>NC_139512.1:182102823-182680637 GCF_947247035.1 Vipera ursinii
TCTTATCAATGTTCCCCAACTTACCAATATGTGAAGGGCGGTTTATAAAAACTAATAAAACTAATAAATCCACAAGAGAATCCCTGGCATTGTCTCAGCATATATTGCCAAACTGTGATCAAACAATAACAAAACTAACATGTAGCTTTTCCTAAGCTACCAGATCAACCTCATAAAACTCTAATCAATTGCTAAAAGGCAACAAAACAATATAGAGCTCTGACTCAATGCTGCCATCTAGTGATTATCTGGATTTTTGCAACCCAGATTTGTTTTTCATTTTATTGATTTTAATAAGATAAGATAATTAAGATAAAAGCAATATAAATACTAGGGAAAAAACAAAAAATGAAGAAGGTGAATAAGTAAGAAAGTAAGTAGAAAAAGAAAGAAAAGATGATAATGAAGTGGCTTCCTATATTTTTGATAGCATACATAAATGCATTTATATTTTACCCCCTCTAAGGCTACATCTTAATTTCTTTTTTTATTTTTATTGCTTTTATATAAACATATATTTAAACAACAAAAAAATATATACATATAAAAAACAAGACATAACATAAACAATACAATCAACAAAAATACAACAAAAATACTTAGCTTCCGTTATTCCTAATCTTTCTCATCATTTTCAGGTGACTTCCTCGAGTCCCCCCTATCTGCGTTTCTTCATTAATCATCATTAGCAATTTCTATTTCATAATTTTAAATCATATTTAATATCTATCTATATTTAATTTCTTATTGTTTAACAATCATCATTTCATATTGTCCTTAATATTAAACATTAAACTCTAAAACTACAAATTATAAATACTTCCAAGCCCATTTCAAACTAGTTGATATAACGATATTTCTTCAAATAGTCCTTGAATTTCTTCCAGTCTTCTTCCACCGACTCTTCTCCCTGGTCATGGATTCTCCCAGTCAGTTCAGCGAGTTCCATATAGTCCATCATTTTCATCTGCCAGTCTACCACCATTGGTATTTCTTATGTCTTCCAATTCTTGGCTATCAAAATTCTCGCCGCTGTTGTGGCATACAGAAAGAAAGTAACATGTTTTTTGGGAATTTCTTTTCCGATTATACCCAATAAGAAGGCTTCTGGTTTCTTAATAAATGTATTTTTTCAAAACTTTCTTTAATTCATTATAAATCTTTTCCCAGAAGTCTTTTACTATGGGGCAAGTCCACCACATGTGGTAAAAGGTTCCTTCTACAGCTTTACATTTCCAGCATTTGTTATCATGTGTATGATAAATTTTTGCAAGCTTAACCGGTGTTAAATACCACCTATACATCATCTTCATCATATTTTCTTTCAAAACATTGCATGCTGTAAACTTAATACCCTTTTTCCACATCCTCTCCCAGTCCTCAATCATAATGTTATGCCCCACATCATTAGCCCAATCAATCATCAATGATTTCACTTGTTCATCTTCTGTGTGCCACTCCAGCAATAAATTATACATCTTGGAAAGGTTCTTTAATTTTGTATCTAACAGTAACATTTCCAAATTGGATTTCTCTATTTGAAAACCTCTTTTTTATCCATTTTATACACTTCATTCATTTGGTAATATTGAAACCAATCATCAACCTTATCTTTCAGCTGCTCATATGTTTTTATCTTAAATTGGTCTCCTTCTTGTATAAATATATCCTTATATTTCAGCCACTTGGTTTCCATATTTGACCTTTTCTGGGTCTTAGCCTCTAGTGGCGAAATCCACCTGGGTGTTTTACTTTCTAACAGGTCTTTATATCTCATCCACACATTAATCAATGACTTTCAAATTATATGATTTTTAAAGCCTTTGTGGACCTTTGTCTTTGTTGTTGTTGTTGTTGTTGTTGTTGTTAGTTGCGAAGTCATGTCCGACCCATCGCGACCCTATGGACAACGTTCCTCCAGGCCTTCCTGTCCTCTACCATCTTCTGGAGTCCATCTAAGCTCACGCCTACTGCTTCAGTGACTCCATCCAGCCACCTCATTCTCTGTCGTCCCCTTCTTCTATTGCCCTCAATCTTTCCCAGCATTAGGCTCTTCTCCAGTGAGTCCTTCCTTCTCATTAGGTGGCCAAAGTATTTGAGTTTTAGCTTCAGGATCTGGCCTTCTAAAAAGCAGTCAGGGTTGATCTCCTCTAGGACTGATCGGTTTGATCCCCTTGCAGTCCAAGGAACTCGCAGGAGTCTTCTCCAGCACCATAGTTCAAAGGCTTCAATTCTTTGGCGCTCAGCCTTTCTTATGGTCCAGCTTTCACTGCCATACATTGCAACTGGGAAGACCATAGCCTTGACTATACGCACTTTTGTTGACAGGGTGATGTCTCTGCTTTTTAGTGTGCTGTCTAGATTTGCCATGGCTTTCCTCCCAAGGAGCAAGCGTCTTTTAATTTCTTGGCTACAGTCCCCATCTGCAGTGATCTTGGAGCCCAGGAAAATAAAATCTGTCACTACCTCCATTTCTTCCCCATCTATTTGCCAGGAATTGAGAGAGCCAGATGCCGTGATCTTGGTTTTCTTAATGTTTAGTTTCAACCCAAGTTTTGCACTCTCCTTCTTCACCCGCAACAAGAGGCTCTTTAGTTCTTCTTCACTTTCTGCCATTAGAGTGGTATCATCTGCATATCTTAGGTTGTTGATGTTTCTTCCGGCAATCTTAATTCCAACTTTTGATTCATCTAGACCTGCCTTTCTCATGATGTGCTCTGCATATAAGTTAAATAGGCAGGGCGACAGTATACAGCCTCGTCGGACTCCTTTCCCAATTTGGAACCAATCAGTGGTTCCGTGTCCAGTTCTCACTGTTGCTTCTTGGCCCGCATATAGATTTCTCAAGAGGCAAATAAGATGGTCTGGTATGCCCATCTCTTTAAGGACTTGCCAGAGATTGTTATGATCCACACAATCAAAGGCTTTAGCATAGTCAATGAAGCAGAAGTAGATGTTTTTCTGGAACTCTCTAGCTTTCTCCATGATCCAGGGTATGTTGGCAATTTGATCTCTGGTTCCTCTGCCTCTTCGAAATCCTGCCTGTACTTCTGGTAGTTCTCGATCCACATACTGCTGGAGTCTAGCTTGTAGGATTTTAAGCATAACTTTACTAGCATGAGAAATGAGTGCAATGGTGCGATTGTTTGAACATTCTTTGGCACTTCCTTTCTTTGGAATTGGAATGTAAACTGATTTTTCCAATCCTGTGGCCACTGTTGAGTTTTCCAAATTTGCTGGTAAATTGAGTGTAGCACTTTTACTGCATCGTCTTTTAAGATTTTGAATAACTCAACTGGGATACTGTCACCTCCACTAGCTTTGTTGTTGCTCAGCTTTTCTAAGGCCCACTTCACTTCACATTCTAGGATGTCTGGCTCGAGGCCAGTGACCACCTCATTGTGATTATCTGGGATGTTAAGCTCGTTCTTGTATAGTTCTTCTGTGTAGTTTTGCCACCTCTTCTTAATCTCTTCTGCCTCTGTTAGGTCCCTGCCGTTTTGGTCCTTTATCATGCCCATTTTTGCATGAAACATTCCCTTCATCTCTCCAATTTTCTTGAAAAGATCTCTGGTCCTCCCTATTCTATTGTTTTCTTCTATTTCTTTGCATTGTTCATTTAAGAAGGCATTCTTATCTCTTCTAGCTATTCTTTGGAATTCTGCATTTAATTGGGAATATCTTTCTTTTTCTCCCTTGCCTTTCGCTTCCCTCCTTTCCTCAGCTATTTGCAAAGCTTCCTCAGACAGCCATTTTGCTTTCTTGCATTTCTTTTTCTTTGGGATGGTTTTGGTTGCTACCTGTTGTACAATGTTGCGAACCTCTGTCCATAGTTCTTCAGGCACTCTGTCTATCAGATCTAATTCCTTAAATCTATTTGTCACCTCTACTGTATATTCAACAGGGATATGATTTAATTCATACCTGACTGGCCTAGCGCTTTTCTCTACTTTCTTTAATTTAAGCCTAAACTTTGCAATAAGAAGCTCATGGTCTGTGCCACAGTCAGCTCCTGGTCTTGTTTTTACTGACTGTATAGAGCTTCTCCATCTTTGGCTGCAGAGCATATAGTCAATCTGATTTCTGTGTTGACCATCTGGTGATGTCCATGTGTAAAGCCGTCTCTTGGGTTGTTGGAAAAGAGTGTTTGCTATGACCATTGTATTCTCTTGACAAAATTCTATCAGCCTGTGCCCTGCTTCATTTTGTACTCCAAGGCCAAACTTGCCTGTTATTCCAGTTATCTTTTGGCTTCCTACTTTAGCGTTCCAATCCCCCATGATGATAAGGACATCATTTCTGGGTGTTAGTTCTATAAGGTGCTGTAGGGCTTCATAGAACCGGTCAATTTCATCCTCTTCAGCACCGGTGGTTGGGGCATAGACTTGGACTACTGTGATATTGAATGGTTTGCATTGGATTCGAACTGAGATCATTCTGTCATTTTGAGGATTGTATCCCAGTATTGCTTTTCCTATTTTTTTATTGACTATGAAGGCTACTCCATTTCTTCTGAGGGATTCTTGCCCGCAGTAGTATACCTGATGGTCATCTGAATTAAATTCACCCATTCCTGTCCATTTTAGTTCGCTGATACCTAAGATGTCAATGTTTAGTCTTGTCATCTCTTGTTTGACCACGTCCAGCTTTCCTTGATTCATGGATCTTACATTCCAGGTTCCTATGGAGAAAAAATCTTTACAGCATCGGACTTTCCTTTCACCACCAGACATATCCACAGCTGAGCGTCCTTTCGGCTTTGGCCCAGTCGCTTCATTCTTTCTGGCGCTACTAGTACTAGTCCTCTGCTCTTCCCCAGTAGCATATTGGACGCCTTCCGACCTGAGGGGCTCATCTTCCAGCGTCATATCATTTTGCCTTTTGGTACTGTCCATAGGGTTTTCATGGCAAAGATACTGGAGTGGGTTGCCATTTCCTTCTCCAGTGGATCACGTTTTGTCAGAACTCTCTGCTATGACCTTTCCGTCTTGGGTGGCCCTGCACGGCATAGCTCATAGCTTCATTGAATTACGCAAGCCCCTTCGCCACGACAAGGCAGTATTCCATGAAGGTATTCTCTAACACAAACCAATCTCTCAACCAACAAAAAGCAGCAGCTTCAAAATAAAGTTTCAAATCTGGCAGGGAAAAGCCCCCTCTATCTTTTGAATCTGTTAATAGCTTGAACTTAATTCTAGGTTTTTTCCCCTGCCAGATGAATTTCGATAATACCTTTTGCCATTCTTTAAAACAATTCAACTTTTCAATAATTGGAAGTACTTGAAATAGAAACAACATTTTTGGCAATACATTCATCTTAACAACTGAGATTCGGCCCATCAAAGACAATTTCAAATTTGTCCAAATATCTAAATCTCTCTTAATTTCATTCCACATTTTATCATAATTATCTTTATACAAATTCAAATTTTTTGCTGTCATATTTACACCCAGATACTTCGCCTTTTTTACAAACATCAAACCAGTGGCTTCCTGTAACTTACTTTTTTCCTCTAATGACAGATTTTTCCCTAAAACTTTGGTTTTATTCTTATTCAGTTTAAAACCTGCAACATGTCCGAACTCTTGTATTATTTCCAGTGCTTTAATTGCACTGGTCTCTGGATCTTTTTTTTTATTGAAAAGTTTTATCATACATTTTATCTTTAACAAACCCCCCTACCCCTCCCCTATCCCTCCCTCCTTACCCCTCCCCCCCTCCCCCCCCCGACTTCCCAGAGCTAAGTACAAGGTATAAAAAACAAAAAAAAGAATCATAAACAACCATATGCTAACAACCGTAAACTCTAAAATCTATCACTCTCTAGCTCATATAGGATAACTACAAGCACTATTAATATAGAATATATAAAAATATATATAAAAAAAGGGAAAAAGAAAGGAAGACTTATTCAAATGCTACATGAAACTTCTTAGTCCCGTATTTGTTCTGGATATACTCAATCCATTTTCTCCACTCCATAATATAGCGTTCTTGCGAATGATCTTTCAAATAGGCCGATATCTTTGCCATCTCTGCCAGGTCAGAAACCTTTAAAGTCCATTCTTCTATAGTCGGCAGTTCCTCCTTCTTCCAATACTGACCTATTAAGAGTCTTGCTGCCGTAATTAAATTCAACATCAACTTAGTGTCCACAACTGTAGCATCTGTAATTATTCCCAACAAAAAAAGTTGCGGACAAAACTTTATCCTCTGTTTAAAAATCTTCTGCATGTTCCACCAGACTTTTATCCAAAAAGCCTTAACCTTTTTACAAGTCCACCATATGTGAAAATATGTTGCGTCTTCGTCACCGCACCTCCAACATTTAGGCTGATAATTCGGATACATACTTGCAAGCTTTTTAGGATCTAAATGCCATCTATAAAACATTTTGTAAAAATTCTCTCTTAGATTTTGAGCTTGTGTAAATTTTACGTTCCTCACCCAAATCCTTTCCCACGTATCCATTGTAATAACTTCTTGGATATTTTGGGCCCATTTAATCATACAATCTTTAACAAGCTCTGTTTCTGAGTCAATCTCTATCAATGCAAGATATATCCGTTTGATATGTGCTGGACCCTGATTTCTGATTTGCTTTATCAGATTTTCATCAGTCATTGTAAAACCATTTTTCTGATCTTCTTTCCACCTGGCCCGTAGCTGAGTATATTGAAACCAATTCTGAACAACCTTCTCTTCTCGCAAGAGGCTATATGATTTCAAACACCAGACATTTCTTTCCAAGCTCAGAATCTCCTTATACGTAGTCACATCATGTTTGAAACCAGCATGTATATTTTCTATTGCGTGTTTTGGAATTGCCCACAGTGGTATCTTGCAATCTAGCTTATGTCTATACTTCTTCCAAACTCTCAACAATGCCTGTCTTAGAATATGCACTCTAAACACATTGTCTACCTTCTTGTCATACAACAAATATGCATGCCAGCCAAACAACAAATCGTGGCCCTCAAGATTTAATAATCTCTCTTGTATCAAATTAATCCAATCACTTATTCCTACTAATGCAGCAGCTTCATAATATAGTTTAAGATTGGGCATTTTAAGACCACCTCTCTCACGAGTATCCTGCATAATCTTAAGTTTAACTCGTGGCCTTTTCCCTGCCCAAACAAATTTATTGATACCTCGCTGCCATTCCTCCAAATTAGAATCTTTCTTAAGAATCGGTATCATTTGAAATAAAAATAAAAATTTAGGCAGGACATTCATTTTCACTGCTGCAATCCGTCCCAACAAAGACAATTGCAATTTTTCCCAACTCTCCAATTCTTTTTGAATTTTCCCCCATAGTTTTTCATAATTATTTTTATATAACTTTGTATTAGAGGGCGACAAAATCACCCCCAAATATTTAACCCTTTTAACAATCTCAAATCCAGTTAATCCTTCTAAGAGAGCCTTTTGCGAAACTGTCATATTTTTGGCCAAAATTTTGGTTTTCTGTATATTAACTTTAAATCCAGAAACCTTACCGTATTGTGTTATTATCTCCATCAGGTCCACAACAGAGTTCTCTGGCTGGGTCACTGTAACAACCAGATCATCTGCGAATGCTCTCAATCTATAATCCTGATCTCTAATTTGTATACCCTTAATTTTTTCCGAATGCACTGGTCTCTGGATCTTGTAATGTTAAGACCAAATCATCAGCAAAGGCTTTTAGCTTATATTGTTTTGAACCTACTACAATCCCTTTCACACCTTCCTCTTTCCTTATCATATTCAGCAAAACTTCCAGAACCGTAATAAATAACAGAGGGGAGAGTGGGCACCCTTGCCTGGTACCCTTTTTAATTCTAATTTCCTCTGACACCACATTATTAACTATAATTTTTGTTTTTTGCTCAGAATAGATTGCATTTAAACCATTCATAAAACTCTGCCCAACCTCCATATTTTCAAAATTCTTTTTCATAAAAATCCAAGAAATAGTCAAAGGCCTTCTCCGCATCAATAAACATTAATATAGCCTTAGAGTTCTTTTTGGCCTCTAACCTTTCCAAAATATCAACTATGTTCCTAATATTGTCCTTCATATGTCTACCAGGTAAAAAACCTGTACATCTTAATTTCTTTTTCCATCAGCAACCCTTTCTAATCATTGCAATAAATCACACAAATCACAAGTTCATTTTTTTCTTTTTCATATTCAATCTTTTGTTGCTCAATTTCAAATATCCTATTATCTACCTTGACTCTTTCAATGGTGTACACAACCATTGAAAAACTAATCCCTCTGCAACCAATTATTATTCAGTTCCATATTATATTCTCCATATTTTTATTCTAACAATTCTTTGTAGGTTAATCCTTCTCATGATCTGATTTTTTTTTCCTACAAAATCTGCTTTTAGTTCTCAGCAGCACCATTCTTTTTCATCTAAACCAAACAACTGGCTTCAAAATACAGTTTTAAATCATGCAGTCACAATCCTTCTCATTCCTTTGCATCTTGGAAGACTTTATATTTAACCCTTGGCTTTTTCCCTAGCCATATAAGTCTATCTTTCTGTCATTGTTTAATGGTACATCAATTGTCAAAATAGGTATTGTTTGAAACAAAAGCCTCATCCTTGGAAAAGCACTCATCACAGAAATTTTCCCCAACAATGAGAATTATAATTTCTCCCATCTTAACTTGTCTTTAATTAGATTCCATGTCTTAACATAATTATTCTGGTATAATAATAATAATAATAATAATAATAATAATAATAATAATAATAATAATAATAATAATAATAATAATAATAATAATTTATTTATATACCGCCCTTCTCCCGAAGGACTCAGGGCGGTGAACAGGGCAAACATATAAAAATACAAAGATACAAAAGTTAAAAAAGAATTAAACACAATGCCCAAGCTAAAACAATAAATAGATATATTAAAAACAACAGTAAAATCCCAACCCATCCCCCATCAGGCCAGGCCAGCTTGTTCGAATAAGTGAATCTTCAGATCGCGTCGGAAGGAGCGAAGGTCGGGCGCCATCCGGAGCTCGACCGGCAACCGATTCCATAAATCCGGGGCACCCACAGAGAAGGACCTCCCCCTGGGGGCCACCAGACGACATTCTCTGACCGGTGGCACCCTGAGGAGGCCCTCTCTGTGGGAACGCACAGGGCGGAGGGAAGTTGATGCCGGCAGCAGGTGATCCCTGTATAATATACAATTCTTATTAGTCATAATGATAGCCAAGTATTTTACTTTTCCAGTCCTAAAACTAATTTTCTGTAAAGTTTCATTTGGTTTTCCATTTTCATATTTTTGTTAATAACCTTATTAGCATCTCTAGATTTCTTGAGCCTCTTGTTGCGAGTGAAGAAGGAGAGTGCAAAACTTGGGTTGAAACTAAACATTAAGAAAAACAAGATCATGGCATCCGGCCTCTCAATTCCTGGCAAATAGATGGGGAAGAAATGGAGGTAGTGACAGATTTTATTTTCCTGGGCTCCAAGATCACTGCAGATGGGGACTGTAGCCAAGAAATTAAAAGACGCTTGCTCCTTGGGAGGAAAGCCATGTCAAATCTAGACAGCACACTAAAAAGCAGAGACATCACCCTGTCAACAAAAGTGCATATAGTCAAGGCGATGGTCTTCCCATTTGCAATGTATGGCAGTGAAAGCTGGACCATAAGAAAGGCTGAGCGCCAAAGAATTGAAGCCTTTGAACTATGTATGGTGCTGGAGAAGACTCCTGCGAGTCCCTTGGACTGCAAGGCGATCAAACCGGTCAGTCCTAGAGGAGATCAACCCTGACTGCTCTTTAGAAGGCCAGATCCTGAAGCTAAAACTCAAATACTTTGGCCACCTAATGAGAAGGAAGGATTCACTGGAGAAGAGCCTAATGCTGGGAAAGATTGAGGGCAATAGAAGAAGGGGACGACAGAGAATGAGGCAGCTGGATGGAGTCACTGAAGCAGTAGGCATGAGCCTAAATGGATTCCAGAAGATGGTAGAGGACAGGAAGGCCTGGAGGAACATTGTCCATAGGGTTGCAATGGGTCGGACACGACTTCGCAACTAACAACAACAAGATTTCTTGTTAGCACCTTTCTTTCAGAAGCCTGCTGATCCATTAATATTTCTATTCCATCCAAAGGGTCCTCCTAAATTATCAGCAAATACCCACAATTTACATATATTCCTTTTAATCCTCACTCCAGCCATTCTCTCATCTTGTCTTACGTCTCTGTTCAATACTTCCAAAACTAATATGAATAACAGAGGTGATAAGGGCCATCCTTGTCTTAGGATGTCCATTATCTCCATTGCTATTCATACTCACATTGGAGGTACTAAATAGAAACATTAGACATGATATGGAAATTAAAGGACTGGAAATGAAAAATAAAAAATAAAAATTACAAGTATTTGCAGATGATTTACTTTTTATACTAGAAGAACCTTTTGAGACAAGCTTTAAGCTTATGAAAAAGATAGAAGAATTTAGGGAAGTGGCAGGTCTAAAAATAAACAGAGAAAAGACCAAAGTGTTAACTATCAGAAAAAACAGGTCTTCAAATAATAAAAAAGTTAAGTACCTGGGAATCTACCTAACAGCAAGATGTGCAACAGTAAAAGAAGATAATTATGTAAAGTTATTAAAACAAATAAAACTAGACTTGGAAAAATGGAAAAATCTACAACTTTCAATGTTGGGGAGAATAGCAATAGTGAAGATGAATATTCTACCAAAAATACTCTTTTTGTTTCAAACTATACTTATAAAAGTGGGGAAAAACTTCTTTGGTGAACTAAACAAATCAATACTGAAATTTATTTGGCAAGGAAAAAAAAGTAGAATAAGACTGAAAATGCTTCAAGAAGCAAAAGAAAATAGAGGATTTGGACTGCCAGACTGGAGTCTATATTACCAAGCAGCTGTTCTAACATGGCTAAAAGAGTGGATAACTCTTAGAGATAGAAGATTATTATACCTAGAGGGACATGACCTACAAATTGGATGGCATGCCTTTCTATGGTACGGAAAAAATAAAATTCACAGATACTTTCAATATTGCTACATAAGAAATGCACTTCTGTTAGAAAGGGTAAAATATAAAAGCGAAAATCTACATGAACATACCTGGATGGCTTTCAACAATGGAAGCATTTGTTCACCCAAACTTAATAAACTATGATAAAATTATGACTTATAAAGACATTTTTAATAAAGAAGGAAAATTAAAACAGACAAGAACTAGAAGAACAGGGTATTGATTTATCATGGTGGCCATATCTTCAAATTCAAACAAGATATGAAAAAGATATTAAAATATCTGGGTTCTATAAAGAACAGACAGAATTTGATAAGATATTACTGACATCAGATGAAAAATTGATCAAGAAACTATAAATATATGCTAAGCTTAAAGATGGAAGAGGAACAAGTTAAAAAAATGATAACACAGGCAAAGAACTTTGAATATAACATAGAACTAGAAAAATGGCAAAGCCTTTGGGAAAGAAATTTGAAAATAACAAAAGTGGTAGTGTACAAAGAAAATTTATATAAAATGTTTTGTAGATGGCATTTAACACCTGTGAAATTAGCAAATATGTTTAAAGATGTATCAAATGTTGGAAATGTAAACAAAAACAGGCACGTATTATCATCTTTGGTGCACATGTTCTAAAGCTAAAAGATTTTGGTTAAGAATTACATACAGGGTTAGAGAAAATGATAAAAAAAACATATAGATTTTAAATCAGAATTATTTTTGTTAGGCATAATTCTAGGCAATTATGAGAAAGAGTGTATATATTTAATTTTACATATATTAACTGCAGCAAGAATTTTATTTGCTCAATATTGGAAAAATGAAGATCTGCCAGTGGAGGAAGTGTTAATCAAAAAAATCTTAGAGTGTGCAGAAATGGACAGATTGACATTGAAAATGAAAGAGAAAGAAGATTCAGTTTATTTTAGAACATGGGATACTTTTTATAATTGGCTAGAAAAATGAGGTAGACAGAAAGGAACAATATGTATTAGTAAACTAGATATTGAAACCCAGACAATATGTTGCTGATAATATTTCAAGCACTTGTGATTATAAAAAACTAATAAATATACACATATATAAAAGGGACATCCTTGTCTTGTCACATTCTATATCTCACAATATTTTTTAATTCTCCATTTACAATTATACCTTTTGCAAAGTATAAATTGATTTTATTCATTTAATAAAATTCTCACCAAAGTTCATATCTCCCAAAATTTTTAAACAAGAAAGTCTAGTTCAAATTGTTAAGAGCCTTTTTTTAATCTAGAAAGATTGATCCAACTTGTTTTCTCACTCCAATCTTTGTTTTTCTAAAAGAAAAAGAAGTCAGGTCAAGATGATAGATCAGCAAAGATGTAATTCTAAGCTCACTGAAAGAAATGTCAGATTCCTAGATATATATTACACCAAACTGGAGGCAAGGAAAGCAAATCAACATGAAATAAAAGGTCCTGCATGGAGGCACCATGAATATTATATATCCAAAGAGGAGCACTGATGCAAGGAAATTTAAACTATGTGATTATGCATTCAATAACCCTTATTCTTAAAATAAATTATGCTTGACCACACTGAATTAAAATACTAAGATATTATTTTATTGCTTTGAAGTTTGACTTTAACCTTTCATTCTATTCTGTTTGGTTGGGAGTGGTCCAAAATAAAGGCACCTGAGGAGATACTCTATGAGGTCAACACCTGTGGAAAAGGGAAGCTTCTCACCTGCATGTACCTCAGCAGAGAGGGAAGGAAAGAAAATGAGTCAGCAAGAAGAAATACACCCAACTGGCTTGTATAAATATATTTATGGTTGTAAATATAGCTACATCATAAATACAGCACCACCTGCTGACCATACATGTAAATTATTCTTTTAGAAATTACAATCATTACTAAAATATTTGCCTGTATTCAGATTTCATTTGAGGAAAACACAAAAGACTTTTATAATCTTGCACCATTTCTCCCAGGTGCTTGGGTGGGGGGGATCAAGGGGAAATTAGCAATAACACTTAGACTTATATACCGCTTCATAGTGTTGTATAGTCCTGTCTAAGTGGTTTAAAGAGTCAGCCTATTGCCCCCAACAATCTGGGTCCTCATTTTACTGCCCTTGGAAGGATGGATGGCTGAGTGAACCTTGAGCCGGTGAGAATTGAACTGCCAGACCCCTGGCAGTTGGCAGTCAGCAGAATTAGCCTGCAATACTCCATTCTAACCACTGTACCACTACTGCTCTTATTAAATTAAAGTTTAGAAACAAGTTCATGATTCGGGTATAGCTTTCTTGAACTTAAAAATTGGATATTATATGTGAGAGAAGGAAAGATTCCTATCCTTCAGTATTACAGTCCTCTTTCTATTGGTGTCTAGCTTCTTATATTCCAAATAAATTTCAAAAGAAGGCATCATGTGGGAACTCTAATCCTACTCAGAAGAGTGCTAAACCCATGTTGAAAATTTCCTCTAAAAACAACTGACAAGTGTTGGTGGTGCAATGTGAAGTGGGAAGGACCACTTACAATGAAGAAAGTCCCCACCCCAAAACTTGTCTACTGTTCTTAAACTTGTAATTAAACAGGTTGATTTAATGCTGCACTTTTTGTGTTTAAAAGTAGTCTTTAAAATAAACTGAGAAGGCATGGGGTGGAGAACCTGTGGAATGCGACATGAAAAGAAAAGGAGTAATTTGGGAGCAAAGAATCCTCACTTTCTCTTTAGGAGATTAAATAACCCTGCAGGCAATTGCCAGGGTTGAAAAGTGTAGGTGTAATGTAGAAAAGAATTGGTTTGGTGGTATTTGTGTTTAAAGGTAAAGGTAAAGTTTCCCCCACACATGCGTGCTAGTCGTTTCCAACTCTAGGGGCCAGTGCTCATCTCCGTTTCAAAGCCGAAGAGCCAGCGCTTGTCCGAGGATGTCTCCGTGGTCATGTGGCTGGCATGACTGGATGCCAAAGGCACACGGAACACTGTTACCTTCCCACCGTAGTGGTCCCTATTTTTCTACTTGCATTTTTATGTGCTTTCGAACTGCTAGGTTGGCAGAAGCTGGGACGAGTAACAGGCGCTCACTGTGTTACACGGCATTCGGGATTCGACCCACCAAACTGCCGACCTTCTGATCGACAAGCTCAGTGTCCTAACCCACTGAGCCACCACGTCCCTGTGAGCAATATAACTCTTATCATCATTCATTGTCAAAAAAACATTTCCAAATCTTTCTAAATCTAGCTGTTAAAGAGAGGCCCTGCCCCCCCCCCCTTTTAAAAAAATCATAGTATAGGAAATATAATTGGATGTTTCAGAAGTAGCTTTATTATCAACACTACATTTTAAAAATCCCATGTTTTGGTCAACTTTGCACTTCTATAATTATTTTTTATTACATGTTTTCACTATTATTTGTAGATTAAACAAAATTAATCAAAGAAAACTTATATTCAGTAATGGAAGTATAAATTTTAAAATATACCTAAATTGAGAAAAAGTATGAAACAATGCTATTAAAATACTGACATTAGCTCAGATATAAAAAGGATGCTTTGAAGAATTTAGATCAACACATTTCTATTTCTGATTGTTACAGGTTATTTGGACAAGAATGTACATGTCATAGATTCATTCCACAACTTTTTGTTTTATCAATTTACACATTTCTGAAACCAAGACTCTTAAAATGTTACTCAAGAAGTTTTTAGAGTTTATAAAATGGATTTTGAGATGAAAATGCATTTTCAACTCAATTAACTGAATGTACACAAATAAAATTATTTATACAATTATTTTTTACATAACTAATTTGCAGCTGTGATCATTTTGTTTTTAGTTGTGAAGTCATGTCCAACCCATCGCAACCCCATGGACAACGTTCCTCCAGGCCTTCCTGTCCTCTACCACCTTCTGGAGTCCATTTAAGCTCACTCCTACTGCTTCAGTGACTCCATCCAGCCATCTCATTCTCTGTCATCCCCTTCTTCTCTTGCCCTCAATCTTTCCCAGCATTAGGCTCTTCTCCAGTGAGTCCTTTCTTCCCATTAGATGGCCAAAGTATTTGAGTTTAAATTTCAGGATCTGGCCTTCTAAAGATCAGTCAGGGTTGATCTTCTCTAGGACTGACCGGTTTGAATGTCTTGCAGTCCAAGGGATTTGCAGGAGTCTTCTCCAGCACCATCTTCAAAGGCCTCAGTTCTTTGGTGTTCAGCCTTTCTTATGGTCCAACTTTCACAGCCATACATTGCAACTGAGAAGACCATAGCCTTGACTATACGCACTTTTGTTGGCAGGGTGATGTCTCTGCTTTTTAGTGTACTGTCTAGATTTGCCATGGCTTTCCTCCCCAGGAGCAAGCGTCTTTTAATTTCTTGGCTGCAGTCTCTGTCTGTGGTGATCTTGGAGCCCAGGAACATAAAATCTGTCACTACCTCCATTTCTTCCCCATCTGTTTGCCAGGAATTGAGAGGGCCGGATGCCATGATCTTGGTTTTCTTAATTTTAAGTTTCAAGCCAACATTTGCACTCTCCTTCTTCACTCTCAACAAGAGGTTCTTTAGTTTATTTTTTTTATTAGATTTATATACCGCCCCTCTCCAAGGACTCGGGGCGGTGTACAGGGCAATTAAAACACTAACAACACGCAAGGTATAAAAATTTAAAATTAAAATAAATTAAAATAAGATTAAATCAATTCCTCTTCACTTTCTGCCATTAGAGTGGTATCATCTGCATATCTTAGGTTGTTGATATTTTTCTCCCGGCAATCTTAATTCCAACTTTTGATTCATCTAGCCCTGCCTTTCTCATGATGTGCTCTGCATATAAGTTAAACAGGCAGGATGACAGTATACAGCCTTGCCAGACTCCTTTCCCAAATTTGAACCAATCAGTGGTTCCATTCCAGTTCTCACTGTTGCTTTTTGACCCGCATATAGGTTTCTCAAGAGACAAATAAAATGGTCTGGTACTCCCATCTCTTTAAGAACTTGCCACAGTTTGTTGTGATCCACACAATCAAATGCTTTAGCATAGTCAATGAAGCAGAAGTAGATGTTTTTCTGGAACTCCCTAGCTTTCTCCATGATCCAGCATATGTTGGCAATTTGATCTCTAGTTCCTCTGCCTCTTTGAAATCCTGCCTGTACTTCTGGTAGTTCTCGATCCACATACTGCTGGAATCTAGCTTGTAGGATTTTAAGCATAACTTTACTAGCATGTGAAATGAGTGCAATGGTGTGATAGTTTGAACATTCTTTGGCACTTCCTTTCTTTGGAATTGGAATGTAAACTGATATTTTCCAATCCTGTGGCCACTGTTGAGTTTTCCAAATTTGCTGGCAAATTGTGTGTAGCACTTTCACTGCATCGTCTTTTAAGATTTTGAATAGCTCAGCTGGAATATTGTCACCTCCACTAGCTTTGTTGTTGTTCAGCTTTCCTAAGGCCCACTTCACTTCACATTATAGGATATCTGGCTCGAGGTCATTTACCACCATCGTGGTTATCAGGGACATTAAGCTCATTCTTGTATAGTTCTTCTGTGTAATTTTGCCACCTCTTCTTAATGTCTTCTGCCTCTATTAGATCCCTACGATTTTGGTCCTTTATCATGCCCATTTTTGCATGAAACATTCCCTTCATCTCTCCAATTTTTTTTGAAGAGATCTCTGGTCCTCTCTATTCTATTGTTTTCTTCTATTTCTTTGCACTGTTCTTTTAAGAAGGCATTTTTATATCTTCTAGCTATTCTCTGGAATTCTGCATTCAATTGGGTGTCCCTTTCTTTTTCTCCCTTGGCTTTCACTTTCCTCCTTTCCTCAGCTATTTACAAAGCTTCCTCAGACAGCCATTTTGCTTTCTTGCATTTCTTTTTCTTTGGGATGGTTTTAGTTGCTACCTCTTGTACAATGTTGTGAACCTCCATCCATAGTTCTTCAGACACTCTGTCTATCAGATCTAATTCCTTAAATCTATTTGTTACCTCTACTGTATATTCATCAGGGATATTATTTAGTTCATACCTGAGTGGCCTAGTGCTTTTCCCTACTTTCTTCAATTTAAGCCTAAATTTTGCAACGAGAAGGTCATGATTTGAGCCACAGTCAGCTCCTGGACTTGTTTTTACTGACTGTATAGAGCTTCTCCATCTTTGGCTGCAGAGCACATAGAGAATCTGATTTCTTTGTTGATCGTCTGGTGATGTCCATGTGTAAAGCCATCTCTTGGGTTGTTGGAAAAGAGTGTTTGTTATGACCATTGTATTCTCTTGAAAAAATTCTATCTACTTCATTTTGTACTCAAAGACCAAACTTTCCTGTTATTCTGGTTATCTTTTGGCTTCCTACTTTAGCATTCCAATCCCCCATGATGATAAGGACAACATTTTTGGTGTTAGTTCTATAAGGTGTTGTAGGGCTTCATAGAACCAGTCATCTGTATTAAATTCACCCATTCCTGTCCATTTTAGTTCACTGATTCCTAAGATGTCGATGTTCAGCCTTGTCATCTCTTGTTTGACCACGTCCAGCTTGCCTTGATTCATGGATCTTACATTCCAGGTTTCTATGGAGAAAAAATATTTACAGCATCGGATTTTCCTTTCACCACCAGACACATCCACAGCTGAGCATCCTTTCGGCTTTGGCCCAGTCGCTTCATTCTTTCTGGCGCTGCTAGTACTAGTCCTCTGCTTTTCTGCAGTAGCATATTGGACACCTTCCGACCTGAGGGCCTCATCTTCCAGTGTCATATCTTTTTGCTTTTTGGTACTGTCCATGGCGTTTTCATGGCAAAGATACTGGAGTGGGTTGCCATTTCTTTCTCCAGTGGATCATGTTTTGTCTGTCTTGGGTGGCCCTGCATGACATAGCTCATAGCTTCATTGAATTACGCAAGCCCCTTTGCCACGACAAGGCAGTAATCCATGAAGGGGCTGTGATCATAGTCATAAAATTTAAATTGAATACTAGTTATCAATAGAAATATTGCTGTTAGTGAATGGATTATAATTTTAAAATTATTTGTTAAAGAAGAAAATTCAGTTAAAACACTGTGAAGTAACCTGATTATTTACACATTCCTACAAAAATATTTCACAAAATCCAGGGAGTGGGGAATCAGATTTCTGTAACTGCCAGCAGAACCACCAAAAACACCTTATTGTGCTCTCTTCTGCTCTTTTAGCTGGCTATCAGCCTATAAAGGTTGGGTTGGAGAATCAAGATTAATTTCTATACTAAATATAGTTCCATCATTTCTGTATTAATTTCTTTGACATAATATGTGAATTAAGCCACTTAAGAAATCACAGCAAATGACAGCACTTTGGCTGGTTTCAGAAAAGTTTAGTTTAGTTGTACCTGATTAACACTTGTATAGAAGGCAACCAGAACATCCAGGATTGCAGGCTAAACTAGGAATCTATAGGACTCTAAATTAGGAATCTGGAGCCTAGTCCATGTAGCCACCCAGTGTTGAACAAAATTCAAAATAATCTTTCCTTTTATACTTCATCTACTTTGACAGTAACCAAAAAGAGACAATTGTCTATGCTTGTTTTTCTGGTAGTAGTTAATTAAATGAAGGTCCATTTATAAAGAAACACTTTCACAAGAAAGCACCATCATTTTCCAATTTCACAGATTTTGTTCATTTGGGAAATTTCAAGAATACTTAGTCAATTCTTCCTTTCATGATATCTTGCCAGAGCGAGTTTGCAAAATACTTGTTTGTCAACTATCTGGAGAAATCAGAGTTGGACAAAACCAGGCTTCTATCTTCCTATAATATTTTATAGGAACTGCATTCTGTCAATGTTGTGACAATGGATGTTCCGCTCTGACAGCTGAGGGAAATTGCAGCCATTTTTACTCTGCTTACAGCTTGCTTTTTCTGCTGTTTAGAAATCAGATGTAGAAGGGGGGATGGGGTGAACACTTGAGCTCAACTAGCCATAATAATGCAGCTTTGTGGGAACTCAAGGACACAAACCAATAATGTTTTGGTGGGCTGAGAAGCTGGAGTGGGAGCCCGCACTTCAGGCTAATTGAAGAAATTTATGACTGCTTCATGGGGGTGGGAATTGCAACTTGTTACTTTGTATCTGGGGGAAGGGAATTTAGTTTTGGTTCAACTATGTAGTGATGATACTCTGTTTCCTGAATAAAATGTTCTTTAAGGAGGAATTCTTGCCTTGAAGTTCTTTAATGGGTTTCATCTATCGGAACAACAATATTAACCCAAAACCGATTTCTACTTTAACCACTTAGGGGTCCTGAGCTCCAGTCACCTTCCCGAAGTCAAGGGATAGGCTGACCAACACTCGGGGAAGATCTCAGCATGGAGAAGGAAGAAGCACCTGTAACTACCACCCTGACCATGGCTGCTGCCTCAAAGGAGGGAGCGCAAGCCATCGCACAGCAGAGAAAGAAAATTTGGAAGCCTTGCAGATGGGAGCAAGACCAAAGATGTGGAAGCTCATCTGGTCCTTGGAGTGTACCCTGCCCAGTGGAGATTCCAAACATCTTAAGGCAATCCTGCCAAAGACGAGCTCTTCAAAAGCATCTGAGGCTGACTTGCAGGCAGCGGCCTCTCG
The DNA here is from genome assembly GCF_947247035.1 of Vipera ursinii. Classification (NCBI taxonomy): domain Eukaryota; kingdom Metazoa; phylum Chordata; class Lepidosauria; order Squamata; family Viperidae; genus Vipera; species Vipera ursinii. The sequence continues at coordinate 182,122,459 of NC_139512.1, forward strand.
AGAATCACGCTCTGCAGACTGCCAGGGAGCCAAGAGATTGGCAGCCACTGAGGACTTTGGGGAATGGAAGTACATGTCTGCTGTACAAAGCCAATCAGTAGACAAGTTAGTGGAGAGGTTCAAGGGGCTGGAAGTAAGAAGCAGGGAACAACTCTCCCATTCCTCGCATGATGACCAATGGGATCGATGCAAATCGATGCCCAAGAGAAGCCCTAGCCCCATCGACAGAGTGCGAGTGGCTTCCCCACATCCAAAATCACCGGTGTTAACTTCCAGCCCGGTGATAAAGAGGAGTCCTGACGGCCATTTGGGATGCAGCAGCCTGGGACATTGCCACTCCTCAAGGACCCCAGAGTGCCGCTTGCGGCACAAGAGCCCCAGCCACCAGAGAAGCCCTGATCGATGTTGCTCGTCACAATCTTCTGATAGGCACCACCATCATGATAGCTCCAAATGGCAAAACTACAATGACAGCCCCGAGAGACACCCTTGCTACCGAAGCCACCGATACCGTCAAAGCCCAGATTGTTACTGGCATTGTGAGAGCCATGACTGTTACTGCTATCAGTCACATAGCCCTGAACATCACCATCAGCAAAGCCCGAGCCTGAGGCCAGTGCAGAGAGAAGACCCAAATGAGGGCATTCAACATGATTTGATTCAGCAGCTATGCAACCTGTTGGACAGGCAGTGACAGGTTGGAGCACAGCAGCTGCTAGGGAGCCTGCAGCAGCTGGGGATGCCACAGCCACTGCTGGGAGGTCAACAGCTGTTGGGAGTGCAGCAGCTGCTGCTGGGAGGTCAACAACCACTAGGAGTGCAGCAGCAATGGGGGGGCAGCAACCCATGATGGCACCACCCCTTAAGGCAACTTTTTTGTAGATATTTTATTGGTTTTTAACTATAACAATCTCCAGTGCCTGGTGTACACCGTGTTGTCTTGGTTTATATTTTAACAAGAAAAAAAGGACAGTAATAATTAATTAACAGTCAATAATGATTAAATTTGATAATTACATAATTAATATATTAATTAATAATACATTTCTTTGATCTTCCCTTCTCTCATTTGTATTTTCCTTCTTCAACCTTAGCCAAAATATAATTCTTAATATTTTCAATATATAAATGATTAGGTATATGCATTTTTTATATTTATACAAATAATAAGAACCTCTCTATATAACATTTTTTTCAGCTTATATTATTCTCATAAACATCATCTCATTAGTTCAGTATACATCCTAGTTTTATAATTTTTGTTCGCTTAGATTCCCTTATATTTAATCCAATTCTTATCAGTCATAATTTCTTTATATTACTCATCTCACTGTCTAAATTTTCCCATGTAAGTACATCATCCCAATATTTTATGTCATGCATTATAAAAATACTATACTTTTTATCTGTCTTATAGTATCTAGATATAACATCCTTTTTAATCAGTTTGAAATTCTCTGTTCTTTTAGCCATATTCAAACAAATGTTTATTCACGTAATAGTCCATCTGGTAGGGCAAGTCAAATCTCTTGTATCTATCTCTGATCTTCTTTTGCCAAGTAATTTTCCAAGTTGATGTAATCCACTTACCCAACAGTTCCTGTATTTTTACAAATGTTGTTGGGAATACAAAAGATGAAGTAAGTAAGATAAATTCTTTCTGTCCCCCAAACTTTAATAGTTCTCCTAATAATTCCATTTTTCTTGTTGTATCAGAACCTTGTAGATTTCTTGTGTCAAACTGTAATTCTTTCCTGTTATTTCATCAATTTGATCATACTCTTCTAGTTTGTAATCTGCTGTCTGATTTGTTTGTTCCTTTGTTGTTATTTCCTGGGTATTTTTTAATTGTAGATTTAAACTGGAAATATGTTTATTTAAATCCTCAAAGTTATTTCGAATTTCATCATGGTTTGAATCTATTGTCATTTGTATTTGTCCTAGCATTACATGTATTTCCTCCGGGAAAGTATTTATCTTGCCTTGAAGTATTGCTTCGGGAGGCCCTCGATTTTCCAGGCTAAGTTCTTCAGGAGAAAATATTGCATGTGGCATCCTGTCAGTTTTGATACATATGTGATATCCATGTTGTCTCCCCCCTTCAAATAATCTTTCATCAGTGTTTTAATTCAAAAGTCAATTTATCAGTCAGTCAAAATTCCAGATTCAGTATATTAAGCCACTTTAAATCCTTCCTGCAAATTCTCCTCTAAAAGATTAGCCAAAAAGCTAAAGTTTTTTTCCCCCATAAACAGTTCTTAGGTTTAAGCAACAGTCTAGGTGTTGTTTTTTATTTCAAACACTTTTTAATCTTATAGCTGGGTCTTCCTTTGTTCCCAGCTGTATTCAAGGTTATTTGCAGTTCAAAGGAACAACTTTTTCTTTGTTTCTGGGCATTCTGCCAAATTCTGAGTTCTTATTGTTAGTGTTCTATTCTCTGATTCTCCTCTAGATGTCAGCAGTTATTTTTTTCAGTTTTTCTTTCATTCAAAAAGTTATTTCTGTTATATATTTTCATAATTTCATCAGAATTTTTTTAGGATATAATCTTGACAGTTTTTTAGTTCCTAGATTTTTCCAGACTGAAATATTTAAATCAACCTTTGTGTTAATTCGCCACTTCCATCTGTAAGGGAATCGGGATATAGTCCACTCCCTTCACTTCTGGAGATTTTCTTGCTTTGGGGATCTTTTCAAAGATTTAAATAATAGATAGAAGAAAGAAGATCAGTACTCTCACCAATTCCAAGCACGTTGTTCACCGATGTTTAAGTTCATGCTCTGGGACATTGGCTGCAAGCAGCTTGGGCTAGATGCTAATCTCACGCTAGCCTTTCTCCTGTTGGGTTTGGAGGGATCAAATGAAGCAATTGCCGTCACTTCATGATTGACAGGGCACCCCTCCTTCACAGTCCCCTCTCTGGGGCAACTTCAGACTCATCTAGGGTTCCCCAAGCAGGAAGAAACTAGCTGTGGGGAGCGGAGGTCCACTCTCATGCAGCCATGTGCTGCAGATGCAAAAACTGGAAGTCCCCCTTAAGGCAAAGTTCGACGGTGACCTGGAGAAGCTGATTTTCTTTCTTAATCAAGTATGTTCCCACATGAATCGAAATGCCAATCTTTACCCAGATCCAGCTGCAAAGGTTGATGTTGTTGCAGCTAATCTAGAAGGAAAAGCATCCTAGTGGCTAAACAATTTGTACAACGAGCAGTGCCTGAACTGATGGATCTCCATCTCTTCCTCCTGGGGTTGAGGGCCAGGTTTTAGGATCAATCCATAACCCTCAAAGCTGAAAAACAAATTCACAAGATAAAGCAAGGAGGCAGATCTGCGTTGGAATATGTGTGAGAGTTTTGCAACGTGGCAAGCCAGATTGAAGGCTGGCCTGAGCAATCTCTAGTGCATCACTTCAAGGAGGGGCTAGATGATCACCTCTCCCAGGCCTGCATCTACCGGGCTGTCCCTGATCAACTGCAAGAGTGGTATCAGTGGCAGTGAGACTAGACGTCGAGCTTGCTTGTTACAAGAAACCATCTCTTCCAGAAGCCAGACCAAAACCAGAGCGAACCAGGTGGCCACCTCCACAAAGACCCCCAGCCAACATGGCTACAGAATCCCCCAAACCACCTGCTGGCCCACCAATCAAATGCTTCAGATGTGGGCAACAGGGACACTGGGCCTGTTGGAATAGATCAGGACCACAAGGGAGGAAGAAACCAGCCTAACAGCCAGCAAAAGAAAAATCAAGCTGGATCATGCAAGAACCTGTCACCCAGGTCACATCGCCCACATGGAGAGCGCCGAGGTCCAAACTGGACCTTCCACCTCCCTGCCCTCCTACAACAGTGATGATGAAGGGGAGAATGACCTGATGGTGAGTTGACCCATTCCACCTTTTTCACTAGCTGCTAAGTTCATAGTCCCTAAGACAGGGGTATGAATGGACCTGAAAGTGCTAGTGGACTCAGGATGTTCCTTGTGTGTTATCAGTTTGCCAATTTCCCTTAAGATGTATATGAGCAAGATTGCTCTCCAAGCCCATGAGGTTTGAACAGGCAGATGGCTCTTTAATGGGAGGCACTTTAGTCACCCATCTAACCAAACCTATATGCTTAGAAATAGGTGAAGATTGGGAGTTCATCCATTTTGTGGTGGCTCCGAAGATGATTGAAGCTGTGATTTTAGGTCTAACCTGGTTAGACAAGTGGAAACCTTTTATCTGGTGCTAAAGGGGATGAGGACTGTGAGATTGCCCATAGGGCCCAAACCCCCTCTTGATTCTGTTGATGTTACTGGAGGGCCTAAGCCATTCCCTGGCCAGGTGAGCCACTCATTCCCAGCGAGTACCGGGATTTAGCAGAGGTGTTTAGTGAGAAAGAGTGTGACATCCTGCCATCTCATCAGCCAAATGAGTGTTATAAGTGTTGAAGAAATTGTTGAATGCCGAACTATATGTTAAATTGTCAAAGTGTGAATTCCATCAAACTCAACTGAATTATTTGGGCTATAGAATTTCCTGTGAGGGCATTGAAATGGATCCTGGAAAAGTGAAGGCTGTAATTGAATGGCAACCCCCAAAGACTCGCAAACAGCTTCAAAGCTTTCTAGGGTTTGCCAACTTTTCCTGTCAATTCATCCCCTCATTTGCCAAAATTGCTTTACCTCTCATGGATTTGTTAAAAACTGGCAAAGATGGGGGAAAGCTGTGACCGGGCCAGCTGCTAACATGGACTATGAACTGTCAAACTGCTTTTGAGAATTTGAAAAGACTGTTTGTGGTTGAGCCAGTCCTAAAACACTCCTGTCCAGGGCAGCCCTTTGTGATCCAAGCCGATGCCAGCGACGTGGCAGTTGGAGCTATACTATTACAAAAGAACCATGAGGGGGTCCTGCAGCCCTGTGCCTACACCTCAAAAAAGTTCACCAACTCTAAGAAAAGGTGGGCAGTGTGGAAGAAAGAAGCCTTCGCAATTCATTGGGCTCTGTTAAACTGGCAGCACTACCTAGAGCAGGGGTGTCAAACTCAATTTCATTGAGGGCCACATCAGCATTACGGTTGCCCTCGGGGGGCCGGGTGGGCGTGGCCAGGTGGGCGTGGCCAGGTTGGCGTGGCCAGGTGGGCGTGGCCAGCTCAATGCTGCTTACTCAGCGCAGCTTACTCAAAATGAAAGAAAGTTGGCAGCAGTGCCCCTGAGGGGCAGGCAGGGTGGCAAAAACAGTTTTTAGCGCTCAGCTCTACTATACCAGCAAATCAAGCAATCACACCAGGATTACCCTTGTAGGTAGGTGCACTTGAAGCAGGCAGAGTGCCACTCAACCTGGTTCCCAGAGGGCCAACTTCCCCCTTCGGCCTCGAGGCCCCCGAAAAAGCCTAGTGGGGTGGGGCCGGATATTGGCTCATTTGCAGGCACCCTGATGAGCATTGCATAGCCGTAAGATAGGTAGTCCTCGTTTAGCAACAGTACAGTTACAACAGTGGTGACAAAGTAACTTTGTAGCCAATCCTTGCATTTAGAACTTTTTCAGGTTTGTGTGGCAAATGGCAGCTGAAGTAAGAACCTAAGTCAGTTGCAGTTTCACTGAGTGACTGCATTGCTTAACAACCAAGTGGCTGGTCCCAATTGTGGTCGGTAAATGAGAACTACCTGTATTTCTATGTCCTTTTTGGTGTGGTAGAGGGCTTCAAATTCAGGAAACCTTCCTAAAAAAGGACCAGAGACTTACTTTCCCCAGGCTAGGAGTGCCCCTGAAGTACACACACTTGAACAGCAATTCAACACATAATCACACTTCTGTACCCATGCCAGCTTTTCAAAACCACACCGGCAGCAGGGGATCCCACTTCAGTTTCCATTTTACAGCTTTACCCTGTGCAGCAGAAACCCAGCAGCTACAAAATTACCCATAACACAGCCTGGAATTAAAGGATTCTGCCCTCGGCAGTGATAGGTAGGCAGTTGAAGCAATCAGTGAAGTTCTTCCATAATTTTGTGTTATACCGCTGTTTACCACAAATCTTGAGTGGGGCTTCTAGTTCCAATAAAATGGGCTGGCTCAGGAAGATCTCTCGTGACTTCAGGCATATGCCCAGAATCTCATTTTCTGTGAGCTGAACATTCTTGCCTGGATGTGATCCTTGCACTTCAAGCACCCGGCACAGGAGCCCGGCAGAGGAGCTGGAGCGGCTCCACTGCTGGGGGCGCGTCTCGGCCGGGCCTTGCAGGATCTGGGCCAGGCGCCTCTGCTCGCCCTCAGCAGCGCCCAGCAAAGTAGCTCGCATGCGAAACAAGCCCGGCAGAGGAGCCGGAGTGGCGAGCAGAAGCGCCCGGCTCGGATCCTGGAAGGCCCCAGCCAAGATGTGCCCCCAGCAGTGGAGCCGCTCCGGCTCCTCTGCCAGGCTTCTTTCACACAAGGGCTCCTCTGCCGTGCTTGTTTTGCATGCGAGCTACCTTATTTTTTGGACCATAAGACGCACCTGACCATAAGACGCACCCAGTTTTTAGAGCAGGAAAACAAGAAAAAAAATATTCTGAACCAAATAGTACCAGTATACTAAAACAGGGCTTTTCAACCTTTTCATCCATTGTACCACTTTTAGGACAAGGCAATGTCACCCAGCAACGTGTCAAATACTTGACACCCCCCCTAAAAAAGGAAAAAAATGATAAAGTACAGGTAATCCTCGACTTACAATGATTCACTTAGTGACCGTTCAAAGTTACGACACTGAAAAAGTGACTTGTGACCATTTTTCACACTTATGACTGTTGCAGCATCCCCAGGGTCATGTGATTTACATTCGGATGCTTGGCAATCAGTTCATATTTATGATGGTCACATTGTTCCAGGGTCATGTGATCGCCTTTTGCAACCTTCTGAGAAGCAAAGTTAGTGGGGAAACCAGATTCACCTAACAATCATGTTACTAATTTAATTTCTCTCTCTCCTTCTCTTTCTCTCCCTCTCTCCCCCTCCCTCTTTCTATCTCCTCTCCTTCTTTCTCTCTCTCCCTTTCCTTCTTTCCCTATTTTTCTCTTTCCCTCTATTTCTCCCTCTTTCTCTCTCTCCATTTCCCTCCCTTTTTCTCCTTCTCCCTCTCTATTTTTCTCTTTCCCTCTATTTCTCCCTCTTCCTCTATTTCCCTCCCTCTTTCTTTCTCCTTGTCTCTCTCTCCCTTTCTTTCTCTCCCTCTTTCCCTCTCCCTTTCTCTCTCTCCCTCTATTTCCCTCCCTCTTTCTGCTTCTCTCTCTCCCTTTCTCTCCCTCTCTATTTTTCTCTTTCCCTCTATTTCTCCCTCTTCCTCTATTTCCCTCCCTCTTTCTTTCTCCTTGTCTCTCTCTCCCTTTCTTTCTCTCCCTCTTTCTCTCTCCCTCTATTTCCCTCCCTTTTTCCTTCTCTCTCTCCCTCTTTCCCTCTATTTCTCCCTCTTCCTCTATTTCCCTCCCTCTTTCTTTCTCCTTGTCTCTCTCTCCCTTTCTTTCTCTCCCTCTTTCCCTCTCCCTCTATTTCCCTCCCTTTCTCCTTCTCTCTCCCTCTTTCTCTCCCTCTCTTTCCCTCTATTTCTCCCTCTTCCTCTATTTCCCTCCCTCTTTCTTTCTCCTTCTCTCTCTCCCTCTTTCCCTCTTTCTCTCTCTCCCTCTATTTCCCTCCCTTTCTTTCTGCTTCTCTCTCTCCCTCTTTCTCTCCCTCTCTATTTTTCTCTTTCCCTCTATTTCTCCCTCTTCCTCTGTTTCCCTCCCTCTTTCTCCTTCTCTCTCCCTCTTTCTCTCTCTCTATTTTTCTCTTTCTCCCTCCCTCTCCCATTGTTCCTTCCTTCCTTCTTTCCTTCCTTCCTTCTTTCTTCCTTCCCTCCCTCTTTGTCCTTCCCTCTCCGCGTTAGAGCAGTACTTATGGAGGCAGCCCTGCAGCCCGGCTTTCTCTTGCAGAAGGCAGGCTGAAACGGAGCAAGGAATGCGAATCGGCCGATCTCACGCTCCTAGGATCTCCTCCGCTCGGTTTCAGTTTCTTTTGCTACAAGAGAAAGCAGGCTGAAACGAGCTTTGTTTCAGCCTGCTTTCTCTTGTAGCAAAGAGAAGCTGAAACCGAGCGGAGGAGATCCTAGGAGCGCGAGATCGGCCGATTCACATTCCTTGCTCCACTTCAGCCTGCCTTCTGCAAGAGAAAGCCGGGCCGCAGGGAGATTGCAGGAGCCAATTGCAATCCCCCTTGCTTTCACTTGCGGAGGTTGGGGCTGGCCTGGGCATCTCTCCCCCTCACCGGCTGGGTGTTGCTCGTCCTCCCCCCCTCCCCCCGCGTCCCATCCTCACTCCCTCCTACCTCCTCCTCCACTTTTTTTTTTGGAGCCGCAGGAGACTAATAAGATGCAAATAGTGCTGGGTTCCACCAGCCCAGTGCACTTGCCTCCTACTGAGCAGGTGCTCAGCAGGGCCGGTGCCAAGGTGGTGGGGGCCGGACCATTGTAATTTCTGGGAGAGTTGTGCGGGCCGGATTCAATCATGTGGCGGGCCGTTTGTGGCCCGCGGGCCTTGTGTTTTACATGTCTGACCTAGAGCAAAGTGCCTTTTGAAGTATGGACTGATCACAAAAACTTAGAGGCACTGAAAACCTCTCACAAGCTTTCCCCTAAGCAAGTACGGTGGGCACAGTATTTTAACTGGTTTAATTTCACCCTAAAGTACATACTGGGTGGGGGAGGGTAAAACTTTTTAGCTGACACTCTATCAAGGTTGCCCCAGTACAAGAGCCAGCATGAAGAGATTAATGAATCAATCATACCTACACCGCAATCTCTTTTTTTTTATTGAAAAGTTTTAAAATACAATTTTCCTTTAAGCATCCCCCCTTCCCCCTCCCTCCTCCCCCCCTACCTCCCCCCCTCCCCCCTCCCCCCCGACTTCCCAGAGCTAAATACAAGGTATATATATAAAAAGCAATCATAAACAATCATATACTAACAACTATAAACTCTAAAATCCATCACTCTCTAGCTTATATAGGATAAAACAAGCCTTAATAATATTGAATATGTATAAAAAGAAACTAAGATAAGAAAAAAAAACAAACGAAAGAAGACTTATTCAAATGCTACATAAAACTTCTTAACCCTATACTTGTTCTGGATAAACTCAATCCATTTTCTCCATTCCATAATATAATGTTCTTGCGAATGATCTTTCAAATAGGCCGAAATCTTCACCATCTCTGCCAGGTCGGAAACCTTTAAAGTCCACTCTTCTATGGTCGGCAGTTCCTCTTTCTTCCAATATTGGCCTATCAAAAGTCTTGCCGCCGTAATTAAGTTCAACATCAACTTGGTGTCCACAACTGTAGCGTCTGCAATTATTCCCAACAAAAAAAGTTGCGGACAAAACTTTATCCTCTGTTTAAAAATCTTCTGCATATTCCACCAGACTTTTATCCAAAAAGCCTTAACCTTCTTACATGTCCACCATATGTGAAAATATGTTGCATCTTCATCACCACACCTCCAACATTTAGGCTGATAATTCGGATACATACTTGCAAGCTTTTTAGGATCTAAATGCCATCTATAAAACATTTTGTAGAAGTTCTCTCTTAGATTTTGAGCTTGAGTAAATTTTACGTTCCTCACCCAAATCTTTTCCCACGTGTCCATTGTGATAACTTCCTGGATGTTTTGGGCCCATTTTATCATACAATCCTTAACAAGCTCTGTTTCTGAGTCAATCTCTATCAATGCAAGATATATCCGTTTGATATGTGCTGGTCCCTGATTTCTAATTTGCTTTATCAAATTTTCATCATTGTAAATCCATTTTTCTGGTCTTCTTTCCACCTGGCCCGTAACTGAGTATATTGAAACCAATTTTGAACAACCTTCTCTTCTCGCAAGAGGCTATATGATTTCAAACACCAAACATTTCTTTCCAAACTAAGAATCTCCTTGTACGTAGTCACATCATGTTTGAAGCCAGCATGTATATTTTCTATTGCGTGTTTTGGAATTGCCCACAATGGTATCTTGCAACTTAACTTATGTCTATACTTCTTCCAAACTCTCAGCAATGCATGCCTTAAAATATGCACCCTAAACACGTTGTCTACCTTCTTATCATACAACAAATATGCATGCCAGCCAAACAACAAATCATGGCCCTCAAGATTTAATAACCACCCTTGCGTCAAATTAATCCAGTCACTTATTCCTACTAATGCAGCAGCTTCATAATATAATTTAAAATTAGGCAATTTAAGGCCACCTCTCTCACGAGTATCCTGCATAATCTTAAGTTCAACTCGTGGTTTTTTCCCTGCCCACACAAATTTATTGATACCTCGCTGCCATTCCTCCAAATTAGAATCTTTCTTAAGAATCGGTATCATTTGAAATAAAAATAAAAATTTAGGCAGGACATTCATTTTTACTGCTGCAATCCGTCCCAACAAAGACAATTGCAATTTTTCCCAACTCTCCAATTCTTTTTGAATTTTCCCCCATAGTTTTCATAATTATTTTTATATAGCTTTGTATTAGAGGGCGACAAAATCACCCCCAAATATTTAACCCTTTTAACAATCTCAAATCCAGTTAATCCTTCTAAGAGAGCCTTTTGCGGTGTTGTCATATTTTTGGCCAAAATTTTTGTTTTTTGTACATTAACCTTAAATCCAGAAACCTTCCCATATTGTGTTATTATCTCCATCAGGTCCACAACAGAGTTCTCTGGCTGGGTCACTGTAACAACCAGATCGTCTGCGAATGCTCTCAATCTATAATCCTGATCTCTAATTTGTATCCCCTTAATTTTTTCCGAATTCCGTATTTTAACCAATAATATCTCTAATGTTAACACAAATAACAAGGGCGATAACGGACACCCTTGCCTTGTGCCCTTCTCAATATTACATGCCTCTGTCAGGCTATTATTAACTATAATTCGGGCAGTTTGTTTTTGATATAATGCCCTAATCGGTTGCAAAAAGTTTTCCCCAAAATCCATTTTGTCTAAAACTTTCAACAAAAATTGCCAATTCAATTGATCAAAAAAATTAGCGCCGCAGAGATCTGGTTGTTCTTTTCCAAAAACTCTAACACATCAACTATATGCCTCACATTATTTTTCATTTGCCTACCACTAATAAACCCCGTTTGATCCCCATGAATCACCTGTTGCAGAACCCTCATCAGTCTATTAGCCAAAACCTTAGCAAATATCTTGTAATCTGTGTTTAAAAGCGATATCAGTCTATAATTTTTAACTTGAGTAGCATCTTGGTCTTCCTTCGGAATCAAAGAAATAAAAGCTGTTCTCCAAGACGGTGGCACCTTTCCCCCCCTCTGGATTGTCTGGAACAGTTCCTTTAACGGTTTTATCATTTCTAATTGTAAATTTTTGTAATAGGCCGCAGTCAAGCCATCCGTACCTGGTGCTTTATCCACCTTCAATTCCTTAATTGCTGTAAAAATTTCTTCTTCTGTGATCAGTTGATTAATCCCTTCTTTTTGTACTTGCGTAAGAACCGGGATGCTAGCATTTTCCAAATATATATCAATGTCTTTTTCATTAATTTTCTCCTTAGCATATAATTTAGAATAAAAATCCACAAAAGCGTCCTTAATAAGGTCCTGTTGAAACACAACCCTTCCTTTATGCTCAATCTTGTCTATATTAGAAGCCCTTTGTTTTTTCCTCAATCTATAAGCTAACCATCTACCTGGTTTGTTAGCGTTGCAAAAGGTATTATGCCTGGCAAACCGCAAATTGGTTGCCACTTGGTCAGCCATTAATTTATCAAATTGTCCTCTTAACAGTTTAATAGCCTCCTTAGTCTTCACATCCTCTGAGTTCAAAATCAAAACCTTTTCTTTTTCCTTTATTTCATTCTCCAGTTCTTTCCTCCTAGCTTCCACAGCACGTCTATGTTTATTATTCATATATATCAACACCCCTCTCATGTAGGCCTTGCTAGCATCCCAAACCATATCCATAGAGGTACCCTTGTTCATATTAATTTCAAAAAAATCCTTCATCCGCTGTTTGCATTCTTCCACATTTCTCTGATTTCTAAACAAATTCTCATTTACGCGCCACGAGCGCCTGTCTCTTTTCTCCTTATCAATCTCTAACCAAACTGGACTATGATCAGAGATAGTTCTTGCACAAATCTTCACCTTTTTAGTCCTTAAAAAAAATCATTAGTCAACAAAATAAAATCAATCCTAGAAAAAGATTGATGTCTATCAGAATAAAAAGTATAATCCTTTTCCTGCAAGTGTCTCTCACGCCAAATATCTCGCAGTTCCAGGTCATCCTTCATTTCAAAAAAAGATTTAGGCAGTCTAGCATGACTTGGAATGCGCTTAAAAGCTCCAGCCTTGTCCATCTGTACATCCAAAACACCATTCCAGTCCCCCATAAAAATAAAAGATTTATAATCCAAGTGGGTAAGCTTTGTATGAAGTAAACTAAAAAAGTCAGCCTGTTGTTGTTGTTGATTAGGGGCATACAGTCCAACTAAAAGCGTCTTTTTGCCTTCTAGCAACAAGTCTATCAATACGTATCTTCCATGCTTGTCTGCTTCAATTAAGTCCGCTGTTATGGCACTTTTAATATAAACAACCACTCCATTTTTCTTATTCATTGCAGAGGCAGCAAAGTACGTGCCCAGTCTTGAATTCAATAAAAACTTTTGGTCCATAGCCCTAATATGCGTTTCTTGCAAACATATAACATCTATCTTGAATTGTTTTAAATATTGAAAAACTCTCTTTCTCTTCTGTGGTGAATTTAGTCCATTAACGTTCCAAGTCAAAAATTTAGTTGCCATGCATATCCTCCCAAAGCTCTTGAAGCACTGCTTTGATAGGACTATCTTCTTTAGGCCGTGCTCCTCCCACTGCTTGGCTATGAGTACGTTGTGAAGATTCTGAAGACTTTTGCTGGTCTTGTTCTTTTATTTTCTTTGCTCTTTTTAAAGCAGCACGCGTTACCCTTTGCTCTCTAGGATCATCCAAAGAAGTTATAGCTTGATCTCCTCCAGCACCGTTTTCCTCTGTTTCCTCCTCTTGATGTTCTCCTTCTCCTTCTCCAGATCCCTTTGCAGCTTCCAGAAGTGTTAATGGGGTTGCTTTTAAAACAGTATTGTAGAAATCACGCGCTTGTTTCACAGTAATCAACCGATACCTTTTGCCTTCATACATCACCATCAGCCCGTCTGGAATCTCCCATCTGAACCTTATGTCTCGTTGCTTGAGCTCTTGAACAAGAAATGTGAAGTCTTTCCTTCTCCTTAAAATCTTTGGAGGGATTTCTTTTAAAACCAAGACTTCTTGATCAGCAATCACAACTTTAGCATCATAGGCAGCTTGTATAACTTCATCTCTAATTTCTCTTTTTGCAAAGTAAACCACCACATCTCTAGGCAACTTTCTCTGTCTGGCAATCCATGAGTTAACACGGAACACTTTATCCATAGCTGCTCTTATTTCAGATGCTGGCTGATTCAACACCACTTCGAAAGCCTCAGAAACCAGCTGCTTTAAATCTTCCTTAATGTTCTCTTTTAAACCTCTGATTCTAACAGCAAACTGCATCTGGTAATATTGAGCAAGGCTTAACTCCCTTTCCATTTTGTCTCTTAAATTTTCATTCTCCTGTACTTTAACTTCTAATATTGCATTCTTTTGAGTCAGATCATCCAGTTTTTCATCTAAATCTTCCACACATTCCGCCACTTTATGCACTGAAGACAAAATGTCTACCTTCATCACGCTGAACTTCTGTTCCATCCTCTCTTCCATTCTCTCCTCCAGTTTCTCCAATTTCTCCTCCATCTGTGCAAATTTATCACCCATTGATTGATTAATTGATTCCAAAAGTACCTGGGCATGTTTATCCAAAGCATCTCGTAAATCCTTCGATGTCAGTACATCAGGAGGGTTCAACGCCTGTAATGATGATTGTTGCACCGGAGAAGATCCACCACTCCGAAGAGTTTTAGGGGGAGGTTTAGCCGCCATCTTTTACTTTTCAATTGTGACGCACTTTCACTTAAAGTTTAAAAAGTCCATCAAGCTCGAGAGTATAATAAAATAATCCTCTTCACCTTTCCCTCTTGTACCGCTCTGCCTGCTCCTTTAATCCATAGTCCTTTCTTCAGGCAGGGGTGGTCGCAGACGCCTGGCTCTGCTCCAAGAAATCCGGAGCAGAGACGCTGGCCAGCTGGGAGCAACCCAGGCTTCGGGGGAGTTCAATCCTTCAGCCGCCCAAGCTCCAAGCTCAGGCGGCCCCGGAGAACTCGACCCCTACCTGGGGCCTCACCCCCTCCTCTTCTCCCAAGGAGGGGGCTTCAAATTCGCCCGAACAGCTGATCGACGCTGTTTCGGGCGAAAAAAACACAGCTGAGCCGCAGGCAGCCCGGGAAGGCTGTCTCCGTCGCCGCGGAGCCACCGGAAGTCCCCACCTACACCGCAATCTCAATTAACATTGCAGAGTCCCATCTCTGAGAGTCCCAAACCCTGATGATCCTGGGACAAGAAAGCTAAAGCAGGAACTCCTCAATGATCGATGGTTTAAGGACAATCAGACTACCCTGATGTGTAGGGACAGATTGGCTTACAAAGGGGGGAAATTGTATTTGCCCGAAACCTTCCACCTCCATGGTCTCCAGTGTGGTCACTTCAGCGTGGACACTTCAGCTATTTGAAAATGCTGCATTTGATTCATTGGCAGTCTTGGTGGCCAGGTTTTAAATGGGACATAGAAAACTATATTAAAAGCTGTGATGTGTGTGCCAGCATGAAGAGAATTCCGGGGAAGCCCCCTGGGTTATTACAACTAGTCACAGACCCTTCCCAGCCATGGGAAGAAATTGCTATGAATTTTATAGTTGAGCTACCTGCAGTATGGTGATTTGGACTGTGATTGATCTTTTCTCAAAGCAGGCTCATTTTATAGCCTGCAAAGGACTCCTGTCATCCCAGAGACTGGCCAAGATGTTTCTTAAGCACATTTAATCTCTGACAGAGGGGGTACAATTTATGGACAAATTTTGGAGGGGTTTTTTCAAATTAATTGGCTCATTGCAGGGGTTGTCATTGGCTTTTCACCCATCTACGAATGAGGCGGCTGAAAAAAAGAACTTGATGCAGGAGCAGTACCTCAGATGCTATGTGGACTATCAACAAATGAACTGACCTCCTCCCTTTCGCGGAGGTGGCTTACAATAACTGTTCACAGCAGCACCAGTTTTACACCTTTTAAAATCACCATGGGAAAGGAATTCAGCCCAATACCTGAGTATCTTCAGGGACCCTCTGCCTCCCAAACTCTTGACCAGTGGGTGAGGGGGTGGGGGGAGGCTTGGGACAAAATGAAACTCACTCTGAAGAAAGCTTCCGAAATGTATAAAAAACAAGTGGATTAAAAAAAGGGCTTCCCAAAGGTCATTTAAGTTGGGGGAAAAAATATTTATCCACAAAATATTTAAGACACAAGTTGCCTAGTAAGAAATTGGGACCAAAATACATTGGTCCTTTCCCCATCGTAAAGATCATAAACCCAGTTACAGTGGAGTTGAAGCTTTCCTGACTTTTAAGGAAAGTCTACCCTGTGTTCCACTGTAGTCTATTAAAACCTTTTCAGGGTTCTACTCTACGACCTCTCCCTAAACAAGCACCTGGACCTCTGGTAGTAGCTGGACAGACACATTATGAAGTGAAGCGCATTCTTGATTCTAGACTTTATAAGGGAAAGTTACAGTATTTAGTACAGTAGAAAGGATACCCATTATCTGAGGCCACTTGGGTAAAATCTAGCGATGTGAAAGCCGACAGGCTCATTTGTAAATTTTACAACAAACACCCTACTAAGCCGAGAGGCAACCCCTAAGCTATGCAGGATTTGAATTGCAGGATTTATCCTTTTTGTTAAGTGAGGCCAGATGTCAACACTGTGGCAATGGATGTTCCCGCTCTGACAACTGAGGAAAATTGCAGCCATTTTTACTCTGCTTACAGCTTGCTTTTTCTGCTGTTTAGAAATCAGATGTAGAAGGTGAATGCTTGAGCTCAACTAGCCATAACAATAATGCAGCTTTGTGGGAACTCAAGGACACAAACTGATAACGTTTTGGCAGGCTGAGGAGCTGGAGAGGGAACCCACGTTTCAGGCTAATTGGAGAATGTTATTTATGACTGCTTCATGGAGGTGGGAATTGCAACTTGTTACTTTGTATCTAGGGGAAGAGAATACGATGGTCATAGCAAACACTCTTTTCCAGCAACCCAAGAGACGGCTCTACACATGGACATCACCAGACAGTCAACACAGAAATCAGATTGACTATGTGCTCTGCAGCGAAAGATGGAGAAGCTCTATACAGTCAGTAAAAACAAGACCAGGAGCTGACTGTGGCTCAGACCATGAGCTTCTCATTGCAAAGTTTAGGCTTAAACTGAAGAAAGTAGGGAAAAGCACTAGGCCACACAGGTATGAATTAAATCATATCCCTGTTGAATATACAGTAGAGGTCACAAATAGATTTAAGGAACTAGATCTGATAGACAGAGTGCCTGAAGAACTATAGACAGAGGTTCACAACATTGTACAACAGGTAGCAACCAAAACCAAAATTAAACAGCAGAACTATACAAGAATGAGCTTAACGTCCCTGATAATCACAATGAGGTGGTCACTGACCTCGAGCCAGACATCCTAGAATGTGAAGTGAAGTGGGCTTTAGAAAAGCTGAGCAACAACAAAGCTAGTGGAGGTGACAGTATTCCAGCTGAGCTATTCAAAATCTTAAAAGACGATGCAGTAAAAGTGCTACACTCAATTTGCCAGCAAATTTGGTCTTGGAGAACAGCTTTTATTTCTTTGATTCCGAAGGAAGACCAAGATGCTACTCAAGTTAAAAATTATAGACCGATATCGCTTTTAAACACAGATTACAAGATATTTGCTAAGGTTTTGGCTAATAGACTGATGAGGGTTCTGCAACAGGTGATTCATGGGGACCAAACGGGGTTTATTAGTGGTAGGCAAATGAAAAATAATGTGAGGCATATAGTTGATGTGTTAGAGTTTTTGGAAAGGAACAACCAGATCTCTGCGGCGCTAATTTTTCTAGATGCTGAAAAAGCTTTTGATCAATTGAATTGGCAATTTTTGATGAAAGTTTTAGATAAAATGGATTTTGGGGAAAAATTTTTACAACCGATTAGGGCATTATATCAAAAACAAACTGCCCGAATTATAGTTAATAATAGTCTGACAGAAGCATGTAATATTGAGAAGGGCACAAGGCAAGGGTGTCCGTTATTGCCCTTGTTATTTGTGTTAACATTAGAGATATTATTGGTTAAAATACGGAATTCGGAAAAAATTAAGGGGATACAAATTAGAGATCAGGATTATAGATTGAGAGCATTCGCAGATGATCTGGTTGTTACAGTGACCCAGCCAGAGAACTCTGTTGTGGACCTGATGGAGATAATAACACAATACGGTAAGGTTTCTGGATTTAAAGTTAACATACAGAAAACTAAAATTCTGGCCAAAAATATGACAGTTTCGCAAAAGGCTCTCTTAGAAGGATTAACTGGATTTGAGATTGTTAAAAGGGTTAAATATTTGGGGGTGCTTTTGTCGCCCTCTAATACAAAGTTATATAAAAATAATTATGAAAAATTATGGGGGAAAATTCAAAAAGAATTGGAGAGTTGGGAAAAATTGCAATTGTCTTTGTTGGGACGGATCGCAGCAGTGAAAATGAATGTCCTGCCTAAATTTTTATTTTTATTTCAAATGATACCGATTCTTAAGAAAGATTCTAATTTGGAGGAATGGCAGCGAGGTATCAATAAATTTGTTTGGGCAGGGAAAAGGCCACGAGTTAAACTTAAGATTATGCAGGATACTCGTGAGAGAGGTGGTCTTAAAATGCCTAATCTTAAACTATATTATGAAGCTGCTGCATTAGTAGGAATAAGTGATTGGATTAATTTGACACAAGAGAGATTACTAAATCTTGAGGGCCACGATTTGTTGTTTGGCTGGCATGCATATTTGTTGTATGATAAGAAGGTAGACAATGTGTTTAGAGTGCATATTTTAAGACAGGCATTGTTGAGAGTTTGGAAGAAGTATAGACATAAGCTAGATTGCAAGATACCACTGTGGGCAATTCCAAAACACGCAATAGAAAATATACATGCTGGTTTCAAACATGATGTGACTACGTATAAGGAGATCCTAAGTTTGGAAAGAAATGTTTGGTGTTTGAAATCATATAGCCTCTTGCGAGAAGAGAAGGTTGTTCAAAATTGGTTTCAATATACTCAGTTACGGGCCAGGTGGAAAGAAGACCAGAAAAATGGTTTTACAATGACTGATGAAAATTTGATAAAGCAAATCAGAAATCAGGGACCAGCACATATTAAATGGATATATCTTGCGTTGATAGAGATTGATTCAGAAACAGAGCTTGTTAAGGATTGTATGATAAAATGGGCCCAAAACATCCAGGAACTTATTACAATGGACATGTGGGAAAAGATTTGGGTGAGGAATGTAAAATTTACACAAGCTCAAAATCTAAGAGAGAATTTTTACAAAATGTTTTATAGATGGCATTTAGATCCTAAAAAGCTTGCAAGTATGTATCCGAATTATCAGCCTAAATGTTGGAGGTGCGGTGATGAAGATGCAACATATTTTCACATATGGTGGACTTGTAAAAAGGTTAAAGCCTTTTGGATAAAAGTCTGGTGGAACATGCAGAAGATTTTTAAACAGAGGATAAAGTTTTGTCCGCAACTTTTTTTGTTGGGAATAATCACAGATGCTACAGTTGTGGACACTAAGTTGATGTTGAATTTAATTACGGCAGCAAGACTTTTGATAGGTCAGTATTGGAAGAGAGAGGAACTGCCGACCATAGAAGAGTGGACTTTAAAGGTCTCCGACCTGGCTGAGATGGCGAAGATTTCGGCTTATTTGAAAGATCACTCGCAAGAACGCTATATTATGGAATGGAGAAAATGGATTGAGTTTATCCAGAACAAGTATAGGGTTAAGAAATTTCATGTAGCATTTGAATAAGTCTTCTTTCTTTTTTTTCTTTTTCTATTTTGGTTTTTCTATATATATTTAAAATTACTAAGGTTTGTTTTATCTCATATAAGCTAGAGAGTGATGGATTTTAGAGTTTATGGTTGTTAGTATATGGTTGTTTATGATTGTTTTCTTTATATATACCTTGTATTTAGCTCTGGGAAGTCGGGGGGGAGGGGGGGAGGGGGGAGAGGTAGGGGGGAGGGAGAAGGGAGGGGCAGGGGGGATTTTTAAAGAAAAAATTGTATGTTAAAACTTTTCAATAAAAAAAAAAATTTGCCAGCAAATTTGGAAAACTCAACAGTGGCCAAAGGATTGGAAAAGATCAGTTTACATTCCAATTCCAAAGAAAGGCAGTGCCAAAGAATGTTCAAACTATAGCACCATTGCACTCATTTCTCATGCTAGTAAAGTTATGCTTAAAATCCTACAAGCTAGACTCCAACAGTATGTGGATCGAGAACTACCAGAAGTACAGGCAGGATTTCGAAGAGGCAGAGGAACTAGAGATCAAATTGCCAATATACGCTGGATCATGGAGTGTAGTGTATGCTCTTAAGCATACACAGGATGTCAGCACAGCAGGGGGCTGGACAGCTCCAGGCTACAACCGCTTTTGGCGGGAAAGCCTGAATAGAGCAAGTCAGTGACAGCCCCAGGCATGGTCAGCTCTGGCGGGAAGCCAGGGTTTAAATCCATTGGTCACCTGCACTGGCGGGAAGCCCAGGTTTGAATCTATTGGTAGCGATTCACCTGGGAAGATATAAATAGACGCCAAGTAACCCCTTTGCCCCAGCTTCATTCCTGATCCAATAAAGACGTTACTACCCAGCTCCAGTGTCCGTCTCTCTGTGTGACCACGCGACTTTGCACTGGCGATGAAGGTGGGATCCTGCACCGGACAGCGATAGCCACGGACGGAACCCTATCGGCAGCCCCGGATCCAGACGCAGGACGACCGAGATGGCGGAATGGCACAACTGGGTCAGTATCTCCTTAGTAACCGCCCCGAGGAGTGGGAAGCCTTCGTGGGACAGCTTGAGTGCTACCTAAGGGCGAACGGGGTGAAAGATGACCGACAGAGAGCGGCAGCGCTACTCTGCAGCTGTGGGACAGAAACGTACCAGCTGGCGGTCGGTCTCTGCTCGCCCGACGACATCCACACCATCGGGTATGGCAGGTTGCTAGCGAAGCTGACCGAGCGCTTCAGGCCTGAGACGTATGAAATTGCGTGGCAGTACTGCTTCGAGAAACGGGATCAGCGGCCGGGTGAGTCTGCCAAACAATACATGGCCGCCGTAAGGCAGGCAGCCCATCTTTGCAACTTTGAAAATTTAGAGGTCTGGCTGCGGGATCGGATCGTCTGTGGGCTGAGGGACCGGAAGCTGCGGCAGAAAATTTTTGCGAAGCAGAAGATAACCCTGAGGGATGTCCAGGAGGAGTTCCTAGCCTGGGACGCAGCCGAGGAGTCCGACGCAAGAGAGAGCAGAGCCGTCCACCAGTTGAGCAGTTGCAGTGAAGCAGAAGGGGCGGAAATGGATGCCATACACCAACAACCGCAACCCGTCAACTCCAACCGAGACAACGTGAGGGAGCCACGACCAGCCGCGGCGGACCTGAGGTACCAGGAGTGCAGGTGCGGAGCGAGCGGGCCCCGGTCTACCCAACTCCCTGGCTACAGCGCGAACCGGCCCTGGTCTACCCAGCATTGCGGTTGCGGACCCTGGTCTACCCAGCACGGCGGCTGCGGACAACCCCGGTCTACCCAGTGCTCTGGCTGCGGCTCAAACAGCTCCCGAGCTACCCATTGTGCAAGCTGCAGAGGACAGCATTCCCGGTCTACCTGCTGATTCAAGTCGGCAAAGTGTCGGGCATGTGGGAAAACTGGGCACATCGCGGCGGTCTGCAGGAGCAAGCAATGGGACAGCCTGCACGAAGTGGAAGCAGAGTTCCAGTTTGCTACAGGTACCGGGGAGTGGTTGCCAAGACTGTCGGTCAGCCACACGGAATGACGGCTGGCTGTTTGCTTAACAGGGGACCCCCCGACACTCACCCCAAAAATAAAACTAAGGGTGAAGCTGCAAGGGATTCCCTGCATGATGGAATTGGACTCAGGGTCAGCCGTGTCAATCATCTCCACCAGAATGTTTAAAGACATTTGCAAGCAGAGCGGCCAACGGGTTCCCTTGAGGCCATCCAGGCTGACCCTCTCTGACTTTCAAAATGCACCCATTAACGTTCGGGGGAGGCGTTGGTGTTGGTTCAGTACAAGGGGTTCACGGGCAAATTAAGCGTGTTGGTCATCGAAGGGCAGTGAACCAGCCTCGTGGGGTTAGGGTGGTTCAAAGCACTGGACATTGGAATCACGGGGATTCACCAGACGCGGAGTTGCCTTTCACTTAAAGGTATCTGCAAGGACTTTGCAGACGTGTTTGACAAGCAGCTAGGGAGATACACCGGTTTCCCAATTTCATTTAAATTAAACCCCCAGGTTCAGCCCATCAGAATGAAGGCTAGGAGAGTCCCATTTGCACTAAAACACAAAATAGAGCAGGAACTGGATAAGCTGGTAGACCAGGGGGTGTTAACGCCAGTCGGAGCAGAATGGGAAACCCCCATTGTAACGCCGCTCAAGGCAAATGGCAAAATTAGAATTTGCGCTGACTATAAGGGGACCATTAACTGAGCTTTGAGTGCCCATTCCTACCCAGTCCCCGCGGTAAGCAGCATCCTGGCGTCCCTGCAAGGCAGGGCGGTGTTCGCAAAACTGAATCTTGCCCAAGCTTATCAGCAGCTGCCGGTAGACCCAGAGGCTGCTAAAGCACAAACAATAATCACACACAAAGGGGCGTTCCGGGTAGACCGGTTGCAGTTCGGGGTCAGCATGGCTCCTGGAATATTCCAGGAGGTGATGGAAAGGACCTTCAAGGGAATACCAGGGGTTTGCCCTTACTTCGACAACGTCCTAATCGCAGCCAGCTCCGAGGACGTTTTGGCAACCCGATTGAAAGCAGTGCTAGAGAGGTTCAGGGATGCAGGGCTGAAAATCAAAAGGGAAAAATGCAAGATTGAGGTAACTGAGACAGAGTTCCTGGGGTTCAGGATTGATGCTCAAGGCATCCACCCATCTGCATCCAAAGTCAGAGCAATCAAAGAAGCCCCAACTCCCAAAAACAAGTCTGAGTTGCAGGCATTTCTGGGCCTCCTCAACTTTTATCAAGCATTCCTGCCACACAAAGCAACAATTGCAGAACCCCTTGACAAGCAAGCATCCTGGGACTGGACTGACACACACACAAACGCGTTCAAAAACACTGAAGAACCTGTTAGCAGGCAATGCTACAGTCACGCACTTCAGGGAGGACCAGCCAATCTGCCTTGCATGCGATGCATCCCCTTATGGGATTGGGGCAGTTCTCAGCCATTTAAGGGAGGATGGAACTCAGGCCCCCATCACCTACTACTCCAGAACCCTGTCAGCTGCAGAAAGAAATTACGCGCAGATAGACAAGGAGGCACTGGCAGTGGTTGCAGGAGTAAAGAAATTTCATGACTACCTATATGGTAGGGAATTTCTAATATATACTGACCATAAGCCATTGTTAGGGTTATTTACAACGGAGAAGCAGACACCACAAATCCTGTCACCCCGGATGTTACACTGGTCCATCTTCCTGTCAGCATATTCCTGCAAGCTGGTACACAGACCAGGCAAAGAGATGGGGCACGCAGACGGCCTCAGCAGACTCCCCCTAAGGGATACTGAGCTGGACCCTGCACCTGCTACCCAAATATTGGCAATACAGGAGCTGCCAGAATGCCCCCTTAACGCAAAGGACATAGCCGCAGAGACCCCCAAGGACAAGGTTCTAAGCAGGATACAATCGTGGGTGAGCAGTGGGTGGCAGGACAAATCACCAGGGCAAGAGTTCACTGCATACTTTTCCAGAAGACATGAACTATCAACACACAAGGGGTGTCTGCTGTGGGGAAGTAGAGTCATCATTCCCACAAGGCTTAGAGAAAGAGTCCTCCAGTCACTGCACAAGGGCCACCCAGGAGTGGTAAGAATGAAGGCCCTGGCAAGGAGCTACCTGTGGTGGCCAGGGTTGGACAAGGAGATAGAAGGGTTAGTAGCTGGGTGCTACACGTGCCAGAGGTCACGGCCAGAACAGCCACATGCACCAGTTCACAAGTGGGAGGAGACACACACCCCATGCTCCAGGGTACACATAGACTATGCGGGCCCATTCCAAGGACACACATTTCTGGTAGCAGTAGACAGTCATTCCAAATGGCTGGAGGTGGTGCCTGTGGGCAACATGACCTCAGCAGGAACCATTCAAGCATTAAGGGGAATGTTTGCAACTCATGGTCTGCCAGACGTGATCGTGTCAGATAATGGAACACAATTTACCTCATCAGATTTTCAGGTGTTCCTGAGGACCTTGGGGATTAGACACGCCACCTCGGCTCCCTTTAACCCGGCCAGTAATGGGTTGGCAGAGCGATTCTTGAGGACAACAAAGGATGCCCTCAAGCGCATAGTGCAGGGAAATTGGAAGCAAAGACTGGCCACCTTCCTCCTACACCAACATGCAACACCCTGCACTGCCACAGGCAAAAGCCCAGCGGAACTCAGATGGGGCAGACGCCTAATAACAACGCTGGACAGGCTTCACCCAGACAGAGTAGCAGCAGACGCCGGGACCCCAAACATCAAAACAATTTTTAACACGGGGGACCCCATCTGGGCAAGGAACTATAGCTCAGGTAACCCATGGGTGCCAGGGGAAATACTAGAGCAAACAGGACCCCTTTCCTACAAGGTAAGGGTGGAGGGGGGACTCTGTTGGAAGAGGCACCTGGACCAGCTGAGGAAAAGGGCTCCTGAAAGGGTTGTTGAGGACACACTGGGGGCTGAGGAGGAGGAGCCAACACTAACACAAACACCCAGGAGGGTCACCAGAGGGGCACAGAGGCAACCTCACCTCAGGCAGGAGACTGACAGGGAAACCAGGCAGTCACCAGAACCCAGCATAACACAAAGCCAAGGCACCCCGACACACACACATACACACCACAATCCACCACAACAACAACAGCAAGGAAGAGAAACAGCACCACACCACCGGGGGAACCAGTCCCAAGGAGATCAAGCAGACCTCACAAGGCTCCAAGCTACCTCGCTGACTATGTACATTCTTAGGGGAAGGTGTAACTGGGAAGTAAACAAATGTAAATTCTGTGTATAGATGTAAATAAGTGTATATAGTTATGGGAGACAGAATGACAGAGGTTAATTCCTCACATGGGGGAAGGGGTGTAGTGTATGCTCTTAAGCATACACAGGATGTCAGCACAGCAGGGGGCTGGACAGCTCCAGGCTACAACCGCTTTTGGCGGGAAAGCCTGAATAGAGCAAGTCGTTGACAGCCCCAGGGCATGGTCAGCTCTGGCGGGAAGCCAGGGTTTAAATCCATTGGCCACCTGCACTGGCGGGAAGCCCAGGTTTGAATCTATTGGTAGCGATTCACCTGGGCAGGTATAAATAGACGCCAGGTAACCCCTTTGCCCCAGCTTCATTCCTGATCCAATAAAGAAGTTACTACTCAGCTCCAGTGTCCGTCTCTCTGTGTGACCACGCGACTTTGCATGGAGAAAGCTAGAGAGTTCCAGAAAAACATCTACTTCTGCTTCATTGAGTATGCTAAAGCCTTTGATTGTGTGGATCAAGAACTAGCCTCTTGTTGCGGGTGAAGAAGGAGAGTGCAAAACATGGGTTGAAACTTAACATTAAGAAAACCAAGATCATGGCATCCGGCCCTCTCAATTCCTGGCAAATAGATGGGGAAGAAATGCAGGTAGTGACAGATTTTATTTTCCTGGGCTCCAAGGTGGCTCCAAGATGGGGTCTGCAGCCAAGAAATTAAAAGACGCTTGCTCCTTGGGAGGAAAGCCATGACAAATCTAGACAGCACACTGAAAAGCAGAGACGTCACCCTGTCAACAAAAGTGTGTATAGTCAAGGCTATGGTCTTCCCAGTTGCAATGTATGGCAGTGAAAGTTGGACCATAAGAAAGGCTGAGCACCAAAGAATTGAGGCCTTTGAGCTATGGTGCTGGAGAAGACTCCTGCGAGTCCCTTAGACTGCAAGGCGATCAAACCGGTCAGTCCTAGAGGAGATCAACCCTGACTGCTCTTTAGAAGGCCAGATCCTGAAGCTAAAACTCAAATACTTTGGCCACCTAATGAGAAGGAAGGACTCACTGGAGAAGAGCCTAATGCTGGGAAAGATTGAGGGCAAGAGAAGAAGGGGACGACAGAGAATGATGGATGGAGTCACTGAAGCAGTAGGCATGAACTTAAACGGACTCCAGAAGATGGTAGAGGACAGGAAGGCCTAGAGGAATATTGTCCATAGGGTCGCAATGGGTTGGACACGACTTCACAGCTAACAACAACATGTAGTGCCGATACTTTGTTTCCTGAATAAAATGTTCTTTAAGGAAGAATTCTTGCCTTGAAGTTCTTTAATGGGTTTCATCTATCGGAACCATGACACATTCATTCTTTACCCATTTTAATGCTTTCCACCCAACATCTAGTTAATTTTCACACATAAATTAGTCTTTTTAATTGTATTTGAAAAGTATTTTGGTATGTTAAAATACTATTCAAAACCTCAACTAAGAAGAACAATCAATATGTGAAAATTAACCAAATATTGGGTGGAAAGCAATACATTTTGGAATATTAAAATTTTGAGAGAAGTTACAACAAAAGATATTGCACAGATATTGGTAATAGCCTCTTTTTGGAGAAGGTGAAAAAAGCATGAAGGCTTTCAGAATTGAATAGGAATAAATTCTAATTTACCATTTCTGCTTGCAGGGAAACTATTAACTGTCTTACATAGTTACCATGTTTTTGGTATTACAATAAAGGTATGTTTATTTGTTTATTTGTCATGCTCATTCTCTTCTCTTTCAGAAGCCAACTATCTGTCTCATGCCTTCAGGACATTAAATACCATTGTCAATATTTGAACTGAGCCTAGAAATAGAGTAACAGGTAATATAGAAGTGATGTTATCACATTATTTTATTGGCTAAGTCAATAGTAATTTGTAGCTATATTTGGAAGTTGGGTATCTCACTATATCTAGAACATCATTAACTACTTCTCATTGTGGAAGATTTACTGCTTGAAAACTACAGGACAGTTCTCTATAGTTTCTGAATTAATGCAGTCCAGAAGAACAATGATACCATGTTTCCTGGAATATTTTAAAGGGATGTCAACAGTTGACAGTTTTGCACAATCTTACCACAATGACTTAAGGCCCTAGACAGAAAACAAAGTGATAAGTGACTGTCATCACTTCAAAGAAGGCCACTTCAAGAGAGAAATACTATAAATGCTACTGGAACTCTATGGTTGTAGGGTACAATATTAGAATCCTGAAAACCTGACAAATTTCCTTCTGTTTCTCATTAAAGACAATAAAAGCAGATTAGCTTGAATTTTCATTCTTATTCTTCCTTCCTTCCCAGGACTGAATGGAAATTTACCATAAGTTCTTGCATTCCTTTTTTCAAGGGTAGCTTCATTCTCCTTTATGCTGACTGCAGTACAGTGCTTTGTTTGATTTCTGCTACATTTATTTTTTGAATATTGCTTTTCTTTCTGGTATATTGGTCACTCCCTTGTGGGAACCATTTCATGAAAGTGCTGATAACATGCTTTCAACATGTGCTGACCCCTGTTCTGTCTAATAAATTGACAAAAAAAAGATAACTGTGTATGATACATTCAGATGATTGGTTACCAGAGTATATATAGAAAGCTTGTAGCTGGTGTTTTAGACTAAGTTTATATGCTTTAACTAACCTAATGACAGTAATTGTTAGAACCCTATGATCTGTGTGCATGGGATTTCTTATTCTTTTTGGGTTCTGCCATTCTCCTGGGGGTGAGGCGGAAGCTTCAGGTGCCGATGTGTATTTGCTTTGCTCTGTCTCTTGATCTATCCTCTTTGATGTGTCTCTAATGGGGTGAGAATGAAATGTACCTCCAGCCATCTGCCTTATCTCCAAGTGCAGAAGGAATGGCACAGACACCTAACAGCCTTGGAAGTGGTGCCTTATCACTCTGTTCCCACGGCACTTTCACACCTGTGGATTGGCCTGTTTGAACCATCTGGATGGACAGTTAGGGTGGGGTTACTATGGACACTTTTCATTGCTTGATTCGCATGGGAAACCTTCAGATCCTGTCTTCTATTCCTACTGTCAACACCTCCCAATAAAAGTTCCTTTTGAAATGATGCCATTTCAAGAGTTCTGCTTTCTTGGGAGAACTGATTGAGGTGGGTCCTTACAGTAATGCATCCAGGAACCAAATTACCAACTTGATCTTTCAAAAATAAAAACTTTCTAGAATAGCTTCAGCATTGGGCAGCCACCATCTTGTCCCTACCAAATTTCAATATAGGGCTTCATCCAATTAACCATGCATTAGTTCAAGACATCTAATGGTTTACCTAAATCAAAAAAAGGAAGAGAAAATGGGACATAAACTACATATTGACATCTCAGTTCACATCCCCAAATGATCTGCTCTATAATTTCATAAATATAAAGGATAAAATTGAGCTCCAAGCTGAAATATGCCTCTGTCAATTCACATTTTTGGTACAAAAATGTTTTAGTTGGAATATTAAATAATACTGCAAAGTCCAAGAGAAGTAATAGAATTGTATTCAACAATCTCTGGGCAAAAATCACTGGGATAACTAAAATTTTACCACAAACATAAACTTAAAAGGATTGAAATGGATCTGGAAGATTAACTTCATCTCAAATTGCTTAGAGCTGACCAAGAAGAGAGCTTTAATAACTGGCTTGGATCACTATGGTTAGGTTCTGAATAGGGCAACAGCTTGATTATTACTTGTTTAATAAAGGCTGGTAGATGCCCTCTGTTAACTAAATCTAACAAGCCAAAATAGGCAACATGTGATTGATTGAACTTGTCCAGTGACCTTATCTCATTGGGTCTCAACAATTGAAATTTCTGCAAAACAACTAAAGGTAGTCCTTGACTTATGATTAATGAATTCTTAAATTTTGGTTGTAAGTTGTGAAGGTTCACAAAGACCATGTGGCTGCACCCAATTTTACAACTTTCTTTTGCAGCAGTCATTAAGTGAACACTGTGATCATAAAACAAACACAGTGGTTGCTAAGTGAACCCTGCAGTCATTAAGCAAACCCATTGTTCATTATGGAACTCTTTTTGCTGGAAACTGTAAGTAGTCCATGGAGCATTGCAAACAGCCTTAAATGTGGGCTGGCTGCTGAGCATCCATGTGACTACATAGGTTCTGGACATCAGAACCTGAAATCTGGGTTGTAAGTCCCTTTTTTCAGGGTTCATCATAACTTTGAACACTTGCTAGGTGACCAATCAAAGTAAAGGACTACCTGTATATAGACAAGATTTGGACACCTCTGCTAATATAATTGGATAAATTTTATCATAGCAAGCTGTGAAACATGCAATTAATTCTGATAGGGTCAGGGCATAAGAAACTTGTGGGTACCTAAAGCAGTTCAGGTGGACAACACTGAGAATATAACTGGGAAAAACCATTTTTTGTCACCTCCTCATTAGGCTCAATAATGAATTCCACTCAGGCTCAGCAATCTTATTTGTATTTTAGACATTATTTTTCTGGTTTCACTGTGCTCAGCATAAAAATATACCAAGAAGCTAATTTGTGGAGTTATGCAAACCATTCAAAAGAAGCACTTTGCAAGTGATAGCACAAACAAATCACATCTCAAGAAGTTCAAACTGCTGCATCTCTTGTAAGCTTGCACAGCTGCTTTGAAGGATGTCCATGGACACATGATCCAGGAACAGCTGGCACAGTAGCTGAGCAAGCTTTGAAATAGATAAAACTTCCAGGACAGATACTTCACTTGTGCTCATATACTTTGTGAAGTACCTTTCATGCTTCTCACAGCCCAAAAAATTGGCAATAATAATAATAATAATAATAATAATAATAATAATAATAATAATAATAATAATAATAATAATAATAATAATTTAATTTGTATACCGCCCTTCTCCCGAAGGACTCAGGGTGGTGAACAGGGCAATACATAATAAAAACAGAATACAAAAATTAAAAAGCCATTAAACCATTATGCCCATAAAATTAATACATATTAAAATTAAAACTATTTATAAAAACCCAACCCCATCCCGTCAGACCAGGCCAGCTTGTTCGAAAAAGAAGGTTTTGAGATTGCGCCGGAAGGAGCGAAGGTCGGGGGCCGTCCGGAGCTCAACCAGTAAGCAGTTCCAAAGGTCTGGAACTGAGAACGCTCTCCCCCTGGGGGCCACCAATCGGCATTCTTTGATCGGCGGCACCCTGAGGAGGCCCTCTCTGTGGGAGCGCACTGGACGGTGGGAAGTTGATGCCGGCCGCAGGTGTTGCCGTAGGTAATCCGGACCCATGCCATGAAGGGCTTTGTAAGTCATCACTAACACCTTGAACTTCACCCGGAGAGCAACTGGTAACCAATGCAGCTCGCGGAGCAAAGGTGTAACATGGGAGTATCGGAAAACCCCCAAGACAACTCGCGTGGCTGCATTCTGCACCAGTTGAAGTCTCCGGGTGGACCCCAAGGGCAGCCCCATGTAGAAAGCATTACAGTAGTCTAAACGAGAGGTCACGAGCACATGAGTGACTGTACGCAAGGCATCCCGGTCTAGATAGGGCCGCAACTGGTGCACCAGGCGAACCTGGGCAAAGGCCCCCCTAGTCACAGCTCCAATATGCTCTTCCAAAGAGAGCTGTGAATCTAGAAGGACCCCCAAGTTGCGAGCCCTATCTACGGGGGTAATAGCTCACCCCCCATGGCCAAAGATGGAATAATCGGAATTTCCCGGGATGCCGGCACGAACAGCCACTCAGTCTTGTCAGGGTTGAGTCGAAGCCTGTTCCTCCCCATCCAGACCCGGACCGCTTCCAGGCAATGGGACATCACGTCGAGGGCATCACTGGGGTGGTTTGGGGTCAAAATAAAAAGCTGGGTATCATCAGCATATTGGTGATACCCAACTCCAAAACCACGAATGATCTCACCCAGTGGCTTCATATAGATGTTGAACAGGAGAGGCGAGAGAACCGATCCCTGAGGAACTCCACAAATGAGAGGTCTCAAGATCGATCTCTGCCCCCCTGCCAATACCGACTGTGAGCGTCCCAGAAGGTAAGAGGAGAACCACTGAAGAACTGTGCCTCCCACTCCTAACCCCCTGAGACGTCACAGCAGGATACCATGGTCGATGGTATCAAAAGCCGCTGAGAGGTCTAAAAGGACTAGGACAGAGGAGCAACCTCTGTCCCGAGCCCGCCAGAGATCATTCACCAGCGCGACCATTGCCATCTCCGTGCTGTACCCGGGCCTGAAACCCGATTGGTACGGGTCTAGATAATCAGCTTCATCCAAGAACAAAGGGAGCAGCTGCGCCACCACGCTCTCAACAACCTTCGCTAAAAAGCGAAGGTTGGAGACCGGACGATAGTTGTTTAAAATTGCTTTGCCAACAAGAAAATGACATTTGGTAGCAATTTTGCCAGCTAGGTGCATTCTCTATTCTACAGAGTGATCAAGATGTTGACACGACTCTGTCTGGAAAAAGTATTATTATAAGTTAAATTATAAAATACCGATTTGGGGAATTCCCGGACACGCGATAGAAGGTGTATCTATGGGAGTGAGTTTGGATATGTTTTCCTATAAGGAACTACTTAGATTGGAAGGGAATAATTGGCAACTTAAATCATTAGATGAATTAAAACATCTAAGAAAACATAAGTTACTCTTGGTTCCAATACACCCAACTGAAAGCTAGGTGGAAGCTGGATCAGAAGGTTGGCATTACAATTACAGATGAAAACTTAGTAAAACAAATTAGAGATTTAAATCGTGCACATATAAAGAGGATATATAATGTTTTAATTGAATTGGACTCAGAAACGGAATTAGTTAAAGATTGTATGATAAAGTCGGCACAAAACATACAGGAACCAATTCCGTTGGATACTTGGGAGGTAATCTGGGTCAGAAATGTTAAATTTACTCAGGCTCAAAATTTAAGAGAAAATTTTTATAAAATGTTTTATAGATGGCATTTGGATCCCAAAAAGTTGTCTAATATGTATCCTAACCTACAGTCTAAATGCCGGAGATGTGGTAGTTTAGATGCTACTTATTTTCATATGTGGAGGACTTGCAGAAATATAAAAGCTTTTTGGATTAAAATTTGGTGGAACATTCAAAAGATTTCTAAGAGAAAGATAAAGTTTTCTCCACAATTGTTTTTATTGGGTATTGTTGTAGATTGTGATACCAAAGAAATCAATTTGATGTTGAACTTTATAACAGCAGCACGGTTACTGGTGGAAGAAGGATAGTTTGCCTACTATAGAAGAATGGGTACTTAAGGTATCGAATCTTGCAGAAATGTCTAAGATTTCTGCTTATTTGAAGGATCATTCGCAAGAAAGATATATTTCAGTTTGGAGGAGATGGATAGATTATATTCAGAATAAATGTGGAACTAAAAAGTTCCATTTAGCTTATGAGTAGATTTTAGATAGTTATTAATTTTAGTATTAGTATTGATTATATTTTTGTTTAAGTTATTATTATTATGTTTTTAATAATTTGAATGTATCAATGTTAAAGGGGAGTTAAAGCACATTATGAATTTGGTTAATTTTATAATGGATAATTTTAGTTAGAATATGATTATTATATTTATGACCCTGTATTCAGCTCTGGGAAGTGGGGGGGAGGGGGGTGGTTTGGGGCGGGTGGGTTTTGGGGATATGTATTGTAAAAAATTTTTTTGTAAAACTCTTTAATAATAATAATAATAAAAAGATGTTGACACAACTCCACAATATCTGCAAATCCTCTGATATCACTAAAACCCATTAGATGAAGATCATCCTTGTAAGTTTTTTATCTTTGCAGAAGGAATAAACTACTGCAAGTACAAATATCAGTAAACAGATTTTATGCTGTGATAACCAAATACATCATTCCTACTCTTATTTTGGATCACCATTTCATCTATCCCTAACCCAGGTCTTGATGGTCAGTGTCCCAGGCTATTTAAGGAAAGTGCATTGATCCACTCTGTCACTATCTTGAAGACATGAACATTTGCACGGATGTTCCAAGAGTGTGCACTAACACTATTGCACAGTGCAGCCAATTGGTTCAGAACTAATGTGTAAAATTAATGTGTCAGTCATACAACAGAGGCTCTTACAGGGAGAAAATGAAAACTAGACACTAACAGTAAAGTTTGCAATACAGAAGCAAACTGAAGCATAGCTTTGATGTTCCATGGAATTTTTTTTCTCTTAAGAATTTCCTGTTTTGTTACTATAAATCCCATTAACTCATAAATCTCTTTATAAACATTTAAAAGGTTACTATTAATATTACATTAATTATAGAATTAACTTTTAATGTTGGGAGATAGACGCTTAAGGACATAAATTACAGCACTGTCAAAGCTGTCAAGTACGGTAATTAAGGTAAAACAATTCACACCCTGGTAATTACCAATAGATTCACTTTTTGTATGAATTCAGGGGATATGACTCACCCTTTAGTTTTTCAAGAAGATCTGCTTTTCATTGTTATTTAATGGCCCTATTCTATCTTTCAGAAGTATTGGCTTTAAGCCAGGGGAACTGCTCCATCGGTTAAGAGCTTCTCCGCTGCTACTCCAGAAGGAAAACTTTCTGTAGTTTGCAGCAACAGACATTCCCTCCACACACATCCTAGTAACCTTTCATTATTTCACCTTTCCTATTAAGGCATTATATTACTGTATATACATATTTGTAGTTACTGCATTACACTGATTTCAGACTGGATAAAAAGTTAGGGGTTGTTGTGCTATATAAAGAGAAACCATATGTGGATGAATAGAAATTCACAAATCACAGCATGGAAATTATGTTGAGAGTGTTTGGGTAAGGATAAGAGAAACAAAACCAATATCATACTAGATTATTAATTGTTTGGAAGAGATGGATAGGGCCGTTCCATGTCAGCCGACCAAATTATGCAAAGAAGCAATAATGGCAATGGGAGATTTCCACTAACTCTATGAAGTCTCAGAGGTTCAGCAGATTCCTGTTGTCTCTTGTTGAAAACGTCATTGCCCAAAAGGTAGAAGAAGGAGCCAGGGAGCCAGCCAGCCAGAGATTGGTTGAGGAAGTGACGGTGACAGCTCCTTGAAAAAAACAACCATGCAATCCTTGACTTAGGATATCAAGGAGCGGAGGAATAAAGAAGAGTCAGATGTACCTCCTGGGCTTCTTGGAGCAGATTTCAATGAGTTCAGTAGAAGATAAGTCAGATCCAAAGGCTTGAAATCCTGAAGGAGAAAAGTATCTGGGAAAGATGAGAGATCCTTGGAAATTATATGCTGAAAATGTTATTCCTAGCAATTTCTATTGAAAGAAAAAATGGAGGAAATTAAAAGAGACCAACATGGATATATACAGAGATCTCTACATTGTTGAAGAGAAAACAAATCTTGTGTGAAGGGGAATATAGCCAAAGAAGAATGCAAGGCAGTTACCAGAAGTAGTTGGAACTTGGTCAGAAAGACTAAATTCAGAATGAGCTGAGTCTAAGGGAATGTCTAAAACAGCAACAAACCAGATTTTTTTTCTTTTACATGTCAGAAACAGAAGGAAGAGCAAAATGGTTGTAAACATTTTGCATAAAGAAAAAGAAGAAAGAAAGAAAGAAAGAAAGAAAGAAAGAAAGAAAGAAAGAAAGAAAGAAAGAAAGAAAGAAAGAAAATGATTTTGAGAAGGGAGAACATGTAAAATTAATGTTTACATCTTTTCTCAAAATGGAAAAGTCTATCTACTGTTTTGCCACTATAGTGAAAGGAGAGAATTAGACTAAAGATAAACAAAGAGAGCAGAAGAAATGTAAATGAAGTCAAGACTGTAGAACCAGATCAATTACATCCTAAGATATAGAAGAAATAGAAGAAATTGCAAGTAGTCCTCAATGTCCAATCATAATGTAGCCTGCCCTTAACAGTTGTAAATCACACTGCAGTTGTTAAGTGAGGCACACATGTAATTGCCTCTTCATATGTTTTAGTCTCCAGGCCTTGCATCCAGTTTTGGTCACCACAACATAAAAAAGATGTTTTGATTCTAGAAAGAATGCAGAAAAGAGCAACAAAAATGATTAGGGGATTGGAGGCTAAAACATATGAAGAACAGTTGTAGAAATTGAGTATGTTTAGTTTAATGAAAAGAAGTAGTAGGGATGATATGATAGCAGTATTCCAATATTTGTGGAACTGCCACAAAGAATAGGGGTCAGCCTGTTCTCCAAAGCACCAGAAGGCATGACAAGAACCAACTGATGGGAACTAATCAAGGAGAGAACCAACCTAGAAGTAAGGAGAAATTTCCTGACAGAACCACTAACCAGTGGGAAAGCTTGCCTTCAAAAGTTGTGGGTGCTTCATCACTGGAGATTTTTAAGAAGAAATTGGACAATCATTTGTATGAAATGGTACAGGGCAGGGGGTTGGACTAGAAGATCTCCAAGGTCTTCCAACTCTGTTATTCTGTTAAGGACATAGAACAGAGATTATAAGATTAAGATTAAGTCTATAGAAATAGATGGCATAGGATATAAATTTGAAAGTAATAAGTTTTTTTTAATAAAGCAACAGATGTTATTGCAGGGTGTACATGTTGTTTGGAATCTGAGATCCCTAAATTCAGGATAGTTGAACTGACCAATCTGAGCTAAGTTAGTTTCCAGCAGGTATCAGGGTATAGTTTCCCCAGAGCATATGTGTGTCCTTTGGAAAACCTGGAGAGATGATTTTAAAAGGCCCTGTCTGCCTTCTCTGCTTAGGTATTATGTGACCTGGACAGATTTTCAGAATGGATCATTTTTGCCTTTAATTTCACCCAGAGGTTATCAACAGAGTTGACATATTCAAAGTCCTGGTTTTTTTTCACAGGCTGTGATATCTGCTGAAGTGGGACATGTGATGAAATGAGATGAAATGCAAGACCTCCCCATTTAGTATTTGCCTCATGACACTATATACAAGAAAGTAAGGGGCATTGTTCGTACTGTGACATCACAACACACATTGTCTAATTGTGGATGCTACATGTCATAGGCTTATAACTTTTTAAATAGACTTTCACTCCAGGTTCCTTTTTCTTGGGCCTAATTAATAGTGACCTGTGCATATTTACTGTTCTCTTCCCTTCATGAGTGTAGGATTTTTGCGTACTCTTTCTTAGACAGTTTCCTTAATTGCCAGCACCGTTCTTGCTGATTGACACTTCTCCATCCAAGACAACATGCTCCCCCTGCTGATTTAGTTTAAAGTCCTCCCTTTTTCTGAGATATAACCCATCCCTGCCTAAAGTTTCTTAATCAGATGGCCCAAGAATCCACGCCAAATGATGCTACCTTTTCTTCCTTAGCTAGGTAGTAGCATTTTGAAGTTGCAGTGTTGTCTTCTGCCTGAAATCATTTTCCACTGAGAGGGATATTATTCCATGTGAAGAAAACACTGTGCCATCACTACACATAGACATTTTTGAAAAAGCACTTGAGAAGATGTATTGATGAAGGAGATAAAGATATATCAAGAAGGAGACCTAACTGGAGGCATTAATATTGCTTATCCCATCTGACTTCTTGAGCCAAGAGCTGCTACGGTGTGTCTTCTTTTTCCATTGTGGTGCAACACAGACTGCCTGAGAGGGAGTGGACCTTCCAAGCTTCTGGTTTTCCATTGGACTGCTCAGGGGCCAAAGATGGTTACATGCCCATCCTAAATGTGTTTCCATGTGCATAAGCAGCCTTTGAAACCTGAATGGATTCAAAAATAATTTAGCAATTTCTACATTAGTCACACAAACCACATTACGGCTAGACTTCCCCTTTGCCACCCCCCGCCGTGGGTGCACGGTGCCAACCAGATAGTACCACCCTAGGCGCCTAATGGACCCTGATAGGTTCCAGGCAGCGCTTGGGGACGCACATGCACTCCCTGCTCACAGCTCGGCGGATGCCTTAGTGGAAGCCTGGGAAAAGGCAGCCACGGAGGCTCTGGACCGAGTTGTACCCCTGCGGCCTCTGATCCCAGTGAGCCCCATGGTTCACCGCGGAGCTCCGGGAGATGAAGCGTCGGAAACAGGGCCTAGAGAGCCATTGGAGATCCAGTCGATCCGAATCCGACCGATTGCGATTAAGAATCCTCACCAGGTCTTATCTCGCAGCGATAAGGGTGGCAAAATCCAACTACTTTTCCACCCTCATCGCGTCCGCAGATAATTGCCCGGCTGCCTTGTTCAGGGTGACTCGCTCCCTACTGAACCAAGAGGTGAGGGAGGAACCCTTGCAGGGTCGAGCCGAGGAATTCGGTCAATATCTGTTGGATAAAATCGCTCGGATTCGAACCGGCCTGGACTCCAACTGGGCAGAGTTGGAAGAACAGGACATGGACAGTCTTGTCGACGTCATCTGGGAGGAATTTGATCCTGTGACTCCTAAGGAAGTGGACAGGATTATGAGGAGGTTGAGCTCCTCCACATGCTTACTGGACCCGTTCCCTTCCTGGCTGGCTTATGCGGCTTGAGAGGGGACACGAGGCTGGTTCCTGGCAGTCATCTCTGCTTCTCTGAGTGAGGGTCACTTCCCCACCGCCTTGAAGGAGGCGGTGGTGAGACCTCTCCTCAAGAAGCCCACCTTGGACCCATCCTCATTGAATAACTTTCGTCCAGTCTCCAATCTTCGCTTCCTTGCGAAGGTTGTTGAGAGCGTGGTGGCGCATCAACTTCCTCAGGTCCTGGATGAAGCGGTTTATCTAGACCCGTGCCAATCGGGCTTCAGGCTGGGCTACAGCACGGAGACGGCATTGGTCGCTCTGATGAATGATCTCTGGAGAGCC
Source organism: Vipera ursinii (assembly GCF_947247035.1). Classification (NCBI taxonomy): domain Eukaryota; kingdom Metazoa; phylum Chordata; class Lepidosauria; order Squamata; family Viperidae; genus Vipera; species Vipera ursinii. The sequence goes on from NC_139512.1 coordinate 182,159,627, forward strand.
CGGGACAGGGGCCATGCCTCTGTCCTAGTCTTATTAGACCTTTCGGCGGCTTTCGATACCATCGACCATGATATCTTGCTGCGGCGCCTCAGGTGACTGGGAGTGGGAGGCACGGTTCTGCGTTGGTTCTCCTCCTTTTTCCAGGGTCGCTCGCAGTCGGTGCTGGCAGGGGGACAGAGGTCGACCCCGAAGCCTCTCGTTTGCGGAGTCCCTCAGGGGTCGGTCCTCTCGCCTCTCCTGTTCAACATCTACATGAAACCGCTGGGTGAGATCATTCGTAGCTTTGGAGTAGGGTACCATCAGTATGCTGATGACACCCAGCTTTTCATCTCAACTCCAAACAGCATCAGTGATGCCCTCGACGTGATGTCCCGCTGCCTGAAAGTGGTCCGGGAATGGATGGGGAGGAACAGGCTTCAACTGAACCCGGACAAGACTGAATGGCTGTACGTACCGGCAAGCCAGGATACTCAGAGCATCCCACCCCTTAACATCGGGGATGAGTTACTACCCCCTGTTGATAGGGCCCGCAACCTGGGTGTCCTCCTAGACTTGCAGCTATCCCTGGAAGATCACATAGGAGCTGTGACCAAGGGGGCCTTCTCCCAGGTTCGACTGGTGCGCCAACTATGACCTTATCTGGACCTGGATGCCTTACGTACAGTCACCCATGCCCTTGTGACCTCTCGCCTAGACTACTGTAACGCTCTCTACATGGGGCTGCCCTTGAGATCCACTCGGAAGCTTCAACTGGTGCAAAGTGCAGCGGCACGGACACTTTTGGGGGCCTCCCGATACTCCCATGTCACACCTCTCCTCCGTGAGCTGCACTGGCTTCCGGTTGCCTTCCGAGTGAAATTCAAGCTGCTAACAATGACATACAAAGCCCTACATGGCATGGGTCCGGACTACCTACGGGAGCACCTTCTGCCAATGTCAACACCCCACCGTCCTGTGCGCTCCCACAGAGAGGACCTCCTCAGGGTGCCACCGCTCAAGGAATGTCGGCTGGTGGCCCCCAGGGGGAGGGCATTCTCAGTGGGTGCGCCAGCCCTCTGGAACTGCTTGCCAACTGAAATCCGGATGGCCCCCAACCTCCGCACCTTCCGGCGCGACTTAAAAACTTACCTGTTCCAGCAGTCCGGCCTGGCCTGATAGCTCTAATTGGGGTCCCAGTTTGTTTTGACTATTGTTTTTCAGTATTGTTTCAATCTGTATACCTACCTTACTCTGTACACTGCCCCGAGTCCCTCGGGAGAAGGGCGGTTTATAAAAACAAATAAATAAATAAATAAATAAATAAATAAATAAATAAATAAATAAATAAATAAATTAGCATCTCTTTTGTATGATGTCCTTATTGATCTGTTTTCTTCCACATGAACTACTACTTTAGCTGGAAAGTATCCCTGACAAATTTAAAGTATTAGTGTGCTAACTTCTAAAGTCCTTTATGTTGTTGGCCTAAAGTATTTGTATGAATGATTTTTCTCATTTTTGCTTTCCCATTCTTTAAGAACATGTGAAGATAATCACAGGCAGTCCTGCCATTTTGGCCAATGATGGAAGGTTTATTTTGGGAATGCCCCTAAGTTTTAAAAATAGCTTCTTCACAATGTCAGTAGAGGCATGAATCTACCTCTTTTAAGAAGCTATTATAGCAATAACACTTATATACCGCTTCACAGTGCTTTACAGCCCTCTCTAAGCAGTTTACAGAGTCAGCACATTGCCCCCAACAATCTGGGCCCTCATTTTACTCACCTCGGAAGGATGGAAGGCTGAGTGAACCTTGAGCCGGTAAAACTCAAACTGCCAAACTGGTTATGATTTATGTTATGGTTATGGTTATTGATTTATGTTTTTTCTCTACAATTTTATTGCAATATTGTTATTTTAATTGTCATGCTCTTTTTTGACTAAAAATCACCTGAATGATTCCCAGTAAATAAATGAGCATTGGATCAGCCAGCACAGCAACTCAGCTGTATTGAAAGTAACTTGCCTACGGATTGTGGAAATTAATAAGCTCTTATTCACCCAAAGAGAGTAAAAGGATGAGCTGTCCCTATTGGCTTCCTAAGCAGACTGGTCCTCAGTGGCAAGATGTAAAAGGGAATGTCAGACCTGCCCCAGTCTGATCCCTTTGGGAACAAAAACCCTCAACCCCATTTGGTTGAAGTGAAAGCTACTTTTTATTTATTTATTTATTTATTTATTTATTTATTTATTTATTTATTTATTTATTTATTTATTATTGGGACTTATATGCCGCCCTATCTCCCGAAGGACTCAGGGCGGCTAACAACAATAACATATAATAAATACGGAAGTTAAGATAAAATTAAAATTAAAGGCCTCTGTACAATAAATTAAAATTAAAATAAATTAAAAATTAGAGTTAAAAATTAAAAACATAATTAAAATCCCTATCAGTCCAGGTCAGCCAGGTGGAAAAGGAGTGTTTTGAGGCCACAGCGAAAGGATTGGAGATCTTGGGCTATCCGAAGCTCATGGGGGAGCTGGTTCCACAGGGCTGGCGCTCCCACAGAGAAGGCCCTCCCCCTGGGGGTTGCCAGCCGACATTGTCTAGCCGACGGTACCCTGAGGAGGCCTTCTCTGTGTGAGCGTACTGGGTGATGGGAATTCGTTCCTGGCAGCAGATGGTTCTGCAAGTATCCCGGTCCTAAGCCATGTAGGGATTTAAAGGTAGGTACCAGCATCTTAAATCTCACCTGGAGGGCAACCGGTAACCAATGCAGCTCACGCAGGAGGGGTGTAATATGGGAGTATTGGGGTGCTCCCATCACGACCCGTGCAGCCGCATTCTGCACCAGCTGAAGCCTCCGGGTGGTCTTTAAGGGCAGCCCCATGTAGAGAGCATTGCAGTAATCTATACGGGAGGTAACGAGTGCATGGGTGACTGTGCGTAGGGCATCTCGGTCCAGAAAGGGGCATAACTGGCATACCAGGCGAATCTGGGCAAATGCCCCTTAGCCACGACTCCAATATGATCTTCAAAACTGAGTCGTGAATCCAGGAGGACACCCAGATTGCACGCTCTATCAACGGGAGGTAACATCTTTCCTCCTATAACCAAGGATGGAACCTCTTGGACTAAACGAGATGCCAGTACATAAAGCCACTCAGTCTTGGCCGGGTTGAGCCGGAGCCTGTTCTTTCCCATCCAAATCTGTACCGCTTCCAGGCAACGGGATATCACATTGAGGGCATTACTGGGTTGGTTCGGGGTGGAGATGAAAAGCTGGGTATCATCAGCATATTGATGATACCTCACCCCGAAGCCACGGATGATCTCTCCCAGCGGTTTCATATAGATGTTGAACAGGAGAGGCGAGACTACCGACCCCTGAGGCACTCCACAACTAAGGGGCCTAGGGGTCGACCTCTGCCCCCCTGCCAACACCGTCTGCGAATGGCCTGAGAGGTAGGAGGAGAACCACCATAGAACAGTGCCTCCCACTCCCAACCCCTCAAGATGACGCAGCAAGATACCGTGGTCGATGGTATCAAAAGCCGCTGAGAGATCTAATAGGACCAGGACAGAGGAATAACCCCTATCTCGGGTCATTCACCAGCATGACCAATGCCGTCTCCGGGCCTGAAACCTGATTGGTATGGATCCAGATACTCAGTTTCCTCCAGAACCAAAGGGAGCTGCCGTGCCACCACGCTCTCAATGACCTTTGCAAGAAAGCGAAGGTTGGAGAGAGGATGGAAGTTATTTAAAATAGCTGGGTCCAATGCAGGTTTCTTAAGGAGGGGCCTTACCACCGCCTCTTTCAAGGCAGCAGGGAAGTACCCTTCACTTAGTGAGGCATTGATAACTGCTAGGATCCAGCCTCGTGTAACCTCCCGAGAGGCATAGACCAGCCAGGAGGGACACAGGTCCAACAAACACGTGGCGGCACTTAATTTTCCCATGATCCTGTCCACTTCATCTGGAGTCACAGGATCAAACTCTTCCCAAATGTTCTCAGCCAAACTCATCGTTTTCCTCTCATCAGATACTGCCCAGTCAGAGTCCAGACCAGCCCGAATCTGAGCAATTTTGTCCACTAGATATTTACTAAATTCCTCAGCCCGTCCTCGTAAGGGGTCCTCTCCCGTCCCTTGATTTAAAAGGGAGCAGACCACCCTAAACAGGGTGGCTGGGCGGTTATTTGCGGATGCAATGAGGGTGGTGAAGTAAGCGCGCTTCGCCACCTCCATTGCCACAAGATAAAATCTAGAAAAGGATCTTAACTGTGTTCGGTCAGACTCGGACCGACTGGTTCTCCAAATGCTCTTTAGGCCCCTTCTCTGGCGTTTTATCTCCCGCAGGTCCTTGGAGAACCAAGGAGTGAGCCGGGACCTGCACCGGGTCAGAGGTCGCAAAGGTACAACGCGGTCGAGAGCCTCCGAGGCAGCCTGTTGCCAGGTATTAACTAAGGACTCGACCGGGCTGTGGGAGAGGGAGGTAGGAATCAATCCAAGCGCCATCTGGAACTTATCTGGGTCCATCAGGCGCCTGGGGCGGAACCATCTGGTCGGTTACGCCTCTTAACAGCGGGGGGTGACGTGATGGAGGCCCAACTGTAGGAGATAATGGTCTGTCCATGAAAGGGGTTGAGATGTTGGAGTAACCCCTCCCAGACCATTAAGCCACTGCCCAGAGATAAAAATAAGATCAGGTGTGTTTCACCCCTCGTGCGTCGGGTCTTGAATAATTTGGGTCAGGTCCATGGCCATCATAGAAGCCATGAACTCTCGGGCTGTCTCCGATGTACCACCCAGGGAAGGCAGATTAAAATCTCCCAGAACCATAAGTCTGGGAAATTCAACCACCAATCCCGAGAGGGTGTCAAGTAGCCTGGGCAGAGCCGTTGCTACGCAGCTTGGAGAGAGGTATACAAGTAGCAGGCCTAACTGACCACCAGGACCCCACCTTAAGAGGAGGGACTCACATCCATCTATCTGAGGGGCAGTGGTCTCCCGTGGACGGAGGGTCTCTCTAATAACGATCGCCACGCCACCTCACCTACCCTGAGCCCGAGGTTGATATAGCACACGGAAACCTGGAGGGCATAGATCAATCAGAGGGACCCCTCCCTCCGGGCCCAACCAAGTTTCCGTGATGCATGCCAGGTCTGCGTCTTCCTCCTCGATCAAATCACGGATGAGGGGAGCTTTATTCACAACAGACCTGGCATTTAAATAGATCAGCCTGAGCTCAGGTGTCTGCCCTCCCCCTTCCCCGGGAGAGCAGGTGAGAGCCAGAGGGTCGGAGCGTGCCACAGCTCGCAGATAGCGGGGGCGTGATCCCATATTATGATATGGCCCTCTGTTCATCCATCTGTTGCCATTCCCAATCACCGTGGGGATCGCTATCCCTACCCCATCCCCCTGGGTCCCAAGACTCTCCCCAGCCCCCATATTGCCGTGGCTATCGGCCAACCTAGACTGAGAAAGGTCCGGTAGAATCTTCCTCTCATTCTGCCGGGCCTGACCCTCCCTCCTCCCTAACCCTTCAAAAAATTTTAAAAGAAAACCATAAAGCCTCTTTTTAGCACCATGCCACCTCTCGGGGTCCCAAGACCCGTCATTAAGGAAACGGCGGTGCAGGTTGGAAGGCCACATCTGAGAGAGGGAGGAAGCTCTCAGGGCAAGTAGCTCATTTCTGGTGTAAGCCATCAAAAGGTAGAAATAGGAGCAGAGAACGGGTTGGCTGGAATAAACTGCATATTAAATCCACAGAGCTGAAACAGTGGATCCTGAAAACATGGTCACCCTCTCACAGTGACCAAGATCTCAGGAAACCACTATCCAGCCCTGGGTAGGTCGCAGGAGGAGAGAAAGTCCGATGGCTGGTAGAATAGTCTATTGGTGGTGAACTTCGCAGCTCCAGTGATGAACGGTGATAAATTCATCCATCTCCATGTCCTAGATATCATCGCGACCAAGGGGCTGTAGTAAGTCTCTTCAAGTGGTTCCAGATGTTCCCACCCTCCAGACCAGTCTAGGAGGGTTCCAAATGGCGCTCAAACCATCGGACAGCGGCCTTCACCATCCAAAAAACCTCCATTGGGGGGGAAGCTCGCCAAGATCTAACATATGGGCAGATGAGCTCAGCAGCCACAAGTCCAGGAGCCTCGCCATCCGGACTGCCTTTCTAGGCTGCCCTAGGTCGTTACAGCTCCACCACAGGCGGCTGCAGGACTGGACCACCTCTTCAGGCCGTTGCAGGTCCATTGCAGGCCACCGCACACCGCGCGCCATAGTAGGCCATTTACTGGCTGATTTGCAGGCCGCCGCAAGATGCCACCGGCTACCACCAGCCATTGTATGTCTTCTGCCAGCCCGAACGCGTCAGCATAAGCCACATGCCGCTCGCTGCAACTGGCCCATCGTCAGTCGCTTTACAGGCTGCCATGGGATGCCGCCGGCCGCTGCTGGCCATTGTAAGTCGCCCGCCTGCCTGACCGAGCCGTCCCGTTCAGCTATTTAATGTCCGGGAGCCTTGCCACCCTGCCGCCTCGCCGCCCCCTCTAGCGCCACCCCATTGTCATCTCCAGCACTCATATGGGCTCCACCGAAGCCTCGGAGGGTCCTGTCACCCATCCGGGCTAGAGAGCAACAGCCCCATGCAGGACCCCATGCCAAACTCGCTCCCCTCGATCTCTGCGATCAGCTGTGAGCGGCCATCTTTTCTGGAGGCGTGGTCAAAAAAAAGAGATGCTGGTTGCAGTAAAATCAGGTGGAATCTGAGTTTCCTGCATATCAATGCACAACTATTTCCTTCATCCTCTTATCTCCCTCCATGACTAGTCCACACCCAGCCAATGTGATGTCACCAGGATGTTTTGAGGTGTTTGGGCTGGTAACTTTCCACACTCAAGGCAAACGACCTTGAAGATGCTTGGCAGGAACCGGTTGCTCTGCTTTTCTTCAGCTGCCATCCCCTCTCCCAAATTCTCACAAAACATGCATGCAGGTTTATTGCCCATTTGTCTCCCACATCCCTTCCTCCTAGTCTTTTGATGGAAGGATGCCAGCAAGGCACCAAGCCGAAGATGGTGGACCTGACATGCTGCCCTTCTAAACAGGGATGTTAGTCCTGCAGAGGAGAGAAAAGAGGGGGGGGGATACAGTTAAGAAGTGAGTCACTGGTTTGTCAGGATATTGGTTGTGGAAACATTTTATGAGTTTGGCCACTTTAATGTGTTTGGTGTCCACCCATTTGGTTTCAGAGTGAGGGAAATCTTTCCATGCAACCAAGTATTGGAATTTCCCTTGGTGTCAACGGGAGTCTAATATGTCTTTAACTTCAAAATGCTGTTCACCCTCGATCATGATCTGCTCGGCTGTGCTTCCTGCTTCTTGGGGAGGATTTTCGCCACTGCGTCCCAGTGATATTTGTTTTGGGCTAAGTTGATTTCCACCTCCTCAGGCATGACAGGTAGGAAGGAGCACCCCTGTAGATGCAGGTGTTGTAGACCTCATCACTCAGCCTGTCTTTGAAGCAGCCAATCAGGATGTCTTGCAGCCAATTGGTGAGCCTACAAATCAGGTTGCAAAACTCCTGCATGTCCTCAGCTATGCCTCTCTGTCCCTGGCTGATGGTCTTGATGTGATCTCTAGCTTTGCGGTTGGTCAGCGGTCCTCAAATCACTTGTGGAGTACCACTATGAATTGGTTGAAGTTTCTCAGCTCCAGGGCATCATCATTGTGGAGGATGACCATCCAATGCACCACAACTCCTTCTCAGGCCATCTCACTTTGCCGCCTTACAGTTATTTCCAGACCATATTCCTGCATGTAGATCCAAACTTGGGCTATGAAGAATTCCAGTTGCTGGGGATCCCCATTAAATTTCATGCCCAGTGGTGGGGTCTTCTGACTCCTCCTCACTGGTGATAAACCTACAGGGGAGGCAAGTTGAGTTGCCATCCCAGGAACTGGGACTGTGGAGGTCATTGCTGTTACATAACTGGCTCTGATGCTGCTGGTGGCAGCAGATGTGGTTGCCCCATTGTTCACTGTGGCTGGAGATGGCTGGCCATTGGGTTGTGCTGCCCAGGTGAGGGCTTCACGTGCTTTGAGGTTTTCAAAAGCCCCCTGCATAAACTTTATGGCTTGCTCCATCATCCAGTCAGCCTGGCCATGCTCTCCGCTCATCTCTATTTCTTCCAGTTCTTCCAGCTCTACTTTGCATTTTTTTGGTGACTGATGCAGCTTCTACAGGTGAAGATCACCCCCATGGTTCTCTCTTCCCAATCTTTCTTCCTCCTGACACCCTGGGACCACTTGGGTCTCAGCGGGTCACTTCAACTTTCTGCCTCTCCTGTCTGCTTGGAGAGATACAGTCCCAGAGGAGGCCTAAACAAAGCCTCCCCCCAGCTTTCAATCTCTTCCTGATTGCTCCCTTAAGCTGACATCAAGTACATGGTCCCCATGGTAGAAGTGATGTCCACTCCAGGTTGATCACAACTGCAGATTCTGTCTAATGTCAGACCTGCCCCAGTCTGATCTCTTAGGGAGAAAAACCTTCCATTTGGTTGAAGTGAAAGGTACTTTTACCAAGAGATGCTGGTTGTACTAAAGTCAGATGGGAGTGCATCAGTACAAAACTATTTCCTTCATCCTCTTCCCTCCTCCTATGACCAAACCCAGACAATGCAATGCGTCCAGAATGTTTTGGGAATGCTGAGGTATTTGTGCTGGTAACGTTCCACACTCAGGGTAACCGGCCTTGAAGATGCTTGGCACTAACTGGTTCCACATTGCTCTGCTTTTCTTCAGCTGTTATTCCCCCTCCCGGATTCCCATAGAACATGCATGCAGGTTTATTGCCTATTTGTCTTCACATCCTCCCTCCCTAGTCCTTTGATGGCAGGACACCAGCAAGGCACCAAGCCGAAAATGGTGAACCTCACAGAGAGCTTAATTTACCATTTTTATCCAACCATGATTTATTCTAGTTTATATCCTCTTAAGTGATACACTTAAGAGTTTAGTGTAATATGTGAATGGAGCAAGTTTTAGAGTTTATTCTATGTCAGCATGCTGCATTTGGAGCCAGGCAGAGGTTCTGGACTCCATCTCATAAGAAAACAACTGACTAACTGGTGCATATCTATTGAAGTGGCTGAACATAAGGATTACACGGAGACAGCAGGCTTAAGTTGAATGTTTATTGAGGTACCCGACACAGACTTCGCCGGCTTCTGCTATTTTTACAGCCAGCTGGTGGCTGGCTGGACCAATCAGCCCTTCGTTCTCCTCCCACCTGAAAGCTGGACCAATTGGCTGCGTCTGGTTTTGACAGCTAAGGAATCCTCGTGGCGGCTGCGCTTGCGCAGTCAGCAGTCGGGCTGACAGCTGAGAGCTGTCAGCTGCAGCGCCCGCGCATTAGCCAGCGGCAGCTTTGACAGCTGTCAAACTGCCGTGTGTATTCCTGTCAGCCGTTATTTACCTCATACAACTGTCATTAACATGAACTAGTAACAATAATACATATACATTAATATATAACACCCCTTACCCTTCCCCTGAACTGGTGTCTGCCCTGCCCCTCGGTTGCTGTTTGTTGTCTGCTCATTCATAGTCCTGTAGGTAGGCTGGTGGTTGCCTTGTTCGGCCAGAGCAACGAAGAGGTGTTTCATTGCCCTGCTCCCCTTCCCCCTCTCCTGGCTGGAGAAATGATGCCCGGTTGGTGATTTCGAGTTCAGGTCGTTGTGGAGCCCCATCTCCGTCTGCTGCCGGACCTGTGAGTTCTGTTAGGTTTTGGGGGCTCCGCTTCCTCAGCTGGTTGGTGTGTCATCGGATGTGACCGTTGCGACCCGTGTCTATAAGATAAGACAAGGGTCCTGTTTGGTCTATGACAACCCCCTGGAGCCACTTAGGTCCGTCTGAATAGTTCTGTGCCCATACAGTTTGTCCATTTGTAAAAGATCTTTGCGGGAGGGGTTGTTCTGCGTCGGCATTTGTTCTGTCAGGGTGCATCCTGTCGAGCCTGGTGATGAGCCGTCGCCCCAATGCAGTTCTGCTGGTGATTTCCCTGTGGTCATGCATGGGGTGGTGTGTTGGGCTAGTAAGAACTGGGCTAGCTGCCGGTGCCAGTTCCCTTTGATAATTTTCTGAAGGGCATCTTTTGTAGATCTCACCATAATTTCAGCCAGACTGTTAGACGAGGGATGGAACGGAGCCGACGTGACATGCCTAATAGAGTTCCCCCTGGTGAATATCTGAAATTCACAAGAAGTAAATTGGGGCCCATTATCAGAGACCAAAACATCGGAGAGGCCATGTGTGGCAAAAAGCCCCCTAAGCTCCTGTACAGTGGTGGTCGTTTTGATGCTGTTGACCAGAACAACTTCCAGCCACTTAGAATAGCTATCCATTGCTATTAGGAATGTCTGTCCCTGAAAGGGTCCTGCAAAGTCTAAGTGCACCCGGGACCATAGGTTCTTGGTTGTTTCCCATCTGTGGATTGGGCTTTGAGGTGGAGCTGGCCTCGTTAACTGGCAGGGATAGCATCCTGCTACATGGTCCTCAATGTTTTTATCAATGTTTGGCCACCAAACATAGCTTCTGGCTAGGGCTTTCATCTTTACAATTCCCGGGTGTCCCTCATGTAGTGTGCGTAAAGTTTGGGCTCTGTGCTTTTCTGGAACCACTACTCTGTTGCCCCATAGAATGCATCCCAAATGGGATGACAGTTCCTGTCTTCTCGTAAAATATGCCTGGAACTCTTGTCCCAGGCATGTGGCTGGCCATCCTGCAGTAACCCACTGCATTACCCTGCAAATGGTTCTTTCTTTGGCTGTGGCAGAGGCGATATCTTTTGCCGATAAGGGGCATTCAGGTAGTTCTGAAATCACCAGGATATTTCCTGCAGGAGCTGGGTCTGGGTCTTTGTCTGCCAAGGGTAGCCTACTGAGCCCGTCAGCGTGGCCCAATTCTTTTCCCGGTTTGTGGACTAGTTTGTATGAGTAGGCTGATAAAAAGGTCGACCACCGTAATATTCTCGGTGATAGGATTTGGGGCATTAATTTGTCCCATGTGAAAATGCCTAATAGGGGTTTGTGGTCGGTGAAGATGGTGAATTGTCTGCTGTACAAGTAATCGTGAAACTTCTTCATGCTGGCGACAATTGCTAATGCCTCCCTGTCTATTTGGGCATAATTTCTTTCAGCCTTAGTCAGAGTCCTGGAATAGAATGCTATCGGCTTCTGTATTCCATTTTCCTTTAAGTGACTCAGGACTGCCCCTATTCCGTATGGGGATGCGTCGCAAGCGATGCATAGGGGCAGATCCTCTCTGAATAGTGTGACCATGGAACTGTTACACAGGATGTTTTTTAGGGTTTGAAAACTGGTGTCATGCTGTGACGTCCAGATCCATGGGCTTCCCTTATCCAACAGTCTATGTAGGGGTTCGGCTATGGTGGCTTTATGGGGCAGAAATGCGTGGTAGAAGTTTAAGAGTCCGAGGAAGGCTTGCAACTCCTGTTTGTTTTTGGGTGTGGGGGCTGCTTTGATGGCCCTGATCTTGGAGTTGGTCGGGTGAATTCCCTGGGCATCTATTCTATAGCCGAGAAATTCGGTAGAGGGAACCCCTATTGAGCACTTTTCTTTTTGAAGTTTGAGACCCGCTGTTCTAAATCTGCTCAGAACAGCTGTCAGTCGGTCTGCCAAATTTTGTTCAGATTCTCCGGCGATGAGGACATCATCAAAATAGGGGCAAACCCCGGGGATTCCCTTTAATGTTTTCTCCATTATTTCCTGGAATATCCCTGGGGCTGCCGATATGCCTAATTGTAGGTGCTTAACTTTAAAAGCCCTGTGGTGAGTGACTATGGTCTGCTCATCTGTGGTTTCCTGGGTTACCAGGAGTTGCAAATGCGCCTGCGCCAAGTCTAACTTGGCAAAGATGGCACCGGAACGGACGGAAGAGAGGACATCTTTTACTGCGGGGACTGGGTAAGCGTGTGCGTTTAAAGCTCGGTTAAGGGTAGCCTTATAGTCGGCGCAGAGCCGAATTTGGCCATTCAGTTTGATTGGGGTAACTATTGGGGTTTCCCAGCTTCCTCCATCTGTAGGTTCTAGGACTCCTATTTTGACCAGGTGGTCCAGTTCGCCCTCAATTTTCTTTTTGAGGGCGAACGGAACTCTCCTGGCCCTGATTCTTATGGGTGGGACCTCGGGGTTTAGTTTTAGGGAAATTGGGGGCCCCGTGTATTTCCCTAGTGAACTGTTGAAGACGTCTGCAAATTGATTGCAGACGGCGTCGAGGCTTGCGGCCTGTGTGGTGTTAATTCCGGTTAAGCTGATGCCTTTGAACCAATCCAGCCCGATTAAGCTGGATCAGTCCCCTTGAGTGACTAGAACGTTAAGGGGTCCTAGGAATTGTTTAAATTCCATGAAAATTCGGGCTCTCCCTTTCAATGGAATGGGGGTCTTTTGGTAGTCCGCCAGGTAAATCTGGGGGGGTTTCAATGGAATTTCCCTCCAGTTGTGTTGGCAAATTTCCCTGAATGTTTTCCCTGAAATTAGGGTAACCAAGAAGCCGGAATCTACTTCCATCTCGCAGGGGACCCCTTGTAGACGGGCTTTAATTTTTACTTTTGGGTTACGTTGATGGCCCTCTTTCGATCTCTTGTCCCTGTCTACCGCCTGTACTAGGAACCTGGGGGGTTTTTCTCTAGAGGCTGGTGGGGGTCTCATACCTAGGGAGGTCACCTCGAGCTCGTGGAGGTCCTCGGGGTTCCGGCTTCGGCATATGGTTCTGATGTGCCCAGTTTTACCGCAGTTATGGCATTTGGCATTGCGGAACTGACAGGAGGTTCTGGGGTGGTTTCCCCCACAGCTGGCACAGGTGGCTCACGGTTCTTTAGGGTTGTTCTTGGGTCTTGTCCCTTCCCCTCGATTGTTTCGGCGTGTTTGCAGTCTTTCGAATCGCCGTTGAATGGCGTCCACGTCGGTCAGATCCTCTAATTCCCCGACGTCTCTGGGGGCTATTTCATCCTGATTCACTGATCCGTGTTGTTCGTTCCCGGCTTGTGCGAGGTCTCCTTGGTGGCTGTCCTTGTACACCAGAATTTCCCTCGTGACTTCAGCTAAGTTTAGAGTGGGCTTCACAATGATTTTCTTTTGGAGGCGTTCGTCCTTAAGCCCGATAACCAATTGGTCCCTGATCCGGTCTTTCAGATCCGGAAATTGGCACCATCGGGCGGCATGCCAGACTCCTACGATGAAGTCGGTCGCGGATTCACCTGGCAGCTGGTGCCAACGCACGAATTGGACCCTCCAGTATATCTCTGAGCACGTTGGCATATAATGCTTGCTGAGTTTTTCTGTCAGCTCTGCATAGGCCACTTCCGCGACCGGCTCTGGACTGAAAAGTCCAATGGCCACGTTGTATATGGCCGGGCCACTTAGATACAGGAGGGCTGCCGCCTTGGCCCGGTCCTCTGTGATCTTGCTGACCAGCAGGAACCCTTCAACTTGGCCCAGATGCGATTCCCAACGTTCTGGGTGTCGGGTGTCAAATTCTCGGATATGTCCAAGGTTGGCCATGCTGTCTCAGTCCTTCTTACTGCTTTGCCTTGATGTGGGAAGTTATAACTTCCTTGTCAGTGACTTCAACCATGACTTGCTCTGAGCCTCCAGAAAGTTCCCCTTCCTTGGCTAGCGACTTCAGCTCGGCAAAGCAGATCCCACCTTCGTCGCCAGTGAAGTGGCTGAACGTAAGGATTATACGGAGACAGCAGGCTTAAGTTGAATGTTTATTGAGATACCTGACACAGACTTCGCCGGCTTCTGCTCTTTTTATAGCCAACTGGTGGCTGGCTGGACCAGTCAGCCCTTTGTTCTCCTCCCGCCTGAAAGCTGGACCAATCGGCTGCGTCTGGTTTTGACAGCTAAGGAATCCTTGTGGCGGCTGCGCTTGCGCGGTCGGCAGTCGGGCTGACAGCTGAGAGCTGTCAGCTGCTGCGCCTGCGCATTAGCCGGCAGCAGCTTTGACAGCTGTCAAACTGCCGCGTGTATTCCTGTCAGCCATTATTTACCTCATACAATTGTAGTTAACATGAACTAGTAACAATAATACATATACATTAATATATAACATCTATAGAAGAGCAACTGAGATGGAAAGAACTCTAGAAGTGCAGCCCAGTGACAATGATTTGCAACAGCCTGATAACCCAGGAATGAGGTTAAGGGGTACACTTTATCCTGAACATGGTAATAGTGTTTTAATATATAAAAAGCTTTCATGAAAATGCACAACACAGACTAGTTGCCTAATATTGTGGAAAAGAGCAGAATATTTCCATATTCAGTATTTTCTTGAGCACAAAACTGAACAAACCATGAATGTATATTGGGACCTGGAAAGGAAAATTCTATATTTTTGCAGGCACATATATATATATTTATGTTTGATTCCCTCACATCATGACAAACATTGCAGAAAAATTATTTCACCCTCTAAACTTCTACTAGCCTTTCCCTTGTGCAAAAACAGCAGGACTATATATTTTTTCCATTATCATACTGTATATCCCTCCCTCCCATTTGTATACAGTTACATGGATGCAACCTGTAGCTGTATGGATCAATAGAGATCAACAGTTTGGAACACTTGGAACACACTAGAACAAAAGAGCCGCTTCTTCCTAGACCAGCAATTAAACGTGGGACCAGTGGGGAGATGCTCACTGTGCCCATTTCTAAGATGAATTGATTACCATAGTCTGATTAAACAGTAACTCATCTCCTGGCTGGCTAAGAAAGTACTGTAAGCTCTACCTTGCAGAGAGGATCCATGTAAGTTTTTGAGCACACAGAAGGAACACATACAGTTTGGCATAGGAAGGAAAGCCCTAGCTTCTGCACTGCTATTCCAAAATCAACACAACAGTTACTTGTGAAAGCAAAGTGGTACAGTTCCCACTCTACCCCCTACACACACACCTTGTTCAGTTTTCAAGCAGGAAATCAGGGCACAAATAAAATGGATACTGAAAATCCATTGTATGCATGAAGGCAAGAGCTTGGAATAGAACAAGCTTTTCCTTTGCTTCCGCCCCAAGAAAAATCCAACCCAATGCTAGTAAATATTTACCTAAGGAAGATTGCATTTGATAACAGAGCTGGAAGCTTTTTCAGGTTGACCACAAAGGTAGGATTAAGGTTGTCTGGGTGGATTGGCTAAACATGAGACTGTTACCATGGAAAGCTGGAATCCTGTTCTACTGGTGTGTTGGGCTGCCACACTGGAATTTTCTAATTGCAACAAAGGCCCATATTTTTGTAAATGTAATGAAACTAAATGTGAAAAGGAGGAGGAAAAAGACAGAAGGAACTACCTCTACCCCATTGCTCTGTGACAGAGAGCAAGCCCTGGAAGAAATACATTCTGGATTTAACCGTTTGGGTTTCAAACATTGTTGAGACTCCATGGAATCTAATAACAGGAGCTAGTAAAAACAGATTGTAAAAAGTTTCCTTCAGGCTTAGATATCCACTTAACATAAAAGGTGTGTTATTTGTTCATTAAGTGGATTTAATCAAAATGACAGATTTTCATAACTTGGTTTAAACAGAAAGTTAAGAATTACTGAGCTTAATACTGCAGGAAATTATAATTACAAGTATACATTCCAGCGAAATGTTTATTAGATTCATTTTACATTGACACTGAGCTTGTAAGCCAGGTGCATTACTTTAATAAGCCATCCCTCTCACTAATAAAATACTGTAAATTCACTTTCAAAAACTAGTTTAGTGCTATCTTATTTGCCTTATATTATTAATATGTATCTTCTTGTTATTCAGCTAAGGAACTTTAATGAGTTTTAAGCTGCATTTCAGCTACTGAGCTATTCTGTCCTAATTGAAAATTTCATATCAAGATCTATGGATATGGAACAGACTTTCTGAACTCAGTTTTTGTGTTGCTAAAATGGATTCTGTATCAAAGGTTTATACAAATGTTTAGAAGAGAAGATTTAATAGCTGTCCATAAACAAGCCTTCCTTGACCTAATACTTTTCAGGGGTGTTTGGACTACACCTCCTTAAATACAGTATGCTTTCCAAACATTATTTAGGAATTCTTAGAAGGTCTGAGGTTTTCCTACCTCCTTGGAATTTCCTTCACTGTTAATTACTTGCTTGTTTATTTTATTCATAGTCTTTTCCTAAGCCACCACAATTTTCTTGAGCTGATTCTGTAAAAACTCAAATTCTGGTTAGGGAATAAAAATGCAGATTTGCATAACATAAATTTACACAATTCAAACCAATTTTTTGGATTTCCTTACTACAAAACATGGGAAATTGGAAATATGCAGAGGTTCTAAAGTATGTGGAGGTATTAGATCTCCAAGGGAAGTAGAGTTATGGGTCAGAAATCATCCGGCTCTGAAGCAGGGGTGCATGCTATCACCATTCCCAGCAGCCTCCTTCCTAGGGCTACCTTCCTCTCCTACTTACTCTGAGGAAATTGTTTGACAATGCTTGCTGCTGTAAATAATGAAAAATAAAATTCCACAGAAGGAATGGTTTAGAATGTTCTGGTCTGCCCCCTGTGATTTAAGCCATAGGCAGACAATGCCCATCTTTGCAGCCACATGCAGCTTTCAGCCTAATTTAAAAACTCTTTGCTAGCAATCCAGCCAGACTTCTGTCAAAACCAACATGCCATTGTCAACCTGAATGGGAGATAGGAGGGGAGGGCACATATATTTGGCCCTTCTATCATTCATTACTCATGTCTAACTTGAACATCTGCTGCAGTTGCCCAAAGTTTATTTATGGGAGCATGACCTTCAAAAGAAAACAAATTCTGCACTCCCACTTCAAGCTTTCAGTGGGATGGGCATAATTTCCAAGTTGACATCTTGCTATACAAGTGACCAGTATTCAAAATTAGCTGGTAAAGGTCCAGTTACAACCACAGCTCAATAGAATCATTTCACTGTTAAAAGTGGGAAGAAACTCATGTTCTCATTATATGCTGTAAGGAAAACTACTAGCATGAAGACCAGTTGCTTTACTTCTGAGGGGATTTGGATGTTTTGCATTTAAGCATGTTGAGTGACAGATTCATATGCGGAAATGAACACTCCACATTTTCTCAGCTCCACCTTGGTTAGAGAAGAAAATTTTTGACTCAGGGCACTTCCAGTGCTTAGTTTCTGAAAGAGAATATCAGTCAAAGACACCAAGCTCTAGTTCCTTTGTACCCTACTTAGAATTACAGAACAAACAAACAGCAGAGCAACAGGCTGACATTCATGGACTCAGGTACCATCTTGTTTCAACTTGTGTTTTGTCTTCCCATTTTTGGAAAAACAAAAAACTCATAGTCTATGCATATACACAACCAACTTGTTTTATAATTTTTAATTTCTTCATTTCAAAGCTCAGTCAGGAGAAATAGCAATTGACAGATTTAGGATAATACTAGGAATTCCATCACCCCACAGATACTCTTAGAAATAATTGGGGTTGGCTATAGACCAAAACTTTGTTTGAAAATATGCCCAAAAATCTAGTTAAAAAACAACGCTGATAAAGCTGACTAGTGGAATATTAGAAAAGTTAGAAGGTATTGTGGGTTGTCACCATCTCTAGAAAGAAGACATTAGCATCTGGATGGTAGTAAACTGGAAGCAAAAAATCTAAAATGCTCTGTAATTCCTTCCAGATTTCTAACACATACCTTTCCTGTAGAGATACATTTGCCACACCCTGCACTTATTCAGTCAATCTTCTCTAACTAGACTGGAACAGCCAAGAAGAACAGGAGTTAAGAATGCAGAGCTACAATCATCTTATCCACATCTTCACGCTTCAGGAGAGAAACTGATCTCTCAGACTGGAGAAATGTTCATTTGGATTTGCACTACATGTGGCATTATGGAGACAATATATCTTATCCTTAAAATGCCTTACTAATAAGCTTTAAATTATTTCAAGCAGCAGAGGAAGATAATATAGTTGAATGGCATTCAAAGTTTTCTTTATTGTCATGTGCTCAGTCTTGTGCTCTGATACATGTTCAGTCATCTTCTTCCAAGATTTCTATTTTCTGTAGTCCAGCTTCTCCTGGTCTGTTCAACTGCCCACTGGTGTTCCAAGGACATTCCAAGCTCTACAGTGAAGGAAACGGTACTGAGGGGCAATGATGCCAATGAATTCTGTCATAGTCTCAGGGCCTTGCCGGAATCACAGGTTCTATCATATGGACAAAATTCCAGCATGCTGTTTTAGGAATCCTTCAGTCTCCTTCAGGCTGTCCTAATGGAGCCTCCATTCCTACAGTATTTTGGACATAATAGTGGCTTGAGGACAAGTCCCTCCATTTTCTTGAAATCCTGGCACAAAGGACATTTATTCTGTTGTATCAAAGGTTCTAGTGTTTGAGATAGCTCAAATTTCTTAGTTCATTTTTGTGACATAAGACACAATCTTGTTTTTTTGTTTTTTTAAAGAAAAAAAAGATTCACCCATTTCTGTTTGGAAATATGCTTTAAAATCCACGAGCAGTATTCAGGAATTCCTGTGAAGACAAATCAATGTCAAAAAATTTAAATTCAATGTGAGAGCCATCCCATATACTGTTCTAAGCATTTTCAAGAAAACAATGAACAACTCATAAAAATCATTGTAAAATATGCAATTATACATATTATACCCAACAGTTGAATAGTTTAGTTAGATATTAATCTTACACACACACACACACACACACAGAGAGAGAGAGAGAGAGAGAGAGAGAGAGAGATGTTGCTTGATCAGCTTTGTTTCATGGAAATCAAGTAAATATTCCAGCATTCTGAGCAACTTAAATAATTATGAAGTTTTTAGCTTTCATGGCTAAAAAAATCTAGACAATCACTAAGGTAAAAGGTAAAGGTTCCCCTGCACATGCGTGCTAGTCATTTCCAACTCTAGGGTCCGGTGCTCATCTCTGTTTCAAAGCCGAAGAGCCAGCGCTTGTCTGAGGACGTCTCCGTGGTCATGTGGCCAAAGGCGCACAGAACGCTGTTACCTTCACACCATAGTGATCCCTATTTTTCTATTTGCATTTTTACATGCTTTCTTTTTTTTAATTGAAAAGTTTTACAATACATTTTTGAGGGGGAGGCTCAGCTAATCTCAATGTACACATGTTGTACTTTGACAATAAAGGTTTATTATTATATTATTACATGCTTTCAAACTGCTAGGTTGGCAGAAGCTGGGACGAGTAACAGGCACTCACTCTGTTATGCGGCACTCACGATTCGCACCGCCAAACTGCTGACCTTCTGATCGACAAGCTCAGCGTCCTAACTCACTGAGCCACCGCATCCCTCACAATCACTAGAAAGTATCAAAGATGCATAGAAAAATACAAAAACTCTGTTGCCATCTAGTGGTTTCCAGATTTTTGCTGCCAGATACTGTATGTTGTTTCTAATATACATCAAAGTATACATATAATATACAAAATATGCAATCCTGGAAGAAATCAGTGGCAAATTACTTTGAAACAGATACCAAGAAAGCTCCTATGGGCTGTCTGTGAAATCATCAGGAGTTAAGTTGCACTTCAAAAGACTTTTTTTAACATGTGTTGGACTGATCAATGTATTTTTACTTGTTTTCCTATTTTTGTTTTAAAGCAAAAGCAAATGTACATATCCGTAGTAAATTAGTAGAGGCAGCCTTTTAAGGACTTAAAGGGCTTTACATTTTTCCTGTTTCTTTGGCTTTAAATGTTCTTTATATGTCTATTGTACTTTATAATGTGGTTCTAATAAAACAAAAGTTGAGTATGCTGTGTATGTTGAATATGTTGAGTGGCAATGTTGCTTTCAATAAAATAATTCAAATACCATTCTATTTCTTTTTATTTTGTTTCTCAATTACCTATGGAATGTTTTCAAGGGTAGGAGTTATATTTATAGTGCTGAAGTTTCAGTGATATTATTTTGAGGCCCATGGCCTGTTAGGAACTGGGCTGCAGAGCTGGACGTGAGTGGTGGGCAAGCAAGTGAAACTGAAACATTGCTCCCTCCTCAGTCTGTGGGAAAATTATCTTCCACAAAACCAGTCCATGGAGCCACAAATATTGGGGACTGCTGCTTTAAAAGCTATTAGACAAAAAGGGATTCAGAATGGATGAAACAGGTTTCTAACCAACAGCAATTTGGGGCATGAATACAGAATTGTGTACTCATATGACAAACTTTGATTTGGATTAAAGTTTCTAGCCTAGTAAGCTGGAAAAATGGATGCTGTTACTTTAAGATGTGATAATGGAAGCTGGAAAAGAGATGAGTATGGCAATCCAAAATAGTGTTGATTTTTGAGTTTATCATATGAATTTAAATTATGTGGAAATATCATAGCTATTTTAAAGATTTGAACCTTTCTACTCTGGAAAATAAGTATCTGACAAGCTAGATGAATTGTACAAGTTAGAATTAATGGGTTCCTCCTTAAGCTCTTGCTCATTTTCATGTGCTCATAAAAACCCAATTTAGAGAGCCCAACTGGACATCACAAATTTCAAATAGATCTCAAATATTATACAAGGTTTAGCAATATTGGACATTTGTAACAATTTGAGCTATATAAATCCTGACTGCTGAAGAACATAGTATTTTCAGAACAGGGCTAAAAAAACTTTCAGAGAAGATTCATGCTATCCACAGGTATGAAATTGGAAGAGAACAAGTCAACTTCCCATTGCATAAGTAATCCATTGATACATAACAATGTCTCTAAATTATTTCTGTGAAAGCTAATAGGATGGAGGAACTCACTCCCGTTGGAAAATGACCCACAAGCTATGGGGTCAGATAATTTAAACATTTATAAATTCATTCATAATTTCCTCCAGATCCAGTGATGGAATGGCATAAAAGAGACAAATAAGTAAACTGCTATCACACATTTTAGTGATGGCAAGTGTCAGCGAGGGAGGAAAAAAAGAGTGAGAAAACAAGAAAGTCTATTGCTTGTTTAAGGCAGGAACTCTTAAGTAGGAGAGGCCCAGCAGTCATTGCAGGAGAATGGGACACATGACTGCCTTAATAAAATAGAAGGCAGGAAGGGAAAAAAGACAGTCAGAGGAGTGGATAAGGAAGAGAATAGGAGACATTAATTCACTCTGAAACTACCAGAGACCCACCCATGAAGTATCAGGTTGGTATTTTTTCTGAAAGGATTAACTGGACCTCACCCTTTTGGGAATTCTCAACTCTGTTTTTGTTATCGTCACCCAACTAAGGTGTGGCGATAGAGGGTCACATGAAAGGTGAACAAGATGTTAACTGCTCCTGCTTGCCCCTTGCAAGGAGAAAAGGAACAGTCAAATGAGGTGAGGTGAAAACAGGACTGGAGAGATTCATCAGCAGAAATCACTAATCCATACTAGGCCTTCCCTTGGCAGATTTTTCTTGCTTAGTCACCACCATTGTTCAGTTGCTACCTTGCTTCTAGGTCTTTATCTACTTCCCCCCCCCCCAATCTTGGGTTCTTGTAACTCCCTCTATTCTCCTAGTGCTAAGGTGGAATCTCCATGGCCTTTCTTTCTTTCAGGGTTAAGAACATTTAAACAGGATATGAGAAAAGCAAATTAAGGTTTGAATTAACTGGAAGACTACACATATCCCATCAGTTTTAAGGGTTCCTTTCATTACCAAGGAAGAGATTAGGTGAGTTACAGAAGAGGTGCTGTCCCCAGCAGTAGCAATTATAGGTGGTCCTATTCACTTGCAAAACACCAAGAAGGAGAAGTATTGGAGAAGCTAAGGGCAGTGGTGTAGCATGGGGGGTGCAGGGGGGGCCGGCCGCACCGGGCGCAACATCTGGGGGGGCGCGCTCGGTGACAAATTCCTAATTTGCATTTAGAGGTGCAGATTGGCACACGCAACTTTCCTTTTCAATCTGGATCCTAGTTTTTGGTCTTGGGGCTTTGCATGAAGGGTGACGGTCCTTTGCCGTTCCCGCTTGGAGCACTTTAGCATTGCTCGGCGGCGCCCCAGTCGCCCCCTCCCCGCAGCGCTTCAGCGGAGGAGTTAAGCGCAGAGTTTTTGTGCCTAGAGAGGAGAAAGGGGGGCTGGGAATCCAGCTTCCTGCCCCTCCATCTCCCCTTCCTGTTCTCTCGACGCCTCTTACGCCAGGGCTGCGGAGGTTCCCCTGGCGGGGGAGGGGCGCCAGGTGGGCAAGGAGGCTCCGAGAGGGGGAGGGCAATCAGGAGGGGGGAATCCCCGGGGGGGAAGGGGAGGAGGGATTCCTGGGAGAGCCAGGTGGGTTTCCCCCAGTTGCGCCCCTTCCCCTTCCGAGTCTCCGCCTTTCCTCGCGAGTTTTTCTGCTCCGTGGGAAGCGCTGCGCCTTCGCTTCTCCTCCTCCTGGGTTGCGGCTTCCACGAACGGCTCTCCGATCCCCTTCAGATCCTTCCCCCAAGACCCCTCCTGCCCCGCAGCCCCACCTCTTGGCACAGCCCGGCTCCCCGCCTGGGAGATCCTGGTGTTTCCCGGAAGGTTGGGCACCCCCGTTCCCATGTCCGGAGGAAATAAAATAATTTTAGGTCAAGTGACAGGTCTGGGAGCTCTAATTGCCTCCACTTCTCTGAGATCGTTCTCAAAACAACTCAAATGCAACTGATTGATGTTGAAAGGACAGTGGGAGATCCAGGGAAGAAAGGAGGAATTTGTTTTATGACTTTTACAAGCAAAATGTTAGAACTGGATTTCCCACTTCTGTACCCACATGGCTTTTCAGTACCGTATTCTCTTGGAGGAAAAAATAAACCCAGGAGTTTCTCTTGTTGACTATCAGAGTGGGGCAGTTGACAGATACAGAAATGAGCAGGCACTGTGTAACTTACTGTAAATAAGAAGCTGTTTGAGGCTTTATAGAAGTAAAATAGAATATAGATTATTAACAAAGTGCTTTGACATTTTAACTTTGCTGTTGGTTCACCTGTTAACTACTTTGCCTCTCTATCTACCAAGTAGATTAAGGTCAAATTGGTTGTAAATAGAAGTAGAACTTCATAAATTTTGGGCCTACTTCGTAAGGGAAGGAAAGTAATATTGCTCCAATATATTTATGAATATTCAAGTGGAGGGGAATAATATATGTAAATCTGGTTTTGTCTTATTGATGCACATATTTTCCTTCTATTTGAATGTTCTGTATATCCTCCGCTGCGCCGCCCGCCTCCTGGCATGGCCTCGGGTCCCGGCGCTTCTGCCGCACGTGAGGGAGGGGATGCCGGACCTTCCCCCTTTTCCCGGGGGAGGCGTGGGTGGGGGGTGCGGCGGACGCCCAGGATGCGGGGGTTCCCTGCGGCAGACTCGAGTGCTAAAATCCACGGGTTAGGGGGCGCAAATTACTTGCCTTGCCCCGGGTGCTGACAACCCACGCTACGCCACTGGCTAAGGGTATTGGTACAACCTGGGATATGGGAAACCAAAACCTGAAGTTCCTGGCTGAGCCAGCAGCGCTTCTCAGCCCCTGCAGAAGCAGAAGCAGGAGCAGGAGGAGGAGGAGGAGGGAGTGGCTGAAATCAATCAACTCCAGAGCCTTTTGCTGGCTGTAAAGAGCTTTACTGACAGTCAGGCAAAGCATCTTGGGCCCCTTTAGCTGAGAGAAAACAAAACAAACTGGAAAATGGGGCCTCCAAATAAAGGGGTGGAGTAACAACAGGACATTGAGCAGATTTTATACCGTTCTGCAGACTGGTTTACTATTATTTTAAGCATTCCTTTGGTTTTACAAATTACGGAAATTTTCTTTGTTGGTCTGCTTTCTGCTGGAGGTTAGTTTCACCAATTGTATTGATTTAAGAAGAGTTGGAGAGTTTTAACTGAACAATTGAAAACCTGGAATTATGTTTCTTGTATTTATCAGCAATAATGCTAAAAGTGAACTAAGCTGAAAAATTTAAAGCAATATTACAGTTCTTGATATTCATATTCATACACATACATGTGAGTGTTCGTTTCAAGGACTCTAGTGCTCAGCAGGCTTGAAAGAGAGACTAGAGAATTATAAATAATGTTTCATATTTCATCAAATAAAGTTTTCTTGATATTTATTTTTATTTCTTACTTAAACTCTGGAGAATTCCTCTCTTTACAGAAGAAACTAAAATCTAATTTTCTGACTATAGCTACATTTTACAATATTTGTGTTTAAAACTTTCTCTTCAGGATTGATAGAGCTAGATTAACATTAATATTAATACTTGAAATTATTTTATGCAACATGATTTCAGATTACAACAAAAAGTTCATATGGCAGAGAGTCTTTTATACAAAAAAGAGGTAACATCCTTCACAGTTATAATTCATTTTCTTCTCCTTTGCTGGTATTTGGGGGGCCTAAGATAAACCAGAAGAGGTAAGACCTGTTACAAGGCAGGAGCTTATTTTGGAAGCTGCTAATGTGTCCTCATCTTGGTTCTTCTATTTATATATATAAATTTTATTTTTTAAAGCTTTATGTATATCTTTCAGCTATTAAAATTAGTAATTGTTTGTATCCACCCTTCTAATGCTGGTCCATTTGATTTGGGATTTACTTTGCCATGCTTCCTTATGGCCATGTATTGCTCCCACTCCTCCATTTAGATTCTTTTTTTAGATTCCTTAGCTATTGATATATAATTTTTATTATAATTTATCTTTTATGTTTTTATCCCACTATCTTTATGCTTGTCTTTAACTGTAATAAAGGTGTTTGAAAGAAAAATCTTCATCAGCGTCCAGTCCAAGCCCACAATAAATAAAATGCAGGCTGCTTTTAAAAGAACGTTTTTGTTTATTGAAGAACAGACCCACAACAGCATGTGGTTCTGGAGCAGCTGACCACATGGTGCTGGGAGTCGTGGATTTTTATACCTTCTTGGGCTTTTGTGTTTGTAGTTGTTCCTGTTCCTTTGACCTGAGGTTCAGTGTGCCCTTTTTGTATTCTGATAGTGGTGAGTTAATCCTATTGTGTCCTAAAGGTCATGTCCTGTTTCTCTGGGGCTGTGGCTGATGGCTATGTCCTGTGTTGGATTTTTGGGTGAGGGGTTTCTGGTTCTAGGGGTCTTTGTCTTTCTAATTACATCAGCTCCAAGCTTCCTGACTCCAGTCTTTCTGAAAGGATTATCAAATCTGCATTTCTACAGAGCTGGTTTCTGCTTGGGGCAGAGAGACTTGGGGAGTGGTGGTTTCTGCCTAAGATTTTCTCCATTATTCCTTTGGGGAAATATTCTGCCTTTTTAATATTCCCCAAAATATTTCTTTCTTTGGGGGGGGTACTGTCTTCCTACAATTGGGGTACTGTCTTCCTACAATCCCCCCTTTGTGCTACATAAGTGTGGGTGACAAACTATTACTGGAAAAAGATTAAAAATTATTCTGGCCAGGGAGACTTGATAAACAAGCTTTTAAACTGTTAATGTAAAGAAGGGAATGCACTAATAGAGGCAGCTGTCATGGTTCTGATAAATAAGACAGAAAAAGATCCTTGCAGTTGTCCCCAAAAGGGGAGCCTTTCAACCATGAATGTCTAAAGCCAGGGCAAAATATTCTGTGCCAATTGTTTTAGATGTTTGATGTCACTTTGAGCTTCCAGTCATTTTTGAAGATGCCTCCCAAAATTCTTCACAGCCATGGTTTGCCACACCACTGACTGCCCATTTTCAAGGGTTGTTTCCTGCCTTAGCTCTTAGTTTAGTGCATCCAGGGTTTGTGATGTCCAATTGAGGTTAGCCAATGTACAAGCCAGGGTATTAATATTTCTTAAATTGCAGACAATGAGCCCCAGGACTCCCACTCTGAGTCCACCAGTGCAACATATTCAGGGCTTGGTTCGGAGATCTCTTTTCTGCTACCTCCTCAGTGAGGGCATATCAATTGTAAATTGCCTGAGGGGGCATGGTTCCCTCCCCTCTATAGAATTTTCAGGAAGGTATGCATGCAAAGGTCTTAGTACCACAGAGCAAGAACCAGCCTGGGGGAACTTTACATGAAGGTAGATGAAGGGGATAGCCTCAATGTGATTCTGAATGGTGTGTTTGTGTGAGTGTGCATGTGTGTGTAGCTACTTTTACAAGACATGTGTGTGTAGCTACTTTTACATCCTGGACAAATTTTCTCTCCCACCAGACAGAAATCCAAGATGTTCAATACTTGCTGTGCCAACCATTCCCATATGCCATCCGTCCATCAATTCATTTGACTGGCTTATTACAGTACAAATGAGGCAAGAAAGAAAACCTTACAGTGAGTTTCTGCCCTCTCCCCCATACTTTTCCCAATTGTCTTCTGAAGATTCATGTGTGGGGTAATGGATCCAGGAACCCTTCCTTTCTCTGCAGCTTTCACAGGTATCTGGGTGATGGTAGGACTTGGGAAGATCTGTTCCACTCTGGTTGCAAGGTGACTTCCTAGTGGATGGCTGGATTCAAATCCAATTTCCTGGCTCAAATGAATGGAGGGTCTTTTCTGGAAGCAGCGTCTGGGTCAGTGTGCTCTGTTTCCAAAGGTTGCTGAGTCATCTGTGCAGGGCTGAAAGATAGGGTCCCCTCCCCCCTTTTTGGCATTGCTGGTCAGAAATGAGGAATGGAGAACAGAGGATAAGAAATGGAGAAGTGGAATGGGAGGGGTGGATAGCTTGCAGGCAGAGTTAGACCTGTAGATGGCGATTAATGTTCACTTAGGACAAAATGGTAGATAAATTAACTCTAATAAGTTTCCTGAAAAAAATCTGGGAAAGCTAAGTTTGTTGGAGGAGGAGGAGGAGGAGGAGGGGGAGGAGGAGGAGGAAGAAGAAGAAGAAGAAGAAGAAGAAGAAGAAGAAGAAGAAGAAGAAGAAGAAGAAGAAGAAGAAGAAGAAGAAGAAGAAGAAGAAGAAGAAGAAGAAGAAGAAGAAGAAGAAGAAGAAGAAGAAGAAGAAGAAGAAGAAGAAGAAGAAGAAGAAGAAGAAGAAGAAGAAGAAGAAGAAAACACAGTTCTCTTCACCCTGTTTTGCTGACCAACCAAACTATGGTGAAGTTATTTTTCTTTTGGTGGCTTATTCTAACATTTTCTTTTTGTTCTTTTCCTAGCAGAATTTAAAAAAAAATCCTCCAGGGATTAGGGACATTTAACAGTTACCTTCACCTAACACACAAATAGTTTAACACATATAGGTAAAGGTAAAGGTTCCCCCGCACATGCGTGCTAGTCGTTTCCGACTCTAGGGGCCGGTGCTCATCTCCATTTCAAAGCCAAAAAGCCAGCACTTGTCCGAGGATGTCTCCGTGGTCATGTGGCCGGCATGACTGGATGCCAAAGGTGCAAAGAACGCTGTTACCTTCCCACCGTAGTGATCCCTATTTTTCTACTTGCATTTTTACATGCTTTTGAACTACAAGGTTGGCAGAAGCTGGGATGAGTAACAGGTGCTCACTCTGTTACACGGCACTCGGGATTCAATCCGCCAAACTGCTGACCTTCTGATCGACAGGCTCAGCATCCTAACCCACTGACAAAAACAAAGAGTAAAGGAGAGGAAAACAGAACTTTCAGTTTTCACCCCCAGGTCATTCCCACCATAAATCTTAGTTAACTCAAATTAGGGAAGGTACAAATCCTAAACGTATCACATTGTACCATAGAAAGAGAAAATCACTGTTCCTATATATATTTTCCTTTTCTTTTAAGTACCTTTATTTAGCCAAATTGATTTTTCCTGCTTCATCCCTGAGCAGAGTCCACTCCTGCATAATTTGCACAGTCATTTCTTACACATCCCACCTGGACGGGCAATTTGTCCCCGCCCCAGGCATTCATTCATCTCCCTAGAGGAGACTCTGGTGGGATCCTAGATCCTGAGTTTCCCATGCTCTTTCCCACCATCTATGATGAGACTCCAAGGCTTTCTCCTTGATCCCTTGCAACCTGCAGAATACTTGACCTGCAGAATACACCACCCCCAACAGGTGGAGGTACCTTCCAACCTGTGGTAACCTCCCTTTTTTTCAGGCAAATGCCTAGGCAGACTCTGTCTGCCATGATTTCAGAGTAAAGATACCTCTTTTCCAGAATAGGGCTGTGCTCAGTGATTCTTAGCTAGCTGCCTAGCAGTGAAATGTTTTCTTTCCTTTGCACTCACATCTCACACACTTTCTCTTCTCTTTCTCAAAAGGTCCTGCACTCTGGCCAAATCCCATGCTTTCCAGAGTCTGTTGGTTGAACAGATCTTTCTGTGGTTAGGAAAAAGTGCAGAGGGGGCAGGATCCAGCTGTGCAAAGAGAGATTCCACCTACACACATATCCACACCTACACACACTCATGCTCTTTAACCTCCTGGGCTGTTAAAGTTAAAATTTAGAGGTGCTCACCTTATTTCCAAAGCAGCCTTTGAGCTCAAACTCAAAACCCTTTACTACCTTTACTCCAAATGGGCAGGTCTGGGAAACCCACCCACAGACACAAGGGGTCTGCTGCCGGCAAAATGAAAGCTTACCCAGGCCCAGTCCATTGGTGAAGTAAATTTTAAGTCCCATCTGACGTGCCAAACTGTTGAAAGAAAAATCTTCATCAGGCTCCAGTCCAAGTCAGGAATAAATAAAATGGAGGCTGCTTTTGAAAGAAGGTTCTTGTTTACTGAAGAGCAGAACCACTACAGCATGTGGCTCTGGGGCAGCCGATCACATGGTGCTGGGAGTGGTAGGTTTTTATTTGTTTTTGTAAGATTTTATTAGTTTTTTCCATACGTATAATAATTTTTCAACCAATGTGCTGTCTGAGTTTAAATACGCTAATACATATTAAATTCCTAATCCTTTATTCTTTCCTCTAACCATCAGAAAAGTAAGTCCCAAGTTTGATAATTGTCAAAACCCATTCCTATTTTATTTTATTTCATTTCTATTTCATCCCATCTTTTCCTGGGTTTTGCCATACTTCCAAGGGGGAGGGGGATGTGCCTTACTTTCACTTCCTCCATTCGCTACAATATAATCCTTTATTTTGTTTATTGGGTCTCTATCCTGTTTCCTGCATTATCTCTCTCTCTGAACTCTATCTTTTAAACTGTCAGTTAAGAACAAAGGAGGAAATAAGGAATGTAACCTCAGTGCCTGGTTTATGTCTACGCTCTCAGAGAAAGGTGTGAAGAAGCTGCTGACCCTCGCTGCGTGAACTGGAGACAGGCCAATGTTATCTACCCAGTTCCCACAATGGACTTAACACTTGGGGATTGGCTATCCCACATCAGGCGGTCGATCTATGGGGTGGGGTTCTGCTTGGGGACACTATAAACTACTGCATTGCAGGGGAAATGTCAGATCCTGTCTCTATTATGCCTGCTGTCACCTACTCTTAATAAAAGTTCCTGCTTGGAAGAAATTGTTTCCAAGAGTTCTGCTTTCTTAAGAGGTGGGCTTGAAGTGGGTCTTGACAATAATATTCTGTTTCTTCTTTTTCTTTCTCTCTCATGGTCAATCTATCCATCTCTGCGCATTCCAATATTTTTTTGACTATTTCTTCATCTGGTTTTATTCCTTCATTTTTCCAATATTGCACAAATATTATTCTTGCCGCTGTTGTGATGTGTAAAAACAAATATAGGCTTTGTTTGTTAATCTTTTCTGGCATTATACCTAATAAAAAAAGTTCAGGTATAAAATCTACATATTCTCCCAACATCTTTTCTAACCAAATATGTATCTTTTTGCAATAATTCTTTGCTTTATTACATGTCCACCAAACATGATACTACATGCCGGAGTTATGTTTACACTTCCAACATCTATCTGACATATTTTTAAACATTTCTCCTAATCTTGCTGGTGGCAAGTGCCATCTATAACACATTTTATATAAATTTTCTTTATAAGAAGTTGACATTGTCAATTTATAATTTCTTTACCATAGTTTTTGCCATTTTTCTAATTCTATATCCAAAGTTTTTGCCCGTCTTATCGTTTCTTCAACTTGTTCACTTTCCACTTCCAAAATTAATAAGAGATTATACATTTTCTTAATTAGTTTCTTATCTGAAGTTAACAAAGTCTTATCAAATAACGTCTGTTCTTTATAAAATCCATGCAGTTTAACGTCTTTTTCATATCTAGTTTGCATTTGTAAATGTGTCCACCACAACAAGTTGATCCCTTGATTTTACATTTCTTGTTTAGTTTTTAAATTCCCTTCAGAATTTAGAATATCTCTATATGTCCAGATTTTTTCAAAATCCACCAAATTTGGGTGTACAAACGCTTCCATAGTTGACAACCACCCTGGAATTTTCAAATATAATTTACTTCTGATTTTTTCCCATACTATTAACAATGCATTTCTTATATAATAGTTTTGTAAATACTTATGAATCTTATTTTTTCCATACCATAAAAAAAGTATTCCAAACCAATTGTAAGTCATGTCCCTCCAGATATAACGACCTTTTATTTCTAAGATTTATCCATTCTTTTACCCATGTTAAAACAGATGTTTTACCCACTCTGGTAATCCAATCCTCCATTTTACTTAGCATCTTGTAATGTTTTCATCTTAATTCTAGCCTTCTTTCCTTGCCAAACAAATTTCAAAATTAATGAGTTTAAATCTTGGGGGAAAATTTTTGCTCAAGTTTTATGGGAATTGTTTGGAATTGCAATAAAATTTTTGGTAATATGTTCATTTTCACTGTAGCAATTCTTCCTAATATTGACAGTTGCAGATTTTTCCATTTTTCCAAGTCCAATTTTATTTGATTCAATAATTTTGTGTAATTATCTTCTTTTATTGTTGAGCATCTTGCTATTAAATTTATACCCAGGTGTTTAATCTTTTTCACTATCTGTAATTCTGTTTTTTTCTGACAATTGTTTTTTTGTTTATCTGTAAGATTTTTAACTATTACTTTAGTTTTTTCTCTATTTTCAGTCCCGCCATTTCTCCATTCCGTTCTATCTTTCCCAGTAGTTTAAAAATCATTTCCAAAGTTTCTGCTGAGATAAATACCAAATCATTAGCAAATATTGTAATTTATATGTTTTGCCTTTTATTTCCAGTCCTTTAATTTCTATATCTTGTCCAATATTTCTATTTAAAACTTCCAGAGTGAAAATAAATAACAATGGAGATAGTGGACATCCTTGCCTTGTACCTTTTCTTATCTCAAAGTTCTTTTTTTTAATTGAAAAGTTTTACTAAAGTTTTACATAAAAAATCCACTACTTATTCAAATGCTAAATGATACTTTTTAGTCCCATATTTATTCTGAATATATTTAATCCATCTTCTCCATTCCACAATGTATCTCTGTTACGATTGATCTTTCAAATATGCTGAAATCTTTGCCATTTCCGCCAAATTAGAAACTTTCAAAGTCCACTCTTCTATAGTCGGCAGTTCTTCCTTCTTCCAATATTGTGCTACTAAAAGTCTCGCTGCCGTAATTAAATTCAACATCAACTTTGTATCTATAACAGTAGTATCTATAATAATACCCAATAAAAACAATTGCGGAGAAAACTTTACCCTTTTCTTAAATATCTTTTGCATATTCCACCAAATTTTAATCCAAAAAGCTTTAACCTTTTTACAAGTCCACCATATATGAAAATACGTTGCATCCTCACAACCACACCTCCAACATTTGGGCTGGCAGTTCAGATACATACTTGCCAATTTTTTAGGGTCTAAGTGCCACCTATAAAACATTTTATAAAAATTCTCTCTTAAATTTTGGGCCTGTGTAAATTTTACATTTCTAACCCAAATCTTTTCCCAAGTGTCCATTGTTATAACTTCTTGAAAGTTCTGGGCCCACTTTATCATACAATCTTTAACAAGTTCCGTTTCTGAATCAATTTCTATCAATGCGTTATATATCCTTTTAATATGTGCTTGACCTTGATCTCTAATTTGTTTTACCAAATTTTCATTAATCATCGAGAAACCAACTTTCTGGTCCTCTTTCCATCTTGCCTGTAATTGCCCATACTGGAACCAAGTTTGTACAATCTTTTCTTCTTTTAAAATATTATATGACTTTAGTTGCCATACATTCCTTTCTAAACTTAAGATTTCCTTATATGTAGTCTCATCATGTTTAAATCCCACATTTATATTTTCTATTGCATGTTTAGGTATTGCCCAAATTGGTATCTTATAATTTAACTTATGTCTATACTTTTTCCAAACTCGCAACAGAGCATACCTTAAAATATGTATCTTAAACACATTATCCACCTTCTTATCATACAATAAATATGCATGCCAACCAAATAACAAATCATGACCCTCAAGATTTAATAATCTCCCTTGTGTTAGATTAAACCAGTCACTTATTGATGACAAAGCAGCAGCCTCATAATATAATTTAAAATTAGGCATTTTAAGACCGCCTCTTTCACGCGTATCTTGCATTATCTTAAATTTAACTTGTGGCTTTTTCCCTGCCCAAACAAATTTATTAATTCCTTTTTGCCATTCCTCCAAATTTAAATCCTTTTTGAGTATAGGTATCATTTGAAATAAAAATAAAAATTTTGGCAAAACATTCATTTTCACTGCTGCAATTCTTCCCAATAAAGATAATTGTAATTTTTCCCAACTATCTAATTCTTTTTGTATTTTTCCCCATAGCATTTCATAATTATTTTTATATAACTTCACATTTGAGGCTGACAGATATATCCCCAAATATTTAATCTTTTTAACTATTTCAAATCCCGTTAGCTCTTCTAAAACAGCCTCTTGTGATACAGTCATATTCTTTGACAATATTTTAGTTTTTTGTATGTTTATCTTAAATCCAGAAACTTTCCCATATAA
The DNA here is from genome assembly GCF_947247035.1 of Vipera ursinii. NCBI lineage: Eukaryota > Metazoa > Chordata > Lepidosauria > Squamata > Viperidae > Vipera > Vipera ursinii. The sequence continues at coordinate 182,192,463 of NC_139512.1, forward strand.
CATTATTATCTTCATCAATTCTACAACTGAATAATCTGGCTGAGTTACTGCAATAACCAGGTCGTCCGCAAACGCCCTCAATCTATAATCCTGATCTCTTAGTTGAATTCCCCTAATTTTATTTGAATCTCGTATTTTAATCAATAATATTTCCAATGTTAAAACAAATAATAAAGGTGACAGCGGACACCCCTGCCTTGTACCCTTTTCAATATTACATGGTTCTGTCAAACTGTTATTTACTATTATACGGGCTGTTTGCTTTTGATATATTGCCCTAATAGGTTGTAAAAAAATTTCCCCAAATTCCATTTTCTCTAATACTTTCATCAAAAATTGCCAATCCAGGCTTTTTCAGCATCCAAAAAAATCAGCGCTGCGGGGATCTGATTATTTCTTTCCAAAAATTCCAATAAATCTACAATGTGTCTCACATTATTCTTCATTTGTCTACCACTTATAAATCCAGTTTGATCACTATGAATCACTTGTTGCATTACCTTCATTAATCTGTTAGCTAAGATTTTTGCAAATATCTTATAATCAGTATTTAAAAGCGATATTGGTCTATAGATTTTAGCTTGGGTGACATCCTGATCTTCCTTCGGGATCAACGAAATAAAAGCAGTTTTCCATGATGGGGGTACCCCTCCTCCCAATTGAATTGTCTTAAACAGTTCCCTTAAAGGTTCCACTATTTCTAACTGTAAATTTTTATAATAAGCGGCGGTCAAACCGTCTGTTCCCGGCGCTTTACCCAGTTTTAATTGTTTGATTGCTTGAAAAATTTCTTCATCAGTTATCAATTGGTTCATCCCTTCCTTTTGTTCTTGTGTAAGAACAGGAATATTGGCTTTTATCAAATATTCATCTATATCTACATCTCTAATCTTATCTCTAGCATACAACTTAGAATAAAAATCAACTAAAGTCTTTTTAATAAGATTCTGCTGATACACTACTTTGCCCTTATGTTCTATTCTATGTATATTACAAACTCTTTGCTTCTTCCTTAACAAGTAAGCTAACCATCTACCCAGTTTATTAGCATTACAAAAAGTGTTATGTCTAGCATACCGTAAGTTAGTTGCCACTTGATCTGCCATTAACATATCAAACTGACCCCTTAATAAAGTAATTACCTCTTTAATCTTTCCATCAGATGGATTCAAAATTAAAGCCTTTTCTTTTTCCTTAATTTCATCCTCTAATTCTTTCCTCTTAAATTCCAGTTTACGTCTATGTTTATTATTCAAATATATTAATACACCTCTCATATAAGCTTTACTTGTATCCCAAACCATCTCAATAGAAGTACCTTTATACATATTAATTTTAAAAAATTCTTTCATCTGTTTTTTACACTCTTCCACATTTTCCTGATATCTAAACAAATTTTCATTTAAACGCCAAGACCGTCTATCTCCATTATCTTTTTCTATCTCTAACCATACTGGACTATGATCAGATATAGTTCTTGGACAAATCTTGATCTTCTTAATCCTAGGAAAAAAATCATTAGTAATTAGTACAAAATCGATCCTGGAAAAAGATTGATGCCTGTCGGAGAAAAAAGTAGTCTTTTTCTTGCAAGTTCCTTTCTCTCCAAACATCTCTCAATTCCAAGTCATCCTTCATCTCCAAAAAAGATTTAGGCAGTTTAGTATGACTTGGCGTGCTTTTAAAAAGGCCACCCTTATCCATTTGTACATCCAAGACGTCATTCCAATCTCCCATAAAAATACAAGATTTATAATCCCACTGAATAATCTTGCTGTGTAGTAAATTATAAAAATCTCCTTGCTGTTGATTAGGAGCGTATAGTCCGACCAAAAGCGTTTTCTTGCCTTCTATTAATATTTCAATTATAACATATCTTCCTTGTTTGTCTGCTTCAATTAAACTCGCTGTTAAGGTATTCTTGACATAAATAACAACTCCATTTTTCTTATCAGGCGCAGAAGCAATAAACTGTGTGCCCAACCTGAAGTTTACCAAATACTTTTGATCAGCCGCTCGAATATGTGTTTCCTGTAAACAAATAATGTCGTTTTTAAATTGCTTTAGATATTGAAATACTTTCTTTCTCTTATGTGGTGAATTTAGACCATTAACATTCCAGGTTAGAAGCTTTGTCGCCATCTTTTGCGACCTGAAGCTTTTGGAGCGCCTCTTCCAAAATCACCTGCACTCTCTTTGGCCTCGCTCCTCCCACTGCTTCACTGTAAGTAGGTTTTTGAGATGCCATCATGACTCTCTGCTGTTCTTGTTCTTGTCTCATTCATCTAGCTGCAGCGCGTGTCATTCTTTGGTCTCTGACTTCCTCCATTGGTATTGAAATCTGATCCACTCCTGTAACTTTCTGGAATTCTCTGGCACTGGTGAATGATCTCTTGCGGGCTCAGGACAGGGGTTGCTCCTCTGTCCTAGTCCTGTTAGACCTCTCAGCGGCTTTTAATACCATCGACCATGGTATCTTACTGTGGCGTCTTCGGGGATTGGGAGCGGGAGGCACCGTCTTACGGTGGTTCTCCTCCTACCTCCTGGGATGTTCGCAGTCGGTGTTGGCAGGAGAGCAGAGGTTGGCCTCGAGGCCTCTCATTTGTGGAGTCCCTCAGGGGTCGGTCCTCTCGCCTCTCCTGTTCAACATCTATATGAAGCCGCTGGGTGAGATCATTCGTGGTTTTGGGGTTGGGTATCATCAATATGCGGATGATACCCAGCTTTTTATTTCTACCCCGAACCACCCCAGTGATGCCCTCGATGTGATGTCCCAATGCCTGGAGGCGGTTCGGGTCTGGATGGGGAGGAACTGGCTTCGGCTCAACCCTGACAAGACTGAGTGGCTGTGTGTGCCGGCGTCTCGGGAAATTCAGATTATTCCATCGTTAACTATGGGGGGTGAGATATTACCCCCCGTAGATAGGGCTCGCAACTTGGGTGTCCTCCTAGACTCACAGCTCTCTTTGGAAGATCATATAGGAGCTGTGACTAGTGGGGCCTTCGTCCAGGTTCGCCTGGTGCACCAGTTGCGGCCCTATCTGGACTGGGATGCCTTGCGCACAGTCACTCATGCACTCGTGACCTCCCGCTTGGACTACTGCAATGCTCTCTACATGGGGCTGCCCTTGAAGACTACTCGGAGGCTCCAACTGGTGCAGAATGCAGCCACGCAAGTTGTGGTGGGGGTGTCCCGACACTCCCATGTAACACCTCTATTCCGCGAGCTGCATTGGCTTCCGGTTGTCCTCAGGGTAAGATTCAAGGTGCTGGTTATGACCTATAAAGCACTAAATGGCATGGGTCCGGGTTACTTACGGGAGCACCTGCGGCCGGCATCAACTTCCCTTTGTCCAGTGCGCTCCCACAGAGAGGGCCTCCTTAGGGTGCCGTCGGTCAAAGAGTGTCGACTGGCGGCCCCCAGGGGGACGGCATTCTCTGTGGGCGCGACAGACCTGTGGAACCGTTTACCGGTGGAGCTCCGGATGGCTCCCAACCTTCGCTCCTTCCGACGTGACCTAAAAACATATTTATTTGAACAAGCCGGCCTGGTCTGATGGGTTTAGGGGTATTTTAATGTTATTGTATTAATTGTATTGAATTGGGCTGTAATATTTAATATTTTTTTTAAATTTTTGTATGTTGTATTTTATTGTATTGCCCTGTACACCGCCCTGAGTCCTTCGAGAGAAGGGCGGTCTAGAAATTAAATTATTATTATTATTATTATTATTATTATTATTATTATTATTATTATTATTATTATTATTATTATTATTATTATTATTATTATTATTATTATTATCTTTCAGCTGCGTAACTCCTTCAGCACCTTGTATATGTGGTTGACGCTCTCCTTCACCATTCTTCCTTTTAGATTCCAGAAGTGGTATGGGGACTGCCTTCAAAATGTTGGCATAAAAATCACGTGCCTGTAATACTGTAAGAAGACGATATCTCGTGCCTGCATGCATCACCACCATACCTACTGGGATCTCCCATCTGAACTGGATATCCCGTCTTCTTAATTCTTCTGCCAAAAAAGCAAACTCTTTCCTTCTCCTTAAAATTCTTGGAGGGATCTCTTTTAAAATTAAAACTTCTTGCTCTGCAACTGCAAATTTGCTATTATAAAAGGCTTGAATAACCTCATTTCTAATTGCTCTCTTTGTAAAATAAACCACCACATCTCTAGGTAGTTTCCTTTGTCTTGCAATCCAGGAATTAACATAAAATATTTTATCTATATCCACCATAATATCTTCTGCTGAGCGCCCCAAAACTTCTTCAAGGGCTTCTGAAACTACTTTTTCCAAATTTTCCTTAGGGTCTTCCTTCATCCCTCTAATTCTCACAGCAAATTCCATCTCTCTAAGCTGATCCAATAATAAATCATCGTCAATCTTTTCCATCACCATTTCAGCATCCGTCATTTTGGCATCTAATCTCACACTATTTTGGCTAAGTTCTTCCACTCTCTCATCCAAACGTTCAATACAAACAGCCATGCCTTGAAGTGCAAGTAAGATGTCATTTCTGTGTTCTTCTCCTCCATAAGTTCAGCTAATTGTTGAGATTGCTTTTTCAAAGCCTCTTGCAAAACATCCTGCAGATCTTTTATTGTCAAGGCTGGTGCGGGTGTGGGTGCCGGGGGGGCATTAAAGCCTGTAATGAAGATTGCTGAACTGGCGAAGCCCCCGCGCTTCTAGGAACTTTAGATGATTTGGCAGCCATTTTCACCCACTTAATTCTGTTGCACACTTTCACTTTTAAAAGTCTCCACAAAATCTACTGAGTTAAAGTTCATATACTTGCTCTGATAACATTCTCCTGTACAGCTCTGCCTGCATCCAAGTAATCCAAAGTTCACTCTCGCTGGCAGGGATGGTTGCAGCGTCCTCCTCCGCTCCAAAGCCCTGGAGCGGAGGCGTCCCGAAGTCTGGACCAAACTCAGGCTTCGGGGGGGGGGCTCAATCCTTCAACCACCAGAGTTTCAACTCTGGCGGTCTGGGAGAGCTCTACCCCTGCCTGGGCACTCACGTCCTCCTCTTCTCCCGAGGAGCAGGCTTCTGAGCCGCCAAACAGCTGATTGTCGCTGTTTTCGGTGGCTCTACAGAAACAACGGGGCTGACAGCCGAAATGGCTGCCGTCAACGGAGTCTTGCCACCTGGAAGCCCTATCTCAAAGTTCTCAGTGTAGTCTCCATTCACAATCACTATCGCTGTTTGTTTATTATATATTGTTTTTATCATATTTATAAAGTTCTGTCCAAAGTTCATTATTTGTAGTTGCTAAGTCATAAATTGCCATGAAACATTATCAAATGCCTTTTGAGCATCTAGAAATATTAGTGCCAATTGTTTCCTTGAATGTAATTCATAGTATTCTAATACGTCCATTATCACTCTTAAATTGTTTTTAATTTAATTTAATTTGTCTCTTTGGTAGAAAGCCATTTTGGTCTGAATGTATAAATTCCATTAAGTATTTTTCAATCTCTCTGCCATTATTGAAGTAAAAATTTTATCATTGAGCAACAATATTGGTCTGTAGTTTTTAATCTGTGTCAAATCTGAATCTTCTTTTGCTATTAAAGTAATGTTTGCTTCAATCCATGTGGCTGGGATTTTAGCCTCCAACAAAAGTCCATTACAAACATCTTTCAATGTTTGTAATGGACTTAATTTTACCCAAAAAAACTGAAAAAAGTTATTGACTCGAGTATAAGCCGAGGCTGGGATCCGCCGTTCTCTGCCGCCGGCAGAGGCTTGATCTGCCATTCTGCAAGCCTCCACCGCCGGCAGAGGCTCGATCCGCTGTTCTGCAAGCCTGCGCCGCCGGCAGAGGCTCGATCCGCCGTTCTGCAAGCCTCCGCCGCTGGCAGAGGCTTGATCCGCCGTTCTGCAAGCCTCCGCCGCCCCATTCTCTCAATGGGAGGCTTGCTTCGGCTGCTTTTCTTTTGGCAGAGCCATCCATACTGGAGGTGGATGGGGGCAGGGCTGGTGCACGTTTTGCCTCTCTCGCCCGGTGGAGAAAAGGGGGCAGCGGGAGCCTCTGGGTGCCCAAGCCACGTCGGAGGGTCTCCAACCTGTGTGTGTGTGTGTGTGTGTGTGTGTGTGGCGGGGGGGGCAAAATCAAATTGGATCTTTTTATTGATGTATCGTACTTTTATTCAGTATTAGGTTTTTATGGATCAATTATGAACACCCGGGGTCCCTCTGCGACTTACGGGCGGAATATCTAACTTCAGAGCCGTCCTCTCCGGCTGCGGTGGCCCGGGGGAGGGCAGCGCGTGGCTCTAGGAGGTACTCAAGATAGTTGGGGGGATCCAACCTGCCGCGGGGGGTGGGAGTGGGACTTTAGTCACGGACAGCGAGAGGAACCTTCGGAAGGGGAAGCGGGAACGAAGAGAAGATGAGGATGGAGCGATCAGGGAGCGGGTAACTCAAGTTCCCCGAGTGGCTTTCAGCACTGGAGAAAATGCAAAATCGCTCGAGACCAAACTCGAAGGATTCAGCTGCCGGTGGGAGCGAGGCGATCCGTGCGGTCCCGTGACAGCCAGTCGGGCAAGCAACGCGAAGAGTGGCAGGGCTTTATTTTTGCACCGTGGAGCTCCCCCTCCCCCCAAACTCCCCCTCCCTCCCCCTTCCCCCCACTTCCCAAAGCTGAATACAGGGTATTAACTGGCGGCGGAGGCTTGCAGAACGGCGGATCAAGCCTCTGTCGGCGGCGGAGGCTGGATCCGCGCTCTGCAAGCCTCTGCCGCCAGCAGAGGCTCGATCCGCCGTCTTGCAAGCCTGAATACACAGGAATACCCTGTGTGGCCGTGGCTGTCCGCTTCCTCACTCCACGCTGCCATTCGGGGCCCACGCGTTCCCCGGGCAAATTGCGGTGCCCAGCATGCCCGCTCCAGTCGCCCCCCCCTTCCCTCAGGAGACGCGAAGCAAGTGACCGCCTGGAGCGCGGGCTCTCCGGGAGCCGCCTCCGCTGCCCCAGTCCTTGCGGTTCCCGCTTGCTCGGTAGGGATCTTTCCCGGGACTGGCTCGCTGGCTTTTCCCTCTTAGCCAGACATTGTGGAACCACTTTCCTCAACCTCCCCCCCTCGGTTCTGCTCTCTCCATGCCTTCTCTGGAGAAAGTGAGGGGAGGGTAGCATCTAACCTTAAATCCTTAACCCTCCCCATTGAATCCACCCAATAAGACCCCCGATAGGGGGAGGGAGGGAGCCGGCCAGAAACCAGGAGCTCATAAAATAATAATTTCCAAAAAAAATTTAAAAAGGGGAGAAACACCCTTTATAGCACAAGCGAGTCAGTCAGCCAGTCCTCCCGCCGTCCCTCCCCGAGTGAAGGACAATAGCTCTCTCCTTCACCAAAACCACTACCCGCAGCCCCTTGACACCAGAGCCCCAGGAAGGAGGGGGGGAAGTCCATTGTGTATGCCCGGGCTCGACAACTTACGAAACAAAAACAAAACCACACACGCACACACACACAAAAAAAAATACAAGAGAGGGAAATGAGAGTGGCTCCTCCTCCTCCTCCTCTTCTCCAAAAAGGCCTGTTGGAAAACTGCACAGAGCAGAAGCGGCAGCCAGGAGCCCACCATCTCTCCTCTGCAGCTCGCTCTCGCCGCTCCAGCCCTGGCGAGCCAAAGAGACGAAAGGCCCCGAGCGATAGGAAGGGGGTCTCTGCCCTAGAGCGGGAGGGGGGAGGGAAAGGGGGGGAGGAAAGGCCCGATCGCTTTGTGTTACCTGCTGTGAAACCAGTCCTTGCAGGCGTCGCACTCGATCATGAAGCGGGTTACGTCGTAGGGCAGCCAGGCAGCGGAAAGAAGCAGGCAGGCAGGGCGCGGAGGTCCGGAGACCTGCTGACGTTTGGGGAGGTTTGGGGAGGTGTGCGCGCACCGGACGGCGGCGGCTTGGGAGAGGTGCGCGCGCACCACTGCCTGTTCGAAGAGGTGCACGCGCACTGGGCGGCTGGGAGCCACAGGTTGCCGACCCATGGTTAATGGCGATCCCGGAAGCACCGAAGCCTCGGCCGCGCGCAAGTCCTCGGTAAGTTCTCTTTTTTTTGTTCACTGGAGTATAAGCTGAAGTGGATTTTTCAGCCCAAAAAGTGGGCTGAAAAATTCGGCTTATACTCAAGTATATACGGTAACTTTGCTGGTAATCCATCTGGACCCAGTGTTTTTTCATTTTTTTGCCTTCTTATGGCCTCTGATATTTCCATCATTGTAATTTTTCCCTCTAACATAGTCTTAAATGTCTGGAATTTTTGGAAGATTGTTTTCTTCTAGATATTGAATCATTCTCTATCTTGGAGTTTCTTCTTTGTCATACAGTTTCTTGTAATACAGTGGTAGGTTTTTATACCTTCTTGGGCTTTTGTGTTTGCAGTTGTTCCTAATCCTATGGCATGAACTTTGACCTGAGGTTCAGTGTGCCCTTTTTGTATTCTGATGGTGGTGAGTTAATCCTATTATGTCCTAAAGGTCATGTCCTGCTTCGCTGGGGCTGATGGCTATGTCCTTTGTTGGATTTTTGGGTGAGGTGCTGCTGGTTCTAGGTGTTATGTACTGATATTAACAGTTAATATGTTTGATTTGAATATCTCTCCAACTGTTTTGGAGGGAAACTGAAGCTTGTATTTGAGCTGGAAACCAGCTTTCAATTTGATTGGTCACCGCCTACTGGCGGCACGTAAAAATAGCTGTCAGTCTGACGGTTGAGTTCAGTTCTATTATTCTGCAAATAAACCTAATCGGTCTTGTTGATGTCTGCAAGAACTCACTATACAATACTAGGGAAGCAATATGACTTTTTACACAGCATAAGCAAAACATAGGATTGCAAAGAGAAAAGGCATTCTCTTTAATGCCAAATACACCTGCAAGTTTGATTCTACCGCTCTGTTCTCAGGCTAAGATCTGACTGTTGTAGGATCTCTACTCCAGTTCATCCCAATGCTATTATTTTGCTTACAAGCTTTGTGTCCTGCCACAACTTTGTGAGACATGTTGGGCTGAGCCAGACTGTGTCCAGGTTTCCCTGGGAGAGTCATGACTGAAAGATGATTTGAGCCAGGTCTCTTTAGTCCCAAATTCAACCCATCATGAGCAACAACCTCAAACGTAATTGTTGCTTTGTACTTGGTGTTTTCAAGAAAAGCGTGCTAATTTTCTATGATGCACAAGCATAAAATAGAAGTGCAAATTAAATGGTGCAAATGTCCATTCAGCTGGTGCTTGAGCAAGGATGATTTGAAGTGCTTCCTGGCTGAATGACTTTTTGAGTGAGTAGTTGTTTCTAACTGGTTTCTAAGTCTGAAGTATAATTTGTGTAGACCAAACCAGTCCCATTATCTAGTTTGGGGGAAAAACTAAATGCTGAACAGCCTCTGCCTTTTCCTTTTCTTGTCTTATTATTCCTCAGAGGGAGAAAAAATAGTGCTACATAATATGGATTATTATAAATTGATCATGCCTGTTAACAAGGTCCAAATTTGTGTGTGGATTTTCAAGTTAGTATGTTAGTTACTGGTTTTCCCCTAAGCTTTCTGTTTTTAAAATGGCCACTGGTGTACTGTTTTGTCATTTTCCACTCCCCATTTCTTCCTCAGATTCAAAATCACCCCAATGTAATCTTAAAAATCACAAGAGTTCTCCTGCGTTTTGACAAAATAATTATTTGTTTACAAGGCAACTTGCCATTATAGTAAAGGCCATTCTAAAAGGAAGCTGGGACCATAGTGAGCCTTGACTCAGCGAACGGGACATATTTGCCTCTGCAAACAAGTCAAGGAGCCAATTTGTGACAATCTGAATTGGACCTTCCAAAATCTCAGGAGCTTTGAAGCAATATAACATGGACAAGTATTCTTCAGTACTGGAGCAGAAAAATGCACCCCAAGGTTATTTTCCCATAGAAGTGGTAGGTTAATAGAGGTAATAATATTCTGCAGGATCCAATCTGAATTGGTAACTGGGAGGAGAGGTTTTGTTTTCTGAAGTTTCAAATTCGTGCTGGAGCCCAAAATGTTATTCTGCCCACCTATTCATTACTGCAAGGCAACTGGTGATGTAGATAAGGCTCCAGTCAATCTCTGTCCTGCCTCAGATCATCCCAAACCACTTTATTATCCACTAGAACTCAGCCCTAATAAGGTCAGTTGTGATAGGCGTTAATATCCTTTTAAGATATTTAACATTTAATAGCTGGAGCAGTGAAGGTTTGTATGCAGTGGTGGGATTTAGCCAGTTCTCACCAGTTTGGCAGAACCAGTAGCTAATTTTTTGTTGTCCAGGCCCAGAATAGACTTCTCGAAGCGGCATTCACACAGAGAACCAATTGTTCACATATTTGAATCCCACCACTGGTTGTACAATCAGTAAGAACACAGAGTTATAGCTAATTGGTTGAAAAGAGCTGGCCACTGCATAAGACAACCTGAGCTGTGATTGGTTGCTGTAAGTGAAAAGGAGGAGTTTCCTTGTTTCGCACTTGTTTTCTCTCTATGCTGTGTGTGCTCTCTGTAATTTATCTGATGATGTTCCTACTGTGTTGATTTACCTGATGATGCTCCTGTTTGCCTATTTTATTTACTGTAAATATATTTATTCATATAACATTGGTTCATGTCAGCATCTCTAACTCTATTTAGACACTGGTTGCATAATTCCCTGACATATCCCCTTTCCTCCTGGCTTTTAGAAAGTCCATTATAACAGCGCAATTTCAGTCAAGCCATGTGGCTAGAATGTGATGAGTGTTCCTTCTGGTGAATCATACTGTTAGGCCGTTGTGATATTCCTATTTTCTTTTCTTTTTTTTCCAACTGCAGATATGCTGAATTGTTTAGATTGCTATATTAATTATCTGTTACATTACAAAAATGGGAATTGTACACTGGTCAGAGTTTATTGTGATCAGAGTAGTTTATAAATCTTGTAAACCTCCACAGCAAATTAATAAAATGAGAAAGAGGATTGGAGGAATGGTTGGTGAAGATAACAGAATTTGCAGAAATGGCAAAATTGACTTAAATTAGAAAAAAGACAATAGCTAAATGTGTATTACTTATATATGTAGTTCAAATGAATTCATAACTGCTGTAAAAAAGTTCAAAAGCAATTTCTTCATATTTTTTATATTTTCTTTTTCTCTTGTTTCACTCTTTTTATTTCTTTATTCTTTTCTCACTACTTTTTCTTTTTTTACTTTCTTATTTAAATGATTTTATTCTGTAAAATTTCTTTAATAAAAACTATTTTTTTTAAAAAGAAAATCTTTAAAATACACACACGCACACATCTATTATGCAGTGCTGAACAGCCATGCCAAAGTGCTTGATGCACAGTGTGCAAAACTATATTGAAGACTTATTAATTGTGAGAAAAAATTGGAAAGTAACTCGAAAAATATGTTTCTTTCTTGCATGGAACAAAGAAAACATATTTTTAAATTGATAAATTGTGTATATATGAAACGAGGCAGTTGAATCTTTATATTCCTGGTATCTGCACTGATGAGAAAATATGCTTGATGCTTTAGAATGAAAACAGAGAGGATGATGTCAGCTAATTGTGTAAAGCTGATTCTTACGTACCTGGATAATCAGTCTGCAAAGAAATGGGCTTTGTTTTCAGTGGTTTGGAATTTCTTTTTATTTATTTATCAAATTAATTTGCTGCCCATCTTGCGAATACCAAAATGCAAGATAATTTAAGCATTTGTTAAAATAACTAGAATCAAACGTCATTATAACAGATATATTTTAATTTAACTATATAATTATAACTATAGATAGTCCTCACTTAGCGACTGCCTCATATAGCAACCATTCACAGTTAAGATGGCGATGAAAAAGCAACTTTGTGACCAGTGCTTCACAGTGGAAGCAGAGGAAAGCTGAAATAACATTGTAAGCACAAGTGTGTTTTCACTTAGTGACTGCTTCACTTAATGACAAAATTGCCAATTCCAAATGTGGTTGCTAAACAAGGACTACCTATATTTACCTGTCAGAATTCATCCTAGCTATTTAAAGTCATCTTCCCCTCCCCCTTGTCTCCAAACAGGTAGAACTAAAGCTGAGGCTATTTACATGCACTGGATCTGTCTCCCGCATTTGATGGGGAAACAACAGGGATGTAAAAGACATACGGCCTCATGATTATCCAGGAGAACCGCTACACAAATATTGGAAAACTTCAGATAAGTTTGGGAGGGATGTGATTACAGGACAAAGTATCCAAGAAAAAATAGCAAAAAAGAGCTCTGGGTAAAAGAGGAAAGGTACTGCGCTATGTAAGTCCCACTTGCCTCTTCAGGACATCTTTCTTTCAACACCTCTAATGCACTAAATCAGGGGTGTCAAACTGCCGGCCCACGGGCCGGATGCATCATGCCAAAACCGCGCCCACCCCATTGCCGGCAACGGGGAAAAAGCTCCGATACGTCGCGCGACATGTCATATTTAGACATGTCTGCACTAAATAGTAAGACAGTGTTGTGAAATGTGAAACAAGTCTTAATTCAGCTTTCCCAGTGCAATATACTATGTCCAGTGGGGTCCACAGCAAACCAAGAAAATGGGCCATGCAGTGACATCATTATGAATTTGCATCCTGTCACCAGCACTTAAATCATATCATTTGCATGTTGACGTCGTTATGCACATTTCATCACTAATAATAGTTAATAATAATTTATTAAACTTGAATGCTATTCACTCTCAGAGTGTGGGTGGCTCACAACAAAGAAATTACAATAAAATTAAAAAAAACATAAAAGATAAAGATAGAAGATGGCAAGTGTGATAAAGGAAGGTGCCACCCTCTCTCCTCACCAAAAGCCTGGCCCTACTAAACAATTGCAGACTGGAGGGCCATCTGGATCCTGGGGCAGCCTTGTTTCAGAGGGCAGTTTGTACATAATGTGATTTTTACATAAAAATATGAACAATAATTCATGTCAAAGAACATATATTCAATATGTTAATTATTGCATTTATTTAAAAAAATAAAATAAAATTGTATTGCAAAAGTTGGGGAATGCTAATGTTAAATAACAGTGTTTTGTATGTTAGCCTGAAAACTATACAGATAAATCTGCATATGAATCAAATGAATTTCTTCCCACTCCTAATTAAGACCATTGAACAAAACTGTAACTATCATCTCCTTGTGCTGCTTCTTTGAGACTCATAAGCTTTTTCCTGCAACTTTTTCAGAATCAGACCACAAGGTCAACAGGAATTTATACAGTATATCCCAATATAGCCCCAGTCACTGCAGAATTGGAGTAGCATTTATTAAACCCCAGCATATATATTACATGCATACATACTGTCTAATGATAGCATGTTTCTGTTAATCAGCTTGTGCTTCCTAGCATTCCTTTGACCTTGATATAAATACACTGATCCTTGTATTCAGAGCATCTTGAATTTTGGCTAGAATAAGTAGGACAAGTTGGACTATTCCTCTTTTTTTGACCTGGATTAATTATCAATTTGAAATTATACTATTTCAATTGGCATTTGTACTATCAAAACCACATACACATTCAGACTAATTTCTTTTTTAAAAAATACCAACTCTCTTCATCAAAAAAATCCTAATGAAATCTGAGTTCACTTATCAGAGCATATTGGTGACCAGTGATGATTCAAATGAATGAGCTATCAGAATTGTGCTGCTTAATGGAATTTTCATCTGTGGTGTTTCAGTGGAGGTGGGTTTATACATTCTGGCCTTGTTTTAAATAAAAGCATTGTGAATCACTTGGTGGAATCTAAAGGAGATGGAAAAAAGTAGAATTTCAGTTTGAAGCAGGGAGCAGTTATTTGGAATTCTTAACAAAGTTGAAAGACAAAAATAAATTGAAATCCCTTTGGAAGTGGTTTTGCTGTGCTTGTTTTCTCTCTGTATGGGTATAGTTTTAAAAAGGAAAATGTTCTGTAGTCTGGACAAAAACAAACCGTTCTTTCATCTCTTAAATCACTTCAGCATTTTTGTAAAATGAGGTTTATACATATATTGTCAATAAAGAAATAAACTCACTATAACTTAATTTTGATTTAGCTAGCATTTTGTTATCAAGGTCTAAGAATAAAATAATATATTCACATTTATAAACCAGCCAGAGGTATAGTGCCAATAGATGGACAGATGGAATACAGGTAATCCTCAATTTATAACAGTTTGTTTAGTGACTGCTTAAAGTTACAATGGTATTGAAAAAAGTTGACTTATGACCTTTTTTCCCACTTATGACCATTGCAGCATCCCTGTGGTTATGTGATTTACATTTGGATGCTTGACAACTGGTTCATATTTATGACGTTTGAAATGTCCCGGGGTCACATCATCACCCTTTGCAAACTTCTAACAAGCAAAATCAATGAGGAAGCCAGATTCACTTAATAGTTGTGTTACTAACTTAACAACTGCAGTGATTCACTTAACAAATGTGGCAAGAAAGGTCATAAAATGAGGCAAATTACTCATCAAATTTTGGCTCAATTTTGGTTGTAATTCAAGGACTTCCTGATACTGATTTCTGTTGCGATTATTGAAAACACACAGTATATCTTGGAATTCAGGGGTGCATATGTGATTCACTTCCTTTAAAAGGAAGAAATGGAGGAAAATGTTATTATACTGAAGCTGAAAAATGCACACTAAATGCACATTTTAAAAAATCTGGTTTATATAATATGATTAAGGTGAGCTTTCCACCTTTATTCTTAAAAAGAGAAGCAGTAAGTTATACACTTGTATTTTACTCTGTTATTCTCAGTTAGTTGTATTATACTGTAGGTAATCCTCAATTTATGACTGGAATTACTTCCATCCATTGCAAAATGTTGCACACCTCTCCTGTGGTCATCTCATCATGATCTTGGCAACCTGTTCACACTTACAACCATTTGCCAAGCACCCCACAATCATGTGATTGCCATTTACAAATTTCTCTGCCTGCTTCCCTAGAAAGTCAATGGGGAAGCCATCAGGGAAGATTGCAAGCTGCTGCCAGCTGCTGGGAGGATTCCTTTTTGACTGGGGGGGGGGGGTGGTTGGCTGAAAGAGCTGCCCACCAAGGGAAGCTGAACTCCTTTTGGAAGGGTGTAGAAATGGAACTGAAATCTTGATTTCAACTCCATTCCTGCATCCCACCAAAGGAGCTCCTTTCTGTCCATAGAAGGAGGAGGTTTTTCAGCCAGCCCCAGAGACAAAAGGGAGCCAAAATCCCAAGCAGAAAGCAGAGAGGCAGCAAGTAAAGTAAGGAGTGCAGGGTGCCTCAGGTGGTGTGGGAGCAGGCCCTGGGAGGCTGAAAGCAGACTAGGTGCAGATATTCCTTTGCTCAGGGCCTAAATCCTCAGGGATGAGCAGAGCATTCAACTCCTTTGGGGCACCCTGCAATCCTTACCTGGACTCCATCTGTATAAAACCCATGAGAGTGCTTAATTATCACAAACAGGAGCGCTGGGATTGCAATTGTTGAGTTATTCTGGCTTAATGACTGCTTCACTCAACAATCAAGATTCGGCTCTGTATTGTGGATGTAAATCGAGGACTACCTGTATACCTAGACTAAAAATGGCAAATGAACAAGTATCAAATCTTCATATTTTTGGTGCTGTTGAATGCAGAGAACTAGATGAAGAGATTTCAGACCTTTTGATCTTGTGCTGGACTGTGCAATGATTCTATGGGGGAGGGGAGGTAAGTGCTGATTAAAATAAATGTTTCTCTCCTCCAAAAACTATGGCATTCAGAAAAGCATCAGGTCTGTTTACTCCTTTAATATGTAATTGGCAGGTGCTTAAAGGAAGCTGCAGGAAGCAGATTTCTTCTAGGTGCCATCCAAGCTCACTTGAGATTCTAAATCAAACGACTTAGGAAATTGGTAGGGTGGGCTGTGTACCATCAAATATTAGGGGTGACTGGGGTTTTTTCATGATGTACTGCATAAAAGGCTGGTTCATAGTTACTAAGAATGATTCAGACAAAACACATGGGTGGAATCCTTGTTTGGCTGTAGTCTGCCAAGAGGAGGGATAGTTCACTCAATGTTGTCTTATTTTTCTCTGGTATAAGTTGACCCTCCTTACACTGAGATATAAATCAGCAGACATTCCCACTTACAGATCTGCTGTCAGGCAATTTCCATGTGTTTTGCCCTTCCCACTGAAGTCTTGAACTTTCCAACCTTGCACTGTTAAGTAAGAAGGTGCCACACCTGTCTGGACCATATTTCTTTTACACGTTTATTGTGCTGAATGCCAAAACGATAAATTGTCAAACGTTTCATTCTTTCCTCTGGGTTTATAAAAAGTGAACAGGCAGGTTTCCTTCCTCTTAAATTAATGGCATAAGCTTGGAAGCTAAGAACAAAATACAAATGGTTCACATTCCTTCCTTGAAGATATGAACAGATAGGAGCAGTCTATGGTGCAAGGAGTCTTGCATAATCTTCAAATGATATGCCCATATTTTTGGCATCCTATATTTATATGTGTACATGCTTGTGTACTATATACTGTGTGTGTGTGTACAAACACATGCAGTGTATTACATTGCCTGTTAGAAACCAAAGATTAATTTGTATTATATTTAGTCAAGAGATATTTAGTCACAAACTTTCAACAGTAATTATAGCACTTTGAATGCTAGTTCTGCTGCATTTTAATTATTTAGAAAATTATTGTACCCAGTCACCACATTGCTTTTCCAATATGTGAATGTAATATGAGAAAATTAATAAAAAAAACTTATAAAAAAATTATTTAGAAAAGGTTGAAAGAATATGCTTTCATGAACCATCACTATTTTAGTATAAATATTATTATATATAATTCAATTTAAATGCAATTGATCATAATTACCTATCAGTGAATACCTTATGTAATTCCATACCATATATTATTTTTGGAATGATTTTTAATAGGCTTATTTTTATTATGTTTTTGATTTTATCAAGAACAGATTTTTTCTAAAAAAATTACAGAAGGATTAAAATAAAAACAATACAAAGCTTTAAAATGGCATATGTTTATGAGAACCTCATGTCCCTAGCTATTGTAATAGAGAAGGAAGTAGACCCAGAATGCTGTTTAGGTCTCTGGGAACTGTATTGACCAGGGTTGAGAAGCTCCTGTTTCTCAAAGTCTGAAAGACTTGGAAAAGAAAATACAATACTCCATGGACCAACAAGTCTAACCAGTATAAAGTAGATTCTTAGCTTCAAGGGATGAAAGTAATACAACCCTGAAATGGATGGTTAACATAGCAAAGATTGTGAAGAAACGTGGGATTATACAGGTGTATTGGCTTAGCGCCCGCCTCATATAACAATTGTTCACAGTTACACTAGTGATGAAAGAGTAACTTTGCAACCAGTCCTTGTATTTACAACCCTGGCAAGCCTGTAAAACAAAGGAAAGCTGTAAGTGCAATTGCAGTTTCACTTTTGGTTTTGCTTAATGACCACATTGTCTGTTCCCATTGTGGTCACTAAACAACTAAATTATGTGTAGGCACAACTTCAGTTTTTCCTCCTCTTCCTGATCCAGCTTTGTCTTTTTTGTTCTTTCTGAATTTTCTCTTGAAATCATTGAATAGGATCCCTTAATAGCCCAATAAGAACTGTTATGGGAACTCCCATCAATCAGAGGATTGAGCAATGAAGAGGACATGAGGTAGGGCCAAAAAAAATCCTTCTGGAATGGGTAGTTTTGTGGTTCATAATACCTTGCAGTTCCTTAGAGTTTCCTGTATAAAATGGCTTTTCTCTAGAATCCCTCTTCTCAGAAGAATTTCTGGAGCTGATTGGTGGTTGAAGCAAGATGAAACTTGCTGAAATGGCCAAATTATCTTTTTGATGAGAGAAAAGTCAGTATCTACTTTTATTACTAAATGGAAACCCCTTATAGACCTTTTGCATGAAACAGAAAAAATGAACTTATGATTTATGGTTTTTATAATTATAAAGAATAAATTATATAAAAACAGATGTAACCATAGAACAAAATCTAAATTTATAATTGTGCTTATAACTGCTGTAAAAATATTGGAAGATTGTTCTTTGTATCTTTTTTCACCATAGGTTCAGAACAGAGCTGGAAGGGACCTTGGAGGTCTTCTAGTCCAACCCTCTGCTCAAGCAGGAGACCCTACACCATTTCAGAAAAGTGACTGTCCAGTCTTTTCTTAAAAACCTCCAGCATCCACAACGTTGGAAGGCAAAGTGCCCACAACATCTGAAGGTTAATTACCCACAATGTTAGGAAGTTTCTCCTTAATTCCAGGTTTTTTCTCTCCTTGATTAGTTTCCATCCATTGTTTCTTGTCCTGTCCTCTGATGCTTTGGAAAATAATTTGACCCCCTCTTCTTGTGGCAACTTCTCAAATACTGGACTACTGCTATCATGTCCTCCCTAATCCTTCTTTTCTCTAGATTAGCCAAACTCAAATCCTGCAACTGTTCTTTGTGTGGTTTAGTCTCCAAGCATTTAATCATCCTAGCTGCTTTTCTCTGCACTTTTTCCAAAGTCTCAACATCTTTTTTGTAATTTGGTGACCAAAACTGGATGCAGTATTCCAGGTGTGGTCTTAGTATGGTTTTATAAAATGTTTGTCAGAACTGCCATATCAGGCCTGTACCTGGTGAGTTCCAGTCCAGGTATGAAAGCTGATTGGATGCCTTTGAGCCAATCACTCTCTCTCAGTCCACTTACCTCACAGGATTGTTGTGGAGAAAATAGGAGGAGCAAGGAGTATTAAGTATGTTTGTCACCTTGAGTCACTTATAAAACAATAAAAGCAAGATAAAAAAAATCACCATTAGTCAATTGCAGAAGGCAGCTTTACTTGGAGCATCTTACTTCCTGTGACAATACCTTGAACTTGACAGGTGGACAAAAATGCCAATCTAAACTTTTGATCAACCATATAATAAATAATAAACTGAAGACTCTTAGCATAAATAGCATTTAACTTGAGCATTCAAAATTAGTAAGGGGGAAAGTGAGGAGTGTAAGTGGCTTAGGGAGACCAGCCAGGACTGAAGAAGTGCATAGCTGCTGATTGGACAGATGTCCAGACTTCTGCGGGCTATCTAGCCTACTTTTTTTTTTGCCTCATGGCCTTTTCTCCTATGTTTCAAGTGCTCCTGTGACAACACATTGCAAAGGAGGGCAATGAATAGTTGACAACTCCTTTACTTTCAGAGATGTTTGTCTCATTGTGTCACTGAAGAACACCCAATACCCCTTAAACAGAATCCCATAGTTCTCTGAAATACAAGCTGTGTAACATTAACAATAGATTAGAAGAAACTCCAAAATGTCCATGGAATCATTTGATCTGCTTGAATAAAAGTAACATTATGAAACTGCAACACTAATGGCAGGACTTTTCCAAAGAGGCAGTACATGAACATTGTGTGTTTGTGTGTGTCTGTGTGTAATGTAATCCAATACTAATGAACAAATATTACATTTCTTCAATGTTCATGGCCTGCCATTGGTGGGAAATTTGGGTGGTACACTGGACAAAAGTCATGCTCTTGATTATCCCATCAGGATGCCTTGCAAATGTGGGCTCAAACTCTCCAGCTACCAAAACCTCAAAGTCCAAGCTTGTTAAAAGTACCATGGCCCCCTGCTTTTTACATCTTGTAAAATGGAGAAAGTGGAAGACATACAGAGTAAAGTGGGCCCTCTGTTTCCAAAAATTGCAGCCAATTCCCCAGGCAACTGTGACTGGATTGGAGAAAGGCATAATGTTACCATGTTGATGCGGGTGGCATTTCTTTGGAAGTTGGGGGCCAGAAAGAGAAGACTTTATTTAGTTTTGTTTCTACTTGGAAACTGCTTCAGAACTTTGTGCTTGAAACTGAAAAAATGGAAACTTTGAAGACTAGAAGGATATTTTTATAGAAATGACTTCAAATATTTAGAAAATGTAAAGCAAAAGGTTGAAGTTGTAACTTTTTTTGTATTCTATTGCACTGAAAAAAGTTGAGGTTGTAAAAAAAAAGGAAGTTGGAGGCCAGTGTGGATGATCTAGGGAAGAGCAAACAGTACTTGAGGGGACTGCAAAAGATCTCAGTGCAGGACAAACCGTTTTGTGGCAAAGCTGTGTAGATATCACCAAGTTGCAATGAATACAACTCTAATGGTTTCATTTTTATTGGTTGAAAAGAAAGGGTACAGAGCTGCCACATGCCAGGTCCTCGGTGTCTGTTGCTGAGCAGTTGTATTAACCTGCCCTGCATTTGGCTTAGCACAGCTTTGCTGCAGGCAGTGCTATTAGTTCTCTTTAATGAGCCAGATTCTTCTGCCAAGAATTAAACAGACATTTATACATGCAAAATATGAATCATAAACAGATGGAAAGCAATAAATAGATGATAGATATCTTGTGCTTTATATAACTAGGCAATGTTCTTATGCCCTGGGACCATGGAGATTATTAGTGTCTTGCTATCAAGTGTGTCGTGGCAGAAAATTGCAGATCCATTTCTCATGGCTAAAAACAACACAGTAACTACAGTTAGCATAAATTTCTAAGTGGGCCAATCATATATCCTGAGAGCAAGGAATACCTTTCTAAACTAATGACAAGTGAATATCAATAGCTTGACCTTGTTGTGGGAGAAAGATAAATAAAAATAAAACAAAATGAAACAGAAAACATATATTCTTCTTCTCCTAAGTAAATTTATTCCACCAAAGAGGTTCACCTCAGTTTAATTGGGGATCCAAACTAGATGTAAAGCACATCTATGATTAGGGTTTATCAGATTGGTTTGACCAAGTTCTTTCAATTATCAGCTGAAAGGCAACAGTTCTGAAGAAACTTGTGTATGTATAGTATCTTTAAGTCAGAGAAATGACACAAGAGGAACACAGGAAACAGCATGAATCAGATTACTGGTTATCTAGTATAGTAATGAGTGTTCCAGGTGTTAAACAGGACTCTTCTCTAGCTCTACCTGAAATTACTTTGACATGGAAAGTATAAGCTTTTTTATAGAAGAGACAGACATGATTTGCATTTTGAATAAACTTTTAATAAAACCTGTTTTAACTTCCAAACCAACTTAGAAACTGGAATATGACTACTGTATCCTCTATTTTCTGAACTTATCAAACTCATTATACACTATTTCCTAATCAGTAATTTAAATTTGTGTATATAGGAAAATGATATGTACATTAGATTACACCATTTATGGAAAACATGAATATTATGGAAATAGATGCTTTATGGGCATAAAAGTACACATGAATTTTCATACAGATTTCCAAAATTAATTTGTAAATTTACATGGAGATGTTAATCTTTCCATGTAAACAAGACAGGAAACAAGATCAGATGAGCTAGTTCTGTTTTATTATAAGTCTATATCACAGGTCTGCAACCCGCGGCTCCGGAGCTTTTATATGTTATTCTTAATAGCAACCTTGCAAAATCTTGTATTATTCAGAAGGAAACAACACAAGGATGCCTATTATCCCTACTTTTAGTCATATTAGCACTAGAAGTTCTGAATAAGGATATAAGAAATCAGGAAGGTATAAGGAGATTAAACATTAAATAGGAGATATATAAATTAAGAGCATTTACTGACAATATCATACTGATACTGGAGAAGCCATTGACAGGAGTAGAATTACTAATGAAAAAACTAAAAGATTTTGGTCCTGTAGCTGGATTTAAAATTAACAAACAAAAGACAAAAATTAATTTAAAAAATAGTGGGCAAAAGGAACAATTAGAATTGATAAATAAAACAGGCTTTAAGACTGAGAAAAGGGTAACATATTTAGGAGTTACCCTGAAGAATATGAACTGTATGTTTTACCAAAATAACTATGTCAAAACATGGAATGAAATAAAAAATACATTTCAAGATGGGATCATCTATAACTGTCTTTGATGGGGAAAATATAGGTAATAAAAATGAATGTATTACCAAGAAAGTTATTTCTATTTCAAACCATGCCAATTTTGACTTTGGATTTACCCTTCAGACAATGGCAGAAAGAGAGATTAAGTTAAGTTTAAGTTTATTGAATTTATATACCGCACTTTTCCTGATTTATTTGGCAAATGAAAAAAAAAACAAGAGTTAAACTTAAGATCTTGTGCAATGTTAAAGAGAGGGAAAGTTTGATCTGAAACGGTATTTTGCAGCCTCTTGCCTTGTTTGGTGAAAAGAATGGGGATACAAGTTTACTAGATCTAGAAAGCCAGGACTTGACATGTGGATGTTCTGCATACCTATGGTATGATAAAGTTAAAGTTAATCTTGATTTTAGAAACCACTTTATTAGGAGAGTTATTTTGAGAATTTGGAATAAATATAAAATGAAATTATGCCCAAAAATACCTTTAAGGCTTTCCCCTCATGAAGCATATTACAGAAAGGAAATGATGGTTGGACAAAAATGGTTAAAGTATGCAGATTTATCAGATTACTCCACAGATGATAGTAAATTAAAATCCAGAGAACACCTGGCATTAGAAGGTTTCAATTGTCAATGGTTTTTGTATTTGCAATTGACAGAAAGATTTAAAGCTAATAAGAAAAAGTACGATTTTGAACATGATAAAATATATTTGAAATGGAACTGTATACAAATGAACACAACCATAAAATGTATAATCTTTGTTAAAGTTGGAAAGAGAAGACAAACTAGTTAAATGATAAGTTGGGCAAATACTTTTCAATACAACATACCAATTGATCAATGGGAAAATATGTAGATAAAGGGACTGGAATTTACGTTGTGCTTTAACTTCAGAGAGAATTTCTATAAAATGATGTATTTATCCCCAGATAAATTGACTAAACTGTATAAAGGATCCCCAAATAGTTGCTGGAAATGTAAGACTCAGATTAGGACCTTTTATCACCTTTGGTGGATTTGTAAAAGGGCTAGGCAATAGTGGAGAAAAAATAGTAATGTAATTTTAAATAATTGAAAATTAATGTACAATTTAGATTGGACATTTTTTGTTAAGAGTTTAACAATAATAAGAATAAAACAGAGGGAAAAAATCACATGGCTTTTTATTGTTATATAATGATAATAGCAGCACGACCTTTATACGCTCAGCTCTGGAAAGATCCTACAATACCCACAATAGAGGAATGATTAATAAAGATGACAGAACTGGCAACGATGAGCAGGTTAACAGTCCTCATGAGAGAAATATTCCTCATGAGAGAAATATCACTGAAGAATTCATCTATAATTAGAATCCTTTTGTGGACCTTTTGCAGGAGATAGAGAAAAATCTAATTTTGACATAAGGATCTGAGGATTGTTAAAATTTAAAAAGGGAAAAAAGATTTCTTTTGGGGGTAAAATGGACATTTTATTACAGTCTTAAATTAGAGTCAAAAGTAGGTTCTTTATATCCTTGGAAGAAGACAGAAGTCATTCTTAGTTTATATTTGTGTTGTCCTTTATTTTGCTATGTACTTTACCTCACTTCTATGTCTATTCTATTTTTACCCTTTATAGTTTCTTCTCTTAGTTGATGTTGTTTTCTATGTGCATGCTTTGTAAAATATAATAAAATTATTTCCTCCCTCTAGTCATGCCTTTGCTTTTTTCTTTTCAAATGTAGGACTTTGCATTTGTTTGCAGTGATATTCATTGCAATCTCCTCCACCATTCCAGCTTGTCAAGATCCTCCTAAATCTTGGTATTATTTTGTAACTTGTTTGCTACTCTCCCTATTTTTCTATTAGATGCAAACTTGATAATTATATTTTAAATCTTGCCATTAAGATATTTATATATACATTGATAATATGGAACACTGAAATTGCACCATTCAACATCTTCTTAAGGTAGAAGCTTAACATAGCTCTGATGACTTAGATTCATTAGGTATGATTATTCAGCTAGCTCTGTGTCCATCTGATAGAAGCACTTCACAACCCATATTTCTGATCTTCTATAAGATTTCATGGGAGGTTTTGCTGAAGTCAAATCAGATTAGTAGAAATCGCTGGTACAAATCACTGGTTATAAACTGATACAGTCTTCTTGCTAACCAATAAATCCTTTTCAAAATGCTCATAGATCAACTGCGTAATAGTCTGGTCAGAGTTTTCCAGGTATAGATGCCAAGGCTTTAGATCTTAACCTGTTCTGAACTACCCTCTCCCCTTTTGGAAGATGATAAAAGTATTTGACTTTCTCCAATGTTCAGGGATTCCTTCATGATTTCTAATAACACAGAAAAAGACTCTAAAATAACTCTGCATATTCCTTTATGAGGTTCAGTGGACATTAAAACTTGCTTATGGTAGGGAGGGGCTTCATAGCTATCTCTTTACTTACTGTACCTTGAATTGGGAGTCTGTCCTAGTATCAAATAATAATAATAGTAATAATAATAATAATAATAATAACGACAATAAAGTTGGAAGGGACCTTGGAGGTCA
Organism: Vipera ursinii; assembly: GCF_947247035.1. NCBI lineage: Eukaryota > Metazoa > Chordata > Lepidosauria > Squamata > Viperidae > Vipera > Vipera ursinii. The sequence continues at coordinate 182,216,940 of NC_139512.1, forward strand.
TCTAATCCAACCCCCTGCTCAGGCAGGAAACCCTATACTATTTTAGACAAATGGCTGCCCAGCCTCTTCTTAGAAACTTCCAGTGTTGGAGCATTCACCACTTCTGGAGGTAGGTTGTTCCACTGGTTAATTGTTCTAGTTGTCAGGAAATTTCTCCTCAGTTCTAGGTTGCTTCTCTCCTTGATTAGTTTCCATCCATTGCTTCTTGTCCTGCCTTCAGGCGCTTTGGAGAATAGCTTGACTCCCTCTTCTTTGTGGCAGCCCCTGAGATATTGGAACACTGCTATCATGTCCCCCCTCATCCTTCTTTTCATTAAACTAGACATACCCAATTCCAGCAACTGTTCCTTATATGTTTTAGCCTCCAGTCCTCTAATCATCTTTGTTGCTCTTCTCTGTACTCTTTTTAGAGTCTCAACATCTTTTTTTACATCCAGTTTTTACAAAACTGGATACAGTATTTCAAGTGTGGCCTTACCAAGGCATTATAAGTGGTATTAACACTTCATGTGATCTTGATTCTATCCCTCTGTTAATGCAGCCTAACAATGTGTTGGCTTTTTTGGCAGCTACAGCACACTGCTGGCTCATATCTAAGTGATTGTCCACTAGGACTCTGAGTGGACAGTTGCTACTGTTGAGCAAGGTACCACCTATAGTACTATACCTGAACATTTGGTTTTTCTTGCTTAGATGTAGAACTTTACTATTTTCACCATTGAATTTCATTTTGTTAGATAGCGTCTAGTGTTCAAGTCTGTCCAGATCCTCCTGTATCTTAAGCCTTTCTTCTGGAGTGTTGGCTATTCCTGCCAGCTTGGTGTCATCTGCAAATTTGATGAGTTCCCCATCTATTCCCTCGTCCAAATCGTTGATGAAGATGTTGAAGAGCACTGGGCCTAGAACAGAGCACTGGGGCACCCCACTACACACTTCCCTCCATGTAGATGCAGTTCCATTGACGACCACACACTGAGTACAGCCGGTCAGCCAGCTATGAATCCATCTGGTGGTGATGCTGTCTAATCCACATTTTTCTATCTTATCAAGTAGTAGGTTGTGATCTAATTTATCAAATGCCTTACTGAAGTCCAAGTAAATTATATCCACAGCATTCCTCTGGTCCACTAATTTTGTCACTTGGTCAAAGAATGCAATAAGATTTGTCTGGCATGATCTGTTTTTGACAAACTCATGTTGGCTTTTAGTAATGAATTTGTTTGCTTCTAGGTGTTCGCTGATTCGTTGTTTGATTATCTTTTCCAGAATCTCCCCAGGTATTGAGGTCACGCTGATAGGTCTGTAGTTTCCTGGATCTATTTTTCTCTTTTTTGAAGATAGGAACTACATCAGCTCTTTTCCAGTCCTCTGGTAGTTCCCCAGTGCTCCAGGATCTTTGAAAAATATAGTTCAGTGGTTCTGAGATCACGTCTGGCAGTTCCTTGAGAACCCTGGGGTGTACTCCATCTGGTCCTGGTGATTTGAACTCGTCTAGGCTGGACATGTGCTCACTTACCTTTTTCTTGACTATCTTAACTTGTGCTTCTAATCTGTTTTTTATGGTACTGCTTTTGATAGGTTGGACTGTTTTTTTCCCTTTGTGTAAAGACAGATGCAAAAAATGAGTTAAATAGTTGTGCTTTCTCCCTGTTGCTTGCCACCTACTTGCCACTTTCTCCCACTAATGGACCAACCATTTCCTTAACCTTTTTCTTGTTTTTTACATGTTGAAAGAAGCTTTTGTTGTTATTTTTGACTTTGGTCACAAGCCTTAGTTCATTTTGAACCTTAGCTTTCCTCACTTCATCTTTACATGCTCGGACTATTTGCTGATATTCTGCTTTAGTTATTTGCCCCTCTTTCCACTTTTTATGTTTGTCCTTTTTATCTTTCAATTTATCAGAGAGTTCTTTATGCAGCCATGCTGGTTTCTTTTGAGAGCTGTTATTTTTCTTCTTTGTTGGTATTGTGCTAGACTGGGCTTTTATTATCTCACTTTTCAAAATTTCCCAAGCTTCTTGATTTGTTTTCTCCTTGAGGATTCTCATCCATGGAATCCTTCCCAAGCGCTCTCTAAGTTTATTGAAATTGTTTTGCTTAGATCCATTTTCCCAGATTTAAGGTTCATTAAGAACTAATACCAACCTCCCCCGTTTCTCACACTCAGTGACCAAGAGTCACATAAGTAATAAAATTGCATCAGCTAGATCCTCGAATTTAAATCCAGGATTTATAATTCTAGGGTTAGAGTACTAAGGTAAAGCTGCAGATTGATGCAGATATTACTGTAAGCAATGTGTCATTTCAAAGCTGTATCCTTTATTACAGTCAGGTGAAAAAAGTCAGAACATTCATATAAAGTATTTTTTTCTTTTTTACATATTGGACATATCAATATTTTATCTTCATTCAAACTATATAAAGATAAATGTAATGTAATTGAACAAAGAAACTATGAAAAACTGACTTTGCAATAGACAAAAAATTAATAACTATATCATTTCCTCCTAAGGAAAAAGCACAACCCAGACAGGATTTTCCCCCCCACTATGTGATATTCGGACACGATGGGTCGGACACGACTTCGCAGCTAACAACAACATGTGATATTTGAGGAGTTTCTTGCATGCACAACCCTTTTCCAATCACCCTTTTGCATCAAGAGGGGATTTCCAGTAGATCTTGACTTGGTTGGCTATTCCAGCATTCTCCATTTCTTTTTTCAGCCATTCCTTCATCGATGTACTGAATGTTTATGATCATTGTCATTTACATATATTGAAAAAGTGGGGTGTATTTTTTCATATGACAGTATGTTTTGAAGCAAAGATACTTCAGTATACTATATGCCATTTTTCAGTACAGGTTCATAGCACTCCTGAGTTCAAACAATATTGTGATCCTAAGATTCAGCACTATATGCTCTAATTACAGCTAGTAGTCACCTGGACTCTCAGTATCACCAAATCTGTAAAACATAGAAAGTTTGAACAGTCCCTTGTCACCTCTATTCTATAAATGCCTCCTTTGCACTCACAGACATTACCTTAAACACATGTTTGCTGAGACAATAACCTGAGGCATAACACAGATTTGGGGTTGCTGTTCTATGTTTAAATAGGGCTGGGATCTAAATAGCTTCTGACTATACCTGAGGCCTCAGGTCTGCACAGTGATAGATCTTCCTTTTCTCTTTCAACAGAAGGCTTGAGTGCCATATGATGACTTCCATTTGTTTCTGACAACAAGAGTGAAGGAGTTGCAATTGAAGGCACATTATCACCAAATCTTAGAACAATTAAGTCCTATAAAGAGCTGGTACAAGTGAACAGATGACTTCCATGAGGATAGAAATGGAAAAAAATTATTTTCTACAAGTACCACCATCTCCTTATCATTTCAGAGAGGAAGAGATACAAAAAAGATCTTAAGTTTTGGTAAGGCAGATTCCAAGCTGACATAAGGAGATCTTCCTAGGGGAAGAAAGGTAGGCTCTCTTTTGCTGAATGCACTCAAGAAGAAGCTGGACAAACATTAATTAAGGATCCTTTAATTTGGATTTCTGCACTAAATAGTGAGTTATAAGCAATGGTCTTGTAGGAAGTCAGTCCCCTCAGAGATGGAAATATTTGGGGAGGGGGATCTTAAAAAGAACAGAATATTATATTTCCCCAAAGGATCTTAAAGGCAGAAAAGCAGGCCCAGTTTTTCTTAATAGCCCCAAGCAGAAATACAGAAAGGATTGCCAAGAGCCTGCAGGCCCTGAAAGTGAGGACTGGCCAGACAGAAGCGAGTCTGGCTCTGCTGTACAGGGCCGCCCCTGTCCTGAGACCAGCGGCCGGTATCTGGTCTGGGGTCCATGGAGGTTCATGGCCGGGGCTCCCCGAACCTGTCCCTCAGGACGTCCATGGTGTAACTTCCTGGAGCTGTTGAATAGCTCTACTCCTCGCCCTCTTCGTCGGAGATGCGACGTTCTCTCCACTCCAGCAACAACCCTCTCTGCCTAGGCGGCCGTTCCTGGCCAGTGTCCGTTTGGCCCAAAACAGGGCTAAGCCACCATTCCCCTGCTCTTGCCGGCACACTTGTCCCCTGGGACCCACTGCCTTCAACCACTGGGCAGGGGTCCCGAACCTTGGGCCAGACAGCAGGTGGAGCCTCCACCAATTCCCCCATGTCCAGGGGTGCTGTGGCCCCAGCCGGCTCCCTTCCCTCAACTGCAGGCACAGCCCCCTGGGTTCCCTCGGCCATGTCAGTCACCTCAGAGGCCGTAGCAGAACACAGCAATGAAGGAACACTAAATTGAACGCTGACTTACTGTCAAAGCCGTCCGCGCTGAAAGAACCAGACGTCAAACGTGGTACGGTCGACAACGAGGGTTTCTTTACTCACAAAAACTCCAAGTATCTACAAAGTCAGCATTGGGAACTAGCCACCCCAACACGTTTTTAATACAGTGTGGGTAATTAGCCCCACCCTTCCCCATCCAGACCAGCATCCGCCTGGCTCTGAATAAATCCCACCCTCTTTCCATCTCCTCGCGCATTTCCCATCTCCCTGCACCTGAGCTTCCACCTGCTCTCTTGCCAAGCATCAGGTAAGTGTATCTCCCTAACCTATCTGTCTTGCTCCCCAGCCCCCTAACGTGCTTCCCTCCACCACCCAGCGCAGAGGTGCCATAGCCCCTTTTGCAATGCCCTCCTGCATGCTCCATGACTGCCCCACGACAGTCTGCTAGCCGAACAGTCTGTTGGTCTCTGCCGCGGAACAGGCAGCTCGGAAGATGCCGTAGGCTCGGTGGCTGTCCTCCCGACTGCCTATGGGTCCTTTCGAAGGACCCTGCTAGCCAAACAGTCTTTTGGTCTTTGCTGCGGAACAGGCAGCTCGGTAGATGCCGTAGGCCCGGTAGCCGCCCTCCCAACTGCCTGTGGGTCCTTTCGAAGGACCCGTTGTCGCAGGCACACTTGAAGGCCTTGGAACAGCTGCACGTTGGGGAAAATGGCAGTGGCTTCTGCGTGGCTGGGGTCCGGCGTCCATCCGGCTGCTGGCCCCTGGTGAGTACAGCAAAGGGGCTGCATGGGCGGGCGGTTTGCACGACCTCCTCTGAACACCCCACACGATGTCGAGCCCACGGGGCTTGACATCCAGCCTGTTTTACATCATGGCTGTGTTTGAGAGCATTAAGACTGAGGGCTTCAGGCAAATACAGTCCCCCCCTTGTAAGCCAAAGCATCCCTGCATGTTAGGGAGGCTTGATTGCCTTTGAACCATTGATCAGTGAGGAACTCTTGTTTTATTTTCTTTGCCCCAGGGTCATCAGGGCCCTGTGAGGCATGGGTTGAGCGGCTGCTTATGGACTGGGGATGATTGCCTCATTAACCTCTTCACGTTTGCTTTTGTACTGGGGTAATCTCGATAACGCATCAGCTAGGAAGTTTTTTCCTCCCAGTATGTACTTTAGAGTGAAGTTGAAATGGTTAAAGTACTGTGCCCACTGCATTTGCTTTGGGGACAATTTGTGGGGAGTTTTCAGTGCCTCTGTCCATACTTCAAAAGGCACCTTTCTCCTTTCTAGATAGTGTCACCAGTTTAATAGTCCCCACCTAATTTCAAAGACCTCCTTCTCCCAGACTGCCCATCTCCTCTCACTTTCAGTAAATTTCTTAATGGTGTAGGCACAGGGTTGCAGGACCCCACTTTTATTGATTTGCAGTAATACAGCTCCAACTGCCACATCGTTGGCATCAGCTTGAATTACAAAGGGCTCCCCTGGGCAGGGGTGCTTTAGAACTGGTTCAGCAGCAAATAGGGTTTTTTTAAATCTCAAAAGCTGTTTGGCAGCTCATAGTCCATGCTAGTGGTTTCCCTCCTCCTTTGCCTGTTTTTAGTAGTTCTGTAAGGGGCAGGGCAATCTTAGCAAAGGAGGGGATGAATTGATGGTAGAAGTTGGCAAAACCTAGGAAGCTCTGGAGCTGTTTGCAAGTCTTTGGGGGCTGCCATTCAATTATAGCTTTCATTTTCGGTAGGTCCATTTCAATGCCATCATTGGAAATTCTATAGCCAAGATAATCTAATCGGGTTTGGTGAAATTCACATTTTGACAATTTGACATAAAGCTTGGCATTCAATAGTTTCTTTAACACTTCTCTCAACAGCCTTGTATGGTCAGTCATATTCGTACTGTATTTACAGGATGTCATCAAGATAGACCAGAACCCCTTTGTATAAATGATCATGTAGGACCTCATTAATCAACTGCATAAATATGGCTGGGGCCCCCAGCAGTCCAAATGACATGACTTTGAACTGGTAGCTTCCCAAGCGGCAGTTGAAGGCAGTTTTCCATTCATCCCCCTCTTTTATTCTCACCCAGTAATATGCTTCTCTCAGGTCTAATTTAGTGAAGACACTCCCCTTAGCCAGGTGGGTTAGTAAGTCCTTCAGGAGGGGGAGGGAGTATTTATTTTCCACACTCACTGCGTTCAGACCTTTATAAGCAACACATAAACAAAGAGACCCATCTTTCTTTTCTTTAAACAACACAGCAGTCGTGGCCCATTCAATGAATCCCCTCGCTAGGTTTGTATCCACATGCCTCTGCATCTCCTCCATTTCAAGGGGGGACATAGTTTACATTCTTGGTCATGGAAGTTCAATAGAGCAATCATTGAGCCAGTTAGGAGGCAAGGTATTGCATTCTTTCTCACTGAATGCCTCTGCTAGGTCCCAATACTCGCTGGGGAATAAGTGGCTCGCCTGGTGGTCACGAGGCAGCCATGTGCACTCGCTCATTGGGTGGGCTGAAATTTCCTGTAACATCTGTTGAATCAATGGAGGGCTAGGGCCGTATAGGTAGTCTCAAAGTTCTCATTCCTTTCTCTCACCATTTATCCAACCAGGCTAATCCTAGGATCACAGCCTCAGTCATTTTTGGAGCCACCAGGAAATGAATGAACTCCTAGTGCTCACGTATTTCTAGGCATAGGGGCTCCATTAATTGTGTGACTAAAGTCCCTCCCATTAGGGAGCCATCGGCTTGCTCAAACGTCACAGGTTTGGAGAGCATTTTTGCTCATATGCCCAATTTTGATGGGGAGGCTGAGCTCCACCACATGTTTATTGGACCCGTGCCCCTCCTGGCTGGTTTATGCGGCCCAGGAGGGGACATGAGGCTGGTTCTAGGCGGTTATATCTGCCTCTTTGAGTGAGGGTAGTTTCCCCACCGTCTTGAAGGAGGCGGTGGTGAGACCTCTCCTCAAGAAGCCTGCCTTGGACCCAGCTGTGTTAAATAACTTTCGTCCGGTCTCCAAACTTCGCTTTCTTACGAAGGTTGTTGAGAGTGTGGTGGCGCATCAGCTCCCTCTGGTCCTGGATGAAGCGGATTATCTAGACCTGTACCAATCGGGTTTCAGGCCCAGGTATAGCACAGAGACAGCATTGGTCGCTCTGGTGAATGATCTCTGGAGGGCCTGGGACAGGGGACATTCCTCTGTCCTAGTCCTATTAGACCTCTCAGTGGCATTCGATACCATCGACCATGGTATCCTGCTGCGGCGTCTCAGGGGATTGGGAGTGGGAGGCACAGTTTTCCAGTGGTTCTCCTCCTATCTCCTGGGACATTCGCAGTCGGTGTTGGCAGGGGGGCAGAGGTCAACCTCGAGGCCTCTCGTTTGTGGAGTTCCTCAGGGGTCGGTCCTCTCACCTCTCCTGTTCAACATCTATATGAAACCGCTGGGTGAGATGATTCGTGGTTTTGGAGTTGGGTATCATCAGTATGCTGATGATACCCAGCTTTTTATTTCGACCCCAAACCACCCCAGTGATGCCCTCGACGTGATGTCCTGTTGCCTGGAAGCGGTTCGGGTCTGGATGGGGAGGAACAGACTTCAACACAACCCCGACAAGACTGAGTGGCTGTGCATACCGGCATCCCGGTATATTCAGAATATCCCATCTCTTTCTATGGGGGGTGAGCTATTACCCCCCGTAGATAGGGCTCGCAACTTGGGAGTCCTCCTAGATTCACGGCTTACTTTGGAAGATCACATGGTGGCCGTGACTAGGGAGGCCTTCGCCCAGGTTCGCCTGGTGCGCCAGTTGCGGCCCTATCTAGACCGGGATGCCCTGTGTATGGTCACTCATGTGCTCGTGACCTCTTGTTTGGACTACTGCAACGCTCTCTACATGGGGCTGCCCTTGAGGACCACTCGGAGGCTCCAACTGGTACAGAATGCAGCCGCGAGAGTTGTGTTGGGAGTCTCCCGATACTCCCATGTTACACCTCTGCTCCGTGAGCTGCATTGGCTCCCAGTTGTCTTCCGGGTGAGATTCAAGGTACTGGTAATGGTGTTCAAGGCCCTACATGGCATGGGTCCAGAGTACCTTAGGGAGCACCTGCTGCCGGCATCAACTTCCCTCCGCCCTGTGCGTTCCTACAGAGAGGGCCTCCTCAGGGTGCCACCAATCAGAGAATGTTGTTTGGTGGCCCCCAGGGGGAGGTCCTTCTCTGTGGGCACCCCAGAGTTATGGAATCGGTTGCCGGTTGAGCTCCAGATGGCGCCCGACCTCCGCTTCTTCCGACGCGATCTGAAAATGCATCTATTTGAGCAAGCCGGCTTGGCCTGATGGGGGATGGGTTGGGTTTTTTATTGTTCTTAATATTTGTATTTATTGTTTTTACCTTGGGCATTATGTTTAATTCCTTTTAACTTTTGTATTTTTGTATTTTTATACATTTGCCCTGTTCACCGCCCTGAGTCCTTCGGGAGAAGGGTGGTATATAAATAAAATTATTATTATTATTATTATTATTATTATTATTATTATTATTATTATTATTATTATTATTATTATTATTATTATTATTATTATTATTATTATTATTATTATTATTGACATATCAGGAGCATCCAGAATCAACTAGCACTTTTAAATCTACCTGCTTACCCGACTTAGAGATTGTGAGCTTGGCAGGTAGTGAGATAGGTGGGATGTGTCGGCTCACCATTGGGTCATTCTCTCCTTTGTCCTCACTGTCGAAAGAGGGTAGAGTGGGGGCAGATCCAGCCTGAGTCCCTGCATCTTGCTTTGTGGGGGATGTGACTTGGGCAACAGGTTCCTGTGTGATCCACTTGGATTTCTCTCTCATTGCCTGCTGTGCAGGTTTCTTTCTCTCTGCTGGTCCCGGTCTGCTCTGCTGTTGGGGGTAGGGGACTGGGCAAATCGCTACTTGATGTCCCTTCTTTCTGCATCAGAAGCACTTGATTGGTGGGCCTGCAGGTGGCCTGAGTCTTTCAGCAGCTGCAGCAGTTGGAGATCCTCGGGGTGGTGATTGCTGTTTGGGTTGCTCTGGCCTTGGCTCGGCTTCAGGTGGGAGAGGTTTCTTATAGTGGGCAAGCTGAACATCTAGTTTTACCACAACCTGGTACCATGCTTGCAGCTGATCAGGTACCGCTTAATAGTCGTCCAACCATTCCCTGAAGTGATGGACTATAGACTGTTCAGGCCACCTGTCTAGCTGACCGGCTATCTTGAGAAACGTTCATACATACTCCAGGGCAGGCCAGTCAGCTTGTTTTATCTTATGGATTTGTTCTTCTACTTTGAGGGCAATGGATGGGTCCTCAAATCTTTTCCTCAGTCCTAGGAAGAAGCGGTGGGGGTCCTCCAATTCAGGGGCTTGCTCATTGTATAAATTATTCAGCCATTCAGATGCCTCTCCCTCTAGGCTGGACACAATCATGTTAACCATAATGGCTGGGTCTGGGTAGAGGTAGGCACAAATGAGAGCACACTTGGTTGAGAAAAAAAATCAGTTTCTCTGGGTCCCCATCGAAGGTTGTTCTGAAAGGCAGATCAAACACTGGCTGCTAGGCTCCCCACTGTGACAATTCCTCCCCCCAGTTGCTGCTGGTCCCATCCTGACTGCTGCTGCATGCCTATTGGTTGCACATTCAGGGGCTGTGGCCACGCCACCTGCTCCTGTAGACCCCTCAATGGTTGCTGGATGGGTGGGGATTGCTGCTGGTTCTCCCTCATTTGCGGGCCCCTCAGCAGTTGCTGTATGTTCAGGGGCAGTGACCAATCTCCTTGCTGTGGTCGTCCTCCCACCAGCTGCTGATCTCCTGGCTTCTGCACCACTCCAAGCTGTTGCAAGGCCTCTATTAGTTGTGGCAAGCTCAGAGGTTGCTGACCATCTATCTGAGGGGGCTGCCAAACTTCCCATTGCTGCAGAGGCCTCAAACTAGGGTTCTCTCTCTCTGTAGGGCTGGAGGCACTGGCAGTGGAAGGCAGGATCTGGAAGGCTGCCTGATCTGCAATGGAGGGGCTATAGGTTCCCCTCAGTAGGAGTTGATTTCTGCTTCTCATCTCTAGCTTTTCAAATCTTTCCAGTGACTCACCCGAACCTTCAGTGGCAGACGATATGGTAGCTCTCCACTGGTCTGCTTTTGAAACCTCTGAGGGTGGCAAGGCAGTCTCGAGGCGTTTGGAGTCTCCACTGGGCTAGGCCTGGTCTGAGGGCCAGATCAGCTCTCCTACCTGGGAGTCCTGCCAAAGTTTTTCTTCCCCCAGCTTGTTATCTGTCGCTTCCCCCCCCCCCCCGGGATAGCAGCCACTGCCGAGTTGCTAACTTCAAGCAGTTTCTCTTTTCCAATGATGAAATGTTCTCTTGAATCTCTGCCAGCTCCCCTCAAGTCTGGAGAGAGCAGCTGGGGTTCAAGACCCCTAAATAGTTCGAAAAGTTTAAGATTTTGGCTTAATGTCATGGTTCTGACAAATGCAGTACTTCAAAGAACTTCAAGGCATTGTTTACCTTAAAGAATCTTTTATTATACTTGCATAGCTTTGGCATGTACATACTGAAGCCAAAATCTAAATTCTCCTCCCCTGAATACATCATATCAAAACACAATTCCCTCCCTTAATTAAACATCATAAATCACATTCTCCAATTAGTTTAGAATGCAAACTTTCCCTCCTGTTTAACAACCCATCAAATTCTTATCTTCTCTTATTAGAAACAGTCTTGTCATGCCTCCATCCGAGCCTGACTTCAAGGACGACATGGAGTGCTTTGTTGAGGCCCAGGATGGGGTGTCTGTGGCTTCAGAGGACTGTAGGGAAGAGCAGGCTGAGGCAGGCCAGGGCCCTTCAGGTTCGGAACAGGAAAGGCAGAGTGCAGGTAAGGAGCAAGGACCCCCCACACCTGATCCTAGAGCAAGGTGAGCAGAGAGGAGGAGAGAACAACGGAGGCAGGCTCAATTGCTTGGGAGGAGAGTGTCCTGGCCCACTTCACAAGGCACACCTGGGGACTAAAATATAAGGAGACGCTGTGGGGTGGAGCATTTGCCGGGAACAAACATGTTAACTTGAGATAGTGAATTGTGCTCTTGTCTAACCTGGACACTTTGAAATCCAGACCAGTTGGTTTCCTGCTTCACAACCACAGAAGACATTTCTGAGTCTTTCCTTACAGACTGCAGGCAAGCCGAGAGTTAAAAGGACTATTTAAATTTTGTTTCTGTGTTATATGTCTTGCCTGTGTGTGCATTGCTTGAACTCTTGCCAGCTTCTGTGGGAACTTTTGGGGAACTTGGGCAGTGATTAAAGAACTGTTCCCTTGCCAGCTGACTGCTTTGCCTCAGTTCGGGGCCCTGGGTCATCAGTCTTCAGATACATTCTCCCTACTCCCCCCAGCGTCCACTAATTCTACCTCTAAAAGTAATATATGTTGTCAAGCAAGAACATCTGATGTTAGCAGCATTGACAGCCAACATAATTAAGATATGTATAAGCTAAAAATTATTCTATTCTATTCGGTTCTGTTCTGTTCTGTTCTGTTCTACTCTACTCTACTCTACTCTACTCTACTCTACTCTACTCTACTCTACTGTTTCATTGGTCCTCCAAGGTTCCTTCCAGCTCTACTCTACTCTACTCTACTCTACTCTACTCTACTCTACTCTACTCTACTCTACTCTACTCTACTCTACTCTACTCTACTCTATTAAGGCAAATTGTTCCATTGGTTGATAGTGATCACTGTCAGAAGATTTCTCCTTATCTCTAGGTTGAATGTATCCTTGATCACTTTCCATACATTATTCCTTGTCTGGCCTTCAGGTGCTTTGGAAAATAGGTTGACCCTCTTTTCTCTGTGATAGCCCCTCAAATATTGGAATACTGCTATCATGTCACCTCTAGTCCTTCTCTTCACTAGACTAGCCATGCCCAGTTCCTGCAACCGTTCTTCATATGTTTTAGCCTCCAGTCCCCTAATCATCTCTGTTGCTCTTCTCTGCACTCTTTTTAGAATCTCAACATCTTTTTCATAATGTGAAGACCAAAACTGGATGCAGTATTCTAGGTGTGGTCTTACTAAGGTTTTATAGAGTGGTATTAGTATCTCACATATCTTATACTGAATCCCTCTGTTAATGCAACTTAGGATTGCATTGGCTGTTTTAGCTGCCACCACACACTGTTGGCAGATATTTAATTGATTGTCCACTAAGACTCCAAGACCCGTCACAGTTGCTGCTATTAAGCCTGGTTTCACCCATTCTATATGTGTACTTTGGGTTTTTCTTGCCTAATTGTAAGACTTTATTTTTCTATACATTGAGTTTCATTTGGTTAGATAGGGTCAGGGTGCAGGTCTGTCATCTGTATCTTGAGTTTTATCATCTAGGGAGTTCCCTATTCCTGCCAGCTTGGCATCATCTGGAAATTTGATGAGTTCCCCTTCTATTCCCTCATTTAAGTTATTTATGAAGATATTGAAGAGTACTGGGCCTAAGGCAGAGCTTTGTGGTACCCCAATGCTTACTTTCCTCCATGCAGACATTAAGGACTACTTGTTGAATATGGTTTGTCATCCAGTTGCAAATCCATTTGGTGGTGATGCTATCTATCCCACTTTTTTCTAGCTTACCAAGAAGTAGGTTGTGGTATACTTTGTTGAATGCTTTGCTGAAGTCTAAATATAATAAGTCTGCTATGTGACTTTGTCAAAGAATGAATTGAGATTAATTTGGCATGATCTGTTTTTAACAAACCCATGCTGACTTCTAGTTATTATTTGATTTGTTTCTAGATATTCGCAGATCTGTTTTTTATTATCTTTTCCTGTATCTTCCTGGGTATTGATGTTAGGGTGATTGGTCTGTAGTTTCCTGGGTCTGTTTTTTTCCCCTTTTTGAAGATGGGAACCACATCAGCTCTTTTCCAGTTCTCTGGTAGTTCCCCAGTGCTCCAGCATTTTTGAAAGATATGGTACAATGGTTCTGAGATGACATCTGCCAGCTCCTTTAGAACTTTGGGATGTAATCCATCAGGTCCTGGTGATTTATATTCATCAAGATCAGACAGGTGTTCTCTTACCATTTTCTTGCTTATTTTAATTTTTATTTCTAGTCTGTCTTTTACAGTTATGTTTGTGGTAGGTTGGGCTAGAGTTTCTTTTTGAGTGAAGACTGATGCAAAAAATGAGTTAAGCAGCTCTGCTTTCTCTCTACTGCCTGTTACTTCTTTTCCAGCTTCTCTCTTTAGTCGACAGACTGTTTCGATGATTTTTTCCTTGATATTTATATGTTGAAAGAACCTTCTTTTATTATCTTTGACTTTTGTTGCAAGTCTTTGTTCATTCTGAGCCTTTGCTTTCCTGACTTCATCTTTGCAGATTCAGGCTATCTGCTGATATTCTGCCTTAGTTAGGTGTACCTCTTTCGATTTTTTGTACTTATTCTTTTTGCCTTTCGGTTTATCAGAGAGATCTTTGTGCAGCCATGTTGGTTTCTTCTTGGATTTCTTGTTTTTCTTTTTCAGAGGTATTGAATTGGATTGGACTTTTATGTTCATATTTTTCAGTTTCCCAAGCTTCTTGAGTTGGTTTTCTCTTTAGGATTTTCATCCAAGGTCTTTTTCCCAAGCTCTGAGTTTGTTTGTTTTTTTAAAATCTAAGACTCTAGTATCATTATGTTCTATTGCTTGTGTTTGCATTATATTGAATTCCAGTTTGACATGGTCACTCTCAGCCAAGGTTCCTATATATTTGTTAATTGATTAGCAAAAAATACATCTATTTTTTCTGCTTGGTTGGTGTCCTGTATGGCAATATCATTCATACACACAAATATACTATGTGCATTCTAGGTGGTTTTTGTCCTTGGTTTTGTGCAGTTCTGTAGCAATATAGTGGTCTTTTACATATAGTGCAACTCCACATCTCTTTTGGGGGGTCTAGTTTGGGCTTTTTGAACAGTTTGTATTCTTCTATCAATATGTCCCAGTCATGGGTTTCATTCCACCACATTTCTGTAATTGGAAACTATATCATATATACCCTAATGTATTAATAATTCAGGTTCACCCTGTTTATTCCCCAAAGTTTGAGCATTTCTATATAATGTGCATGTCATACAACAATCTCTCTCTTTCTCTGTCTCTGGAAATCCATAGAGAGCAGAGCAACTGATTTGCCCCCTTCCTCTATGTCACCCTGCAACTGACATAGCTGACACACCTTTCTGGTATCCAATATATATGTCTGTGGAGATTCTCAATTATCCAGTCAAGGTTGTCCCAAAGGCGGAGAACCTTTGGGATATCATATATATATATATAGGTGTACCATATTTATTAAAGAGTAATTCACCTTCCAAAATCATTCAGTAAAGAGGTATGAGATCTATTTTTGACATGAGAAACTTCATAAAATGAACTCTTTCATGTGAGAAGTTTATTTTTATTGGTAAAATATTAAATAGTATACAGAATTTAAAACTGCACATACACATTTGAGAAATAAGTCTTGGACAAATTTTATGCTTGTTCCTGAGATTCCCTACATTTAACTCCAGTAGCTGTGCACAGTACAAACATCCATAGTATAATTATTTTCACAAAGTATTACAAAGTTTCTGTAGCTCTGTTATATATATATATATATATATATATATATATATATATATATATATATATATATATATATATATACGCATACATACATATGCATATATATATACACACACACATACATACACATATATATACACACATACATACATATGATACTCATTTGTATGTATGTAAGAAAGGGGGAAATGTCCAGTTCCAGCAATTGTGGAAAGCTAATTAGCGATTTAAGACTTTGATAGCAAACCAGGAATTGTTTTTGAATTTTCCCATTCAGCTTTAAGTCTAAAACACAATTTCAAATGCTCCTAGAATTAATTTCAGATTATAGAATTCTGCAGTTGTGTATAAGCATAAACCAGACCTACCTCTCATCTAAAATGTATCATTTCCATTCTTGGGAGTAAGATCATCTAGTTTGTCCATTTTCTACTTTGAATAAGAAATCCTTTTTTGGGCTAAATCAATAGCAGACATTCCTTTCCTAGCAAGAGTGAGCAGAAAATGTTTCTCCCAACAATATGACAACAGGGGAATACTTGCCCCATCTATTCAATAAGGCAGACAATATTGAATGTTCCAGAGTTTACCACAGAGACTATTCTAAGGGATATTAATACAGATCATCTGACCCAAAACTCTTTCAAATATGGTAGGAATAAACTCTAATGCATTTTTAACCTGGTCTCTAACATTTGGGTTCTAAATCATTAAATGAAAGTGAGCATGAATGCCCACAGATAGGAAGGGATGTATTTTATTATAGTTGTTACTAAATTCTGCCCATTAAATCAAATTCAATCATAATACAGCAAGACTGGAAATCTATGGAGTACCATTTTCTATTATTTGTAAACATCCCAAATTGGCTTGTTCATATTTTCCCCACCCTGCCCAACGAGTCACTTCGAACACCTTTACAGTAAATAAAGCAAAGAATATTTTGGATGAGAATAAATACAAATAATATGAATATTTTGTAAAGCGTGATTTATACCCAAACACAAAATTTAAGTTGGAGGAAACAAGCAATTACAGAGTTTGAAACTGATCAGCAAATGACAAAAGTGAAGAAGATACTGGGAGATCAAAAACTGCCATCCTGGATGGAGTATAATGGACACATTATGTTATGTATCCACTTCTTCATGCTTTCTGCTCTATACAAGACAGAAACTTGAAAAGCATAAGAACTGATGGCAAGTTGATATGTATCCCTTAAAAATTCTAAGGAATCCAATTCTACACCATGACCTAAATATCAGAGAGATTGTTCTCATACAGCATAGCAGCATTCATCCCCTAACAAAGTACCCACAATCCTTTCCCCACTTTACCAAAAACAAGTGCTTCTGGGGAGCAAAACACCAAGGGGTCCATGGATTGCTTTTCCAGATCTCTCATTTGCACTAGATTCTGGAGAAGGAAGAAGCAGTAGGGGTCTGCTCCAATGGATTCCAAGGATTCTGTTTCTCATAGTCTCTCTATACAGAGAAAAAAAATCTCAAGCATGCCTACTCATAAGTAAGTTTCTATGGGGTTTGCTCCCTATTTACTTGGTAAATTGCTTGTGAGTCTGTCTTAAATCCCACTGGGTATGCCAGAAAACTGAAGGGAATGAGCTGGAAGAACTGTTGGTGGCCACAAATGCTGGCTTAGCTGATGAGCTAGGCAATACATGTGGACCTTCCTCCAGAAACAGTGTAACTCAATGCAAATCCTGATGAAGTGCTTCACTTCTTTAAATAAAAATATTTATTAAACTCTTGTTTTCTTTTGGCAAGTGCTTAAAATCAAAGGTTAGTTTCCCCTATCTTGCACATACACATCCCCCAACCCCCAACCAGCAACCACCCAAAAGTGGCTTCTGTGTTCAGTAACAGCTTCTCCCAGCAAATATTCACAAGGATTTTTATTCTGTACCTAAATACATATTTACAGCATAGCAGTCTTCACCTATTTGAGTAATAGGTATTAAAATATACTAGATATATAAATAAAGCATGACATATAAAAAAAGCCCTACCATAATAGATAAGGCAAGAATAATTAAAAATAAGCTTTCCTGGTGAAAGAATTGTCTGCCTTGTATGCTTCCCTGCAGACAAAAATCCCCCAGACATAAATGCCTAGACAGAGAATTTGGAGTCTGACCCAAAATTTTTCAATGCAAAGGACATTTCCAGTGAGGATCAGCCCATTTGTATTAAGTGCTTTACCCAATGAAAAAAAAATGAAACCTCAACAAAAGAGGAAACAAAAATGCTTAGCTTTAGCAAGCAACCCACTAAGACCGTACCGATCAAAGGCACGTTATGGATAATAGCACTAAGAAGAAAGGGGTCATCTATACCTATCAGTTACATCCCTACCACTGAACTGCTACATTTAAGTTTTGGGGCAGCCTTTGCTACTTGTCTGTCAGCACAATCAAACAGGGCAAGGACAGCTTTGAACTATTTGTTCCATTTCTCTGAGCTGTTATTCTATGTCTCTCTAGAGCAAGAGCAACAGCGAAAAAATGGTGTTTGAGAGAATGGAACCCCAGTGTTTCTGAAAGGCAGCTTTCCTTCCCCTGCAGTGGGCTGCTGCATTTGGGGATATTCTTGGTCATGCTCCTAGCTCAAGTGAGTCAGTGATGAATAGAGCTGTACCCCACAAGAATTTACATGAGTACCATAAGGACATGCCGAGGATTCTCTGCAATGGGCCAGCAGTAGAAGTAACAAAGTAGATGGGGTTCCCTGAAGATTAAACTTTTAAAAAACAATGTATTAAAACACTGACCTTTGTCTGGGCAGCAGTTTGCTTCAAAATGTACCGTAATGTCATTATTCAAACAACGTTCAATGCACTATAAAACTTTCAGAGAGATTATTGCACGTAAATGGAACAATCGGTCTTTTCTCTCTTAAACTAAACAATCTGGATAGTGGCTCCAAACTTGATACAAGCATGTTCTAGTATTAAGATGCAAAAATACAACATTCTGGGTACAGAAATTTTGTCTAGGAATAGAATAATTCCAAAACTTTTAAAGCATAGACTTCCATTGGAAAAAATGACACATTTTTACAGTTTAAATTTTTCTAAACAATTATGCATTAAAAGTTTCCAATCTGTCAAAAAGTCATACATCTTAAGAAAAAGAAAGTACAACCAGAAAATAACACCAACATAAAGAAAGGCAACTGTTTAGTATTACAGTTCCACAGCTCTGTCATCTCTAATGATCCTAAATTTAAAAGTGTTAGAAAGATTATTTAGCTATATTTACCAGATCATTTTTCTTTTTTAATATAAAACTACACTCAAGTACAAAAATATGTAAACACACTGTACAACAATGAACAGATAACAAATTAAATTTAAAAACAAGATCAAGTTGCAGGCAATGAGCTATGATAGCATAAAACTGAAAATAAGAAAAAGTGGGCAGGAAAAGACCAAAACAAAGCAGAATAAAATTCCTACAAGTAACACAAAAAATAAATATGATCAAGATCTGGGAATGCTTGATAACAGGACAAATCTCTGATCATAGTTTCAAAGTTTTAATTACTATAACATAACTAAATCCATTCTCTGTTAGACATGAGTTTCTACTTATGTCATACAGTATAAAGCTGAAACAAATCTGAAAATCAAGGAACAGGATCCAGTGTTTCAATCTCATGGAAGAATTAAAATATGTATTTTAGTATTAAAATACATATTTAATTAACAGAAATTAAACAATTGTAAATTTGAGTGGGACATGTCCCTAATTCTTTTCAACCCCAAAAATCTGAATTTGGTGGACAACAATCCAAACTAAAAACTTCAGTTTGAAAGGACAGTTTTCAGGGCTCTGCAGCCAAGCATTTTGGACAGAAGCCCACATAAATCCATTTCTCATGGCCTCAAGCAATTCCCTTCTGGAGTTCCAGCTCTTAATACGGAACTGGAACCTGTTCTGGAAGCCTGGGGAAGGGATAGGAAAGGAAACCCTCCAAAGCCCTCTGCAGGGGCTTTAGGCCCAAACCCTTCCAGAATATCTTGAGAAATTAAGGGTGCAGGTATTGATTTCTCTTGAAAAATACAGTAGAGCTTTTGGCACCAAAATTCACTTCCACATTTTTGTTTGATACTATCAATTATGAATTGGTGAATATAAAATCTATCACCACATGAAGCAAACAATTAACAACCCTGCAGACTACTCATATGGAGCCATATCTGTTTATATTTTTTGTAATAGTCCTCAAGAGTTGTATCTCAATCTAAGCAACAATATCTTCTCAGAATATTTTGGATCAAACAGCAACTTTTTAAGAGGTGGCTTTGAAATTGTTCCATAGAAGGAACTGCAGAATTTGGTAAAAGACATCTTTATCAATTGAAGATCAGTAACCATAGACAAATTCTCTCAAAAATATAGGGTGGCTCCTACTCTGAGCTATAGTATATTGGATGCATTTCAATTCCAAAAGGGCTCCTGGAGGCTCCTTAGGCTAGGTCTGGGCACACCATAAACTGTGGGAGTCCAGACTGTGCTCCATGCAGATGTGTCTGAAGCACACAAGTCCTGCTTTGGGAACTACCGTTAATTCCTACTCCTAAGATAACTCACCTAAAGTTATTATAGCAAAACATATTTGACTCTCCTGGCATCTGTGTAAATCCTTTAAGAAATCTACACTCAGATTTGCACTAATTAGAAGCTTTCATTCATGTGGCATTTGAGTTCCTTGTTCATAAGGAAAGGACATGTCAAAGTCAACCTCTGGTGACCTCGTAAGCATAGCCTGTAGTTTTCTGGGTCAGAATTTGAGAGCAGCTTCCTATTCCCTTTTTCTGAGCTGTTTTCAGACTCTTTTAATTCTCAAATGGTCTCCTGTGAAAGTCGGGATGGCAAGGATTTCTAGTGGAGCCCTGGGTCTTCTTTAATTGAAAACAGCCACATTAAATTTTAATCAAACATGATCAAAATTACTTTCCTTATTTTAAAATGGTTTTTTGTTGTTGTTGTTATTACTGTTGGAAAAAAGTGTGTCCCATCAAAAACAAACCTAACAGGAATATTTTATAATGATAATCTTGACAAATTATATTTTTCAGGGATTTAGTTTAATCTTTTTAATTGTTCTTAATTTTTGTATTGATGTTTTTTATGCCCTGTAAACCGCCCTGAGTCCTACGGGAAAGGGCGGTATATAAATTTAATAAAATAAAAATAAAATAAAATAAATACTTTGAAATACTTTCCTTTGCATAATTCATCAGATTGTAAGTTTTGAAATTCCAATTTCTGAAAACCATCAGAGGTTTTTGAGCTGAAAAGAAACTCCATAACAATTGTTCTTGATAAATCAAACTAAGGGTTCCTTTCCTGGTATCTCAATATTGATTATCTTTCATTGGCGAATTCCAATTATTTTTTTTAGCAAATTCATGTTTTCCCTTTAAAATCCAATATTAGATTTCATATGCAGCAAAATTTTAAATGTTAATCATGCAAAAATATATTTCAAACTTTTTATAAGACTGATGAATTCAAATATATCTATTTTGATCACAGTTCTTAAAGTAATACTTAACATTCTTCTAATAAACATACTACACTGTTTACAAGAAATATTAAATATCATTACAGCCCTTACTGTAGACAGTATAGCATAAAATACTTTTGGGGAGAGATTATATCTTTTCTTTTTTGTGATGAATGCAAAATGAATAAGAAATTCCTGAACCTGAAACAGAAAATGTAACGTATATAACTCCATTAACATTCTGTACACAGGCTAAATTTTATATATTTCCATAGGAAATAATAAAAGAAAGCATTATTATTTTACTGAAGATGGGCCTCCCAAATATCTTCTTTTTTGTAATGAGGCTGCAAGAGACCACATTATTTTACTAACTCTCTAGGTATATATAATTTTAACATGTAATAGATCACTGTGGCTTGTTTAACCTGTGTGAGAATTTGTAATGGTAATAACTTTTGAATGGCTTTTTGTTAACTCCTGCCAGTATTTCAGTTTTTATCATTTTAGAGATATCGGTTTTTTCTTAAAATTCCTCCTCCATTATGACTGATGCAGGAACATAGAGGCACAATGAAAATAATTTTGAAAACTATTGTATAGGATCAGAGTGAAATATACTCCTGTGTGGGTTCATGAACCTTTTGTTCCTAAAATTTCTTTTTAAATTATTTTAAAGACAAGTGACCTTTTTAAACATATAAAAAGTAGGCCAGCAACTGGGTGCAAGAAATGTTCAGAAATGAGATAAGAAAAGCAAGGGACACCTATAATCTGCTTCTTGAATTTGGATTAATTCAAGATGCTCAAGTTCAATCTGGACTAGTTCAAATGCTCAGAAAAACAACAGAATATTCATCTGAAATGTATTCATTCATATCTTCACATCTTCAAATAGTAACCTCTTTAATCTCCACAAAAAAATAGGTTCAAGTCATTAATCAGACTGACCATCTGAGCCTCTGGATAACATGGAGTTCCCGATTTAGCTTTGTTTCACCTTGTACAAGAGACCATGCAAATCATAAAATGTCAATGGACACCATCCAACATCCAGAAGGTCCCCAAACCTCCAGAGAAAGTTTTTGGGATTCATGGGAAATGGCAGAGGGGAGGGGAAACATTTCTGTTGGAGAACAAAATATAACCCACAATTTCTGGCAAGCAACTGTGAACAGAACTATTTGCTCTGACGCTTCCTGCCATGAAATTCTTCTCTGATATTAATACTAGCTGTGTAGTTTATAATCTTTGGCTTGTATTTATTTTAGACAAATTTGTTACTTAAATCTTTATTGCTTCTGCATAAGACTGCAAGAAGCAACAGTCTAGTTTCAGGGACCCTGTTTTGGACACAGAATGTACAAGCTAAACCTGCTTTCTGAAGGAAATGTTAAAGCAAAATCACTTTAATTTTTATCATGTACTAGACTGCATAGGATGGTTGCCCGCCATTCCCATTTTGTACCAAAAGAGAATAATATACCTTTTAGTTTTTCAACTCCATTTTAGAAACCAATTAACTAACTCTCTTTATTCTTGAATGTGCTGAATGAAATATGTAAAACCAAAGAGTGCAAATGGTTTGTTTTGAGAGGCAACCTGAGGCAGTAACCTATGGTGCTGAAGATATTTTTAACTGCAACTCCTAGCAACCCCTTCCCTTTGCTGTGCTATAGTTCCGCAAAATCTGCAGGGTCACAGGATCCTTTCCCCATAATCTTCTAGTCAAAAAAGGTATGGTTTTTAATCTATCCTCTTTGTAATTTTACAGCCAAATGTGCAAATATCTAAGGATGTAGAAAAATGTGAGGTAGTCACCGATTTTATTAAAAAAAAACCAACTAACCCAAATAGCTGAGGGGGAAAAGATTGATAAAATTAAATATTATAAATGCAGATCATATATTCAGAGCTATATAATCAAGAGATGTTTAAACAGCCTTAATATTTCTAACCTAGTAATTCAGTCTTCATTTGCTAATATGATCAAGGGAGTAACGAAAACCTGAAATTATTCTTCAGGCAAATAATCAGCCCGTGCATAATCTAAGGCTCTTGGTTCAATTCAGCTTCATTTGAAAAAAGTGTTCTTCTATTTAATAAGAAATCATAATTTATGACTATGATTACTCTCTCTCTCCCTCTCCCTCTCTCTCTCTCTCTGTGAAAGAGAGAGGGAGGGAGAGAATGAGAATTATTGGTAGATTAAAGATTGGTTTACAGATTAGTTTTCCTTGAGGAAGTAAGGCTGAGATTGAGAACTGGTGGTTTCCAAATGGGTCAGACCCACAATGACCAAAGTGATGAGAGATGCCTGGGAATTACAGCTGAGAAACAAGAAAGGACTAAACATGTCTGTGTGTATGTGTGTAATCTGTGTCTATAATCTGTGTCTGTGTGTATATGGTTCTGCATGCTGCAGTTTTAAATATATGTTGGGGGAGAGATATTTTTGCACTATATATATATATATATATATATATATATATATATATATATATATATATATGGATCTTTGGTCATTCGGGTTTTTCCCCGCGTAGAGTTGAAGGTGTAGGAGCAACGTTTCGACAGAATCCCATCCGTCATCCTCAGGCTGCTGGCTTCAGCTTCCTTCTTCAGAGCACACCTCCACCCACAGAACACACCCCCTCTGGCAGTTTAAAAAAGAGGAACAAACAGCCACTACCACATGCTTCTCCCAGAAGAAGGAAGCTGAAGCCACTAGCCTGAGGATGACGGATGGGATTCTGTCGAAACGTTGCTCCTACACCTTCAACTCTACGCGGGGAAAAACCCGAATGACCAAAGATCCACATACGAACACCCGCGAAAACCTCAGAAAACATATATATATATATATATATATATATATATATATATATATATATATATATATATATATATATATATATATATATATATATATATATATATATATATATATATATATATCTTTGGTTATTCGGGTTTTATATATATATATATATATATATATATATATATATATATATATATATATATATATATATATATATATCTTTGGTTATTCGGGTTTTATATATATATATATATATATATATATATATATATATATATCCTTATGTGTGTATCAAAACGGTGGCAATAGTAAAGTAGCTCTAACAGTGTCTGCATATCCTTACACAGTTAAATTGGTTATCAATTTGTAAGCTTCTTCAGTCATTAGGGCAGCTCTAACCAGCTGTTTCAGGATACAGATTTCCTAACTGAAGATCTTAGTTTATTCAGTTTCTTAATGCTTCATACTACAAAAAATAAAATGAAAATTATAAGTATTTCATAGTTCAAATGCATTTGTAATGAGCATATTTGAGATTCTAAAGCAGCAAAACCTGCTAGATAAATATTTATATCTGTATTTTTAAACTAAGACAGTTTACTAGGAAATAAACTCCTTCTGAACTAAGTGAAGCTTATTTTTAAGTAAATATACCCAGACTCCAATAGTTAACACCTAAACAACTTTAAAAAATACGCAGACCTATAGGAAGCTGGAAAATGAATGACATAAAAGCATCCTAGCTGTTAGTTTTCATTCTTTTTTAAAAGTGCATATTGGGATAAGTAAAGTAACATTTTATGTTTTCAGATTTCCTGGAGGATGTCACATCCCATGAAAAATCAAATCTTAGTTATGTGATTTAGTATTTAGATATAAACAATTCATTTACATTCCATACAACCAATATTTTATAAGAAAGAACCTCACCTCAGGAAATAAATTCTGAGCAAACCTTGATATTTATCGGTGCTCCTAAATCTACAGAATAATTATTAGTTTTAAGTGAAATCTCTCCCTGCCCTTAAGCACACCCCTTTTGCTAGAATGTTTGCAAAATAAGAATTTCATCCCCCATCCTGAACAAAACTTTAGCTACACATTTCAAAGGGCTTTACTCTTTTGAAATTATTATTCTCTCCCCAAATGGCAATTTGCTAAGATGTCAGAGCACCTTGCTGAGCTAAGCATGTGAAAAGCTATATGAAAATTGTGACAGAAATGAACTCCCTTTCATTTTCCACTATGAAAGGGCAACATCCATTTTCGTAATAAAAACAATAAGTCAATCTACTCTCTGGTCCCTCCTTTCCTTCCTTCACACCTCACCACTGGTAGTAAGGTGAGACTGGATCCCCAAAACAGCAACCACAAAAATAACAATAATTAAAAATAGCTGCAAGGTAGAGAACCAATGAAAAGAGCTGTGTCAAAATTTGAGGAAAAGTGGGCTTGCAAGTGCAGTATTTCTTCATGTGCAGTATTTGTTTTTCTACTTCAGTGTCTCCTTTGGAAAAGAAGGCTTAGTGGAATGTATGTTCTCCTCGGACAATGTGGGAAGAGAACTCATATCGGTCCTGACTCCGGTATCCACAAATGTTGCATTCTAGGGGGTCTCGATAGCCATGACACCCCATATGAATGGTGTACATGACATGGTCTAGGAAAAGAATTCGACAGTGTTCACACTTAAATGCCCTTATCTGCTCTCCTTCTCCATTGAAGACCTTATAGATATCCTTTAAAGAGCCCTTTGATACTTTAGTGACCTCCAAAGCCTTGGAGTCATCCTTCATGTAAGCTG
Source organism: Vipera ursinii (assembly GCF_947247035.1). Lineage (NCBI taxonomy): Eukaryota > Metazoa > Chordata > Lepidosauria > Squamata > Viperidae > Vipera > Vipera ursinii. The sequence goes on from NC_139512.1 coordinate 182,242,012, forward strand.
GGCTTTGCTTTCGTTTGGGATTTAAGGCAAGGTTTCCTTGAAAGGACTGGTGGTCCTCGTGGCTGCTCTCCGAGTCAGAGGAATCGAGGCAGCTATTGCTAGGTGAAGCCTCTCTTTCTTGAGGATGACTCTTTGGTCTGATGAGGGAGAGAGGGCCATCCACGTTATTTTCATTGCTGTCAGTGGTTTCTCTGCTTACTGGTCTTTCTATCCTGTTAGGGTTGTAGACCTGAGCATAAGCTGAACTTATGACAGGTGCCACATCAGCAATTGTGCTTGGAGTGTGCTGCACAAATGGGTGAAGTCCCTCTGCCCCAAGGTAAGAGATTGCATTGTTGATTGCTTGGTCCATCATGTGAGTTTGCATCAGCTCAGCATCTCTCTCATATGGTAAGCTTGGATCAAAATGAATATCTGGATAACCATATCTCACGAGCTTTTCACCTACATGAGAACAACAGTAAGAAGGAAAAAAATACCACTAATGAGATAAGAAATATAGATCAACAATGCAAATCCATTGGTAGAAACTGATACATAAAATTTTGCTTTTTTAAAAAAACTATCCCAGGAATGTTTACTCAAAAAGAAACTATATTCCATGGGATTTGCCAACCAGTAATTGTGCAAGGGACTCTTGGCAGAATCTGAAGTATTTGCTAAATTAGCAACAATGGAATACAAATATAATCAAACCATTGTCTTTAGATTTTCATTTTAAAATTCCATGATTTATTTAACTTTTATATTTTACAATCCATAGGATCTCCACTTCAGATTTACATATTCGAATAAAATACATACTACTTTCCAAATGTCAAAAATATATACATGCTGATTTATAATATTTCTAAAGAGTGACATAATTGGATTGCTATTTTCAAATAATACAGGAACACAAATTTACATATGGAAAGAGATAACAACAATGTATCTTTTAAAATACGTTAGGTGAAAATCTATGTAAGATATGGAGCCCTCAAGCACTGAAGCAACTAAAATCAAGAAAAATAAGACATCCTATTATAGTTTCTAAAATGTTGATGCAAATGTTGATCATTTGAGAATAAACCATATAAAACAATATTGACATTATGTATTCACAGATAACACAATTTATTAGAATCAGTTTTTCAAAAAATATTATACATCAGAAGCAGTCGTGGGGTTCAAATATGTGAGCAACCAGTTCTCTGTGTGGATGCTGCTTCCGGAAGTCCATTCTGGGCCTGGGCTACAAAAAATTAGCTACCAGTTCTGCCGAAGTGGTGCGAACCAGCTGAATCCCACCACTGATCAGAAGTGAAAAATGTGTGCCTCACAAATCAGGCTTCTTCCCATGTTCAGTGCAGATTGTTCATTCAAAGTAACATCCTTATATTACTAATTTCAGAACTGAGCTCAGTCATTTTGGATCATTTGAATTTGTCTGTATATGCCCAAATGTCCTGACTATCTGAGCAAATCAAGAGATCAAGGAAGAAAGTTTGAAGTTTAGGCCTTAAGAAGCCTTAAAGAAGGAGGTTAGAAGAGGGGGAAAGAACAAGATAGTAAAAGGATTGCATCAACAGAGGAACCAGATGGTTATAACTTTTCATTTTCTCCTATAGGTGACTTTTGGAGGGCATGCTGACTTTCACTCTCATAATACTAGAATAACACTCAACCCTGATATGATCTTGGATAAAGTACGCATGACTGAAGGAGAAGCAAAGTCTGATTCTGTACTATCCTAAAGAAATACTCAATGTAACAGCCGCATAGGTCTGAGAAGGAGGAGGAAGAGGTTGTAAGACTTCAACCATAAAAAAAAAACATTTTAAACAATCCAAAACATACACCACATGCATAAATACACATATATTTTTTCTGCTAATAAGTACAAGTTTTATACAGAATATAGAGATTTATTGCTTACTCTCTACTTGTATCCTCATTTCTTTTGGCAGAATCAGTCTAGGATCGAAGATGATAGGGGATTGAAGATAGGGGATTTCAGTAACGTATGCTAACTAACTCTTTCAAGTCCAACTCAGGATATTATAATTATTCTGATAACTGTGGGACCATCTATATCAATTATAGAGCTAACATATTATATATAGTACAGTTCATTTTCTCAATTTGGTTTGGGGCTATTGTGGACTGATGGAGAGAAGACCACTTATTTGTCACTGATGGATACTCTCTAGTAAGATATGAGCTGGCAATGACTGGCACCTATTATGATCATCTGCTTCCAGAGATTTATAAAATCCAAGGATTCTTGTTGGCCCTGAGTGATTTTCCAGGCAATTTAGCTGATAATTCCCTTAGGACCATAGTCACATAATTGAATGGTGAGATGAAAGGGTGTATTGATTAAAAGTATCACTTCAAAAACCATCTCTGATTCTAAATTCCACTTAGAATACTCAGTTTTTCATGCATTCTGAACAATGAAATAAGACTGTATTCAGCTAAAATGGAGACAAAGTAAATTGTATTCTTCTGGTTACAGGTTACCTTCCTGTGCTGGTAGTTAGTGTTGTGAAAAAGGTATAAAGCTTGTTCAGGCCTACTTTTAAGTGCTTACCCATTGGTTAATAAAACATCATGCTATAGTTGGAGAGTTAAAATGTTCATCATCCATGGCAATTTAGATGTCATAGTTATTGCAGGATCTATAGAGATTATAGCTGTCAGAATTTGTAACTGTCACCTAGTATAATTACTTATTTATTTACATTTCTTTGTATACCAGCCAGTTCTCAAAAGTCTTGGTGAAATCTGTGAATTAGTTAAATTGCTTGTAATGGTTAGGGTGATTACCTTGTTCTATGAATCTTTGCTTATCATGACTAGCAGTACCTATCAGGAAGCCTCAAACTGGTGGGGCTGGAAAGGAATTAATGCCTTATAAGGTGGAGATATGTCTTCTAGTATGAAAGATGTAGTGGTATAAGTTCTGCATGGATACCAAGTCTTGAACTATGACAATCCACTTGCAAATTCTTTTTTGGGGGGACAATGTAATTAATTGGCTAGCTACAATGGGGGAAGTTTATTATCTAGGCAAATTTCATTGATCAGTGCATCACTGATAACTGCCTTGGTTACCCTAATATTCTTTTCTAAGTGAAAGATGGGAGGAATATTACTGAAAATCTGGTCCCTGGACCAGCCTTGTGATTAAAGAACTGGAAGTGCAGTATTTCAGTAATTCAGTTTCTATTTAAAGGATTGCTACCAGAAGTGGTATTAGGAAACTTTTGTTCCAGATTCTCTTCTTCCTGTGTTTAGCTTCTATGTAAGAAGTTAGGGACTGCTTTTAACAAATCAAAAAGGAATGTTTTTCATAACAAAAAAAATGATTAAAAAAACCAATAAGATATAAGAAGTTACTATACGACATCAGCTGGAGAACTGAAGCTCATTGTCACTGATTGATTGATTCAGTTTGTAAGGTTGCCTAATTCTACAAGTAATACAAAATAAAGTAAGAGCAATGGAAAAAAAAACTGCATTGTGGAAATTATGGAAAAGATTTTAAACATCATAACATTAAACATAATATACAAGGCCTACTAGAAAACCCACATTTTAAAATCTTTTCTAAAGGGTTGGACCCATTGGTGGATATCACCATTCAGAATCAGAGAAAAGGCACAGCTCCCGGGTCGCATAAGATGGCACTATTTAATTTTGGTTTTTTAAAGGGTCTCAGAGCATGTTAACAATGCAAATATTATAGAATGGGGAGAAATAGTTAGAAACATGCAGTCCTACAAAATCAAGCCCCTAAACCACAAATAGCTTTATAGATGACAATGAACACCTTGAATTGCACCTAGAAACCTTCCTCTAATCAATGCAGCTTGATTATTTTGTTTTATGGTTTTACTCTGTAATAGTACATAGTTCTGTTTTCATATGATTTCATAATCATACTCTGTAATTCTTTAATGTTGGGAAAAAACGACATTAAACTTTTTATATATTTATACAATAACATTTGTAGTCAGTCACATAACAAATTACACAAGGACATTATTTTGCATATTTTCATATAAACTTGATTAAAGAGCATTGGAATGGATTTGCCTGCTTACTTTTTCCAATGGTATACAATTCTACAAAGAATTATGGTGGTTTCATAAATTGGCAATTGCAAAGAAGGTAATTATTCAACGATTGAACGATTTATAGTCTTAGATTATAGATGACTGCTCATTTCATGATTATGAACTGACACCCCATTGATGTAATGGAAAGACTGATTAATATTATTTTGAATGGTCAAGATTTAATTACTTTTTTAAAAAAAATCAATATATGCGGTGTGATTATATATGTATGATATGCCTTACATATCTTACCTGCCATATATTTTGTTTTGTATGTACAAAAAGAAAAAAAATATTTTAGAAGGTATGTACAATATTGCCCTATTGATTTTTCTGTGATCTTATTTATTTACGACTGCAAATTATATGCCCCTCCATTTGCAAAGACTTTCAGGAGCTCTCATGGCAGAAAGTGAAGAGGAACTAAAGAGCCTCTTGTTGCGGGTGAAGAAGGAGAGTGCAAAACTTGGGTTGAAGCTTAACATTAAGAAAACCAAGATCATGGCATCCGGCCCTCTCAATTCCTGGCAAATAGATGGGGAAGAAATGGAGGTAGTGACAGATTTTATTTTCATAGGCTCCAAGATCACTGCAGATGGGGACTGTAGCCAAGAAATTAAAAGACGCTTACTTCTGGGGAGGAAAGCCATGGCAAATCTAGACAGCACACTAAAAAGCAGAGACATCACCCTGTCAACAAAAGTGCATATCGTCAAGGCGTTCAAACTGGTCAGTCCTAGAGGAGATAAACCCTGACTGCTCTTTAAAAAGCCAAATCCTGAAGCTGAAACTCAAATACTTTGGCCACCTAATGAGAAGGAAGGTCTAATTCCTACAGGCCACAACAAATATATTTTTATTAGTTTTCCATTATTACAGTAAAATCTTTAAAAAGCAACGTGGTGTCCAGGTTACAATAGTTCCATTTCAGGCAAATACATATTATTACAAATCTCCAAGTTATATTCAATACTTTCTCTCTCTCTCTCTCTCTCTCTCTCTCTCTCTCTCTCTCTCTCTCTCTCTCTCTCTCTCTCTCTCTCTCTCTCTCTCTCTCTCTCTCTCTCTCTCTCTCTCTCTCTCTCTCTCTCTCTCTCTCTCTCTCTCTCTCTCGGGGCCTAGCAAGGTATTCCAAATACTTAACAAACACTATATATATATATATATATATATATATATATATATGTGTGTGTGTGTGTGTGTGTGTGTGTGTGTGTGTGTGTGTGTGTGTGTGTGTGTATGTATATTTCATATTTTAACATTCCATCTTTAACACATCAAACACCTTGTCTATTTTTCTAACTTTAATTTTACATTGATATTGTAATTAAAATGTTTAAAATTTCTCATTTTCATATTGCTAAATAACCTCGTTTCCCTTTGCACAATTTTCTCCAATATCTGGTAATGTAATCCAGTTCTTATTTATCTCATTTCCATATCCATTTCAATTATACAATATTTAGAATAGTAGTCATTAAAATACCAATTTTTAAGAAGGAGAGGAAAAAAAGACAAAAAGGAGGACAATATAATATTCTTATTTCTCATTTATAGTTTCTACATATTAAAAATTAACCAAAATTTCTTCCATTTCAACATTTAATACATCTCTACATCTCTACATCTAAGTATATTAGTTACATTCTATCATTTTAGCATATATACATCTTAACCCATATCATTTTAAAAATTCAATATTTCAATGTTAGTATTCATACATCTGTATTTTATTTTTATTTTATTTTTTTAGTTAGTAATTTTATCTACTCATCAAAAACAATCTCTCATAACCCCAATACAATCCTGACTATTTTGATATCATGTATCTCAGACCTCTTAAAAATGTTCATATTTCTTCAATCTTATTCTTGCTTTCTTCTTTTGCCATGTCATTCTACGCTTCTTTGCCTCAGGGTCATCAAAACATTCTTGTATCATATTGAAGTGGCCCTCAGTCTCTACCTTTGAAGGACTGAAGAGTCTGCCAACAGCACCAAATCTTCTCATCATTTCCACCTCCTGATACAATTGTCCTGGTCCAAATAAACTTCCTTCCATATTTTCTCCATTACAATCTTCAAAAACCTGTATTTGTTGAATATTTAATTATTCTGCCAATGTATTTGGTTGTTCAATTTCTCCTGTTAAGTTCGGTTCCAATAAGATACGGGTGTCAAACTGCCGGCCCATGGGCCGGAGCATCACAGAGAAACCACGCCATCCCATTTTCGGCAATGGGAAAAAGTTCCGATACATCACAAGACATCACATGACATCACGAATTTGACATGCCTGCAATAAGATATTAATTGTAGTCACAGTTTGAATTTGAGTTTGTTTCCTCGAGATGCTTTCTAATTCTTTTCCAAAAGCTCTTATTTCATCGCCAGCTGTAGAAAGGAACTGATAAGTTTGGTAAGATATTTCCCACATAGCATGAATTTGTTTCTGAAACTCTTCCATCGTGAAAATTCACATCTGGTGTTCAAGGTTACTTTTATCTTGTTTTTCTTAAATATTTTCTTGGTCTTTTTTAAGAGAAAGTCAGATTGCAATTTCAAGTTTAGCCACTGGGTGTCCCCCCAAGTACTTTGGAAATTCTTTTCTTTTAGTATTTCTTTAACTTTTTTTTAAGGGTTAAATTTCCCCTTCCCTCTCCACAGGGGGGAAAATACTTAACAGCTTAATTAGGTGAAAAGAAGATGATTAAGGTATAAGAGAGGAATCTTACCCCTGTCTCTTCCATGCTGCTTTAATGTTGCCTGATGGTAGATTTGACTTCGGCTGTCTGCAGCCTATGGTCAGTCTTCCTATGGTCAGTCTTTCATCCACCGGTACAAAGGGAATGCAGGCACTAACGGGGGGGTTGCTGCTCCCCCAAAAGCCCCTTCTGTCTGGACACCCCTCCAGGGCGACTCTTCGGTCCTTTTAGGACCCCCCAGCGATGCGAATCTGGACGTGGAAGATGGGAGCCGTCCTCCAGACATCCATTGTCAGCTGTTGGCAAACCAGAAGTCTCCTCCGAGGCTTTCCTGCTTCTTACGGTTCGGACCGCCATCCAGAACCGTTCTGCTGGGTGCCTCCCTTTCCAATCTCCCTCCAAGAGATCTGGGGCTTTAAAAAGTCCACCAGGCACAGGGAAGTAGCTGTGGAATCGGTGCACTTATTCGGAGCGCCATCTCAACACAGCCATTCCATTTGGCAGCTCAACTTATTACAGAGATACACAATAGAAAGGCACGAGAATCACAAAGCAAAGAATGGGAAATTGAGAGAAAGGAAAAAAATGAGCTATGGTAATGATGATGAATGCAGACTTAAAGAATTTAAAGAAGACAGACCAACGAGAACAACAAGATCAAAATATAGGCAGTAATGTGGAAGAACTAACAGCACTATCACTAAATGTAAATGGTTTAAATTCCCCAGCTAAGAGAAATAAAATTTAGAACAAGCTTAGTAAAAAAAACTTAGACATAATAATCTTACAAGAAACACAAATAATAATAATAATAATAATAATAATAATAATAATAATAAACCTTTATTGTCAAAGTACAACATATGTACATTGAGATTAGCTGAGCCTCCCCCTGTGCTCTCTCCCCTGTGCTCTCACCAGCACCAAGATCTATTAAATTACCCCAAGTTATGAACAAAATTTGTATCACTCTCACAGCAGAAAAAGGGAGGAATAGTAATATATGTCAAGGAAAGAATTCCAGCAAAACAAATTTATCAAGAAGAAGAAGGTAGAATACTAATAATAGAAATTTCCCTGAATAAAAAACAAAGTCGCTGTGGTAGGAATTTATGCCCCTAACGAGAGACAAAGACAATTTTACAATAAATTACATAAAGTTATTGGTGATATCGAAAATGAGAATATTTGTTTAATTGGCAATTTCAATGCAACTGTAGATAGAGAACTAGACCATAAAAGTGAGAATGCAAGGAAAGGAACTAGAAGAATACTACCTGGTACTTTTTTTAAAATGGCGGAGGAATTTAACATTCAGGATAGCTGGAGGGAGAGAAATTTGAATGTAAAACAATTCACGTATTATTCAGGGCATCAACAATCGTGGTCCAGAATTGATATGGTCTGGACAACGAAAGAATTAAATTCAGATGTAGAAGATGTAATAATAGATATTAATACATGGGCAGACCACAATCCTATTATAATCAAATGGAAAGGACAGAAGACAACAAGGAGGTGGACCTTAAAAAAGGCAATCTTAAATCAAAAAGAATTCAAGTATAAGATGGAAGAACAAATGCAGATATTCTTCCAGATAAACAAGAAAGAGGAGACTAATACCCAAAATCCATGGGATACGGCCAAGGCAGTTATGAGAGGAACCGCAATTGCATACATGGCCAATGAAAATAAAAAGAAAAGGCAGTACCAAAACAGTTTAGAGGAAGAATACCAAAAACTAGAAACAGAACTACAAAAAAATCCCACAATGTAGGGATTTAAAATGACAACTAGATCTAAATAAACATAAATTGAACATTATAGAAAAAGAAGAATTAGCACAAAAAATAAAAAAGTATCAGACAAATTTTTTTGAACAGGCAAATAAACCTGGGAGATGGTTGGCCTATAGACTGAAAAAACAAAAAGATAAAAGATGGATTAGTAAACTATGCAATGAAGTGGGGGAGATGGTACACCAGAATGAAGAAAAAAAAGTGATGTACAAATTCTATAAAAACCTCTATAAAGATGATGAAAAGATTAATGAGGGAAGAATATTAAAATACTTCATAAATGCTGATCTGCCGAAGGTCCTGGAAGAACTCCAAAATATATTAAACAAGTATATAACATTTCAGGAAATTATGGAAACAATTAAAAAACAAAAAAGTAATAAAACATCTGGCCCTGACGGACTACCGTCTGAAATATACAAAAATCTTCAAGAATTTTTGGGCCCAACTTTATTAGATACATTTAACATGCCGGCCACATGACCACGGACACGTCCTCGGACAAGCGCTGGCTCTTCGGCTTTGAAACGGAGATGAGCACCAGCCCCTAGAGTCGGAAACGACTAGCACACACGTGCGGGGGAACCTTTACCTTTTAATGAAGTATTAAAAGTAGCAAAGATCCCAAATTCTTGGAAAGAAGCAACCATTACGTTATTTCCTAAAGAAAACTCTGATTTGACTCTCATTAAAAATTATAGGCCTATATCCTTATTAAATACGGACTATAAGATCTTTAAGACAATAATGGCAGAAAGATTAAAAAGATACTTGGTTGAATTTATTCATACTGATCAAAATGGCTTCTTGCCCAAGAGGCAAATAAGACAAAATATTAGGATAATATTAAATATGCTAGAATATTACAAATCACATAATGAAAAACAAATGGCATTGATCTTTGTTGACACACAGAAAGCATTTGACAATGTCAAATGGGATTTCATGTTGACCCCACTTAAACATATGGAATTTGGGGAAAGGTTTATAAACATATTCAAAGCAATTTATTCTAAACTAGAAGCAAAAGTAATTATAAATGGAGAATCAACAAAAAGTTTCCAAATATAAAAAGGTATGAGACAAGGTTGCCCACTATCAGCATTATTATTTGTACTCTCTCTGGAAGTTTTAACAAGAATAATAAAAAAAAAATAAAAAAGGCTTAGAAACTAAGAAAGAGATATTTAAATTACAGGCCTATGCAGATGATTTAGTCCTTATTTTGGAAGAGCCCCTAGACTATTACAGGTTTTGGAAAGCTACAGAGATGTAGCGGGGCTGAAGATTAACATAGAAAAAACCAAAATGCTAGTTAAGAATATGACCAAATTACAAGAAAACGAGCTAGCAGGAAAAAAAACTTTCAAATAACTAAAAAAGTAAGGTACCTGGGGATTCAACTGATGGCAAGATGCATAACACTTAAAAGAGAAAACTATGATAAATTAATAGACCAAATTACAGTGGATTTAGATAGATGGAAAAACTTGCAGCTCTCCTTTATGGGGAGAATCGCAACAATTAAGATGAATGTACTCCCTAAAACTACTTTTTTTGTTCCAATGCATACCAATTAAATTAGGCAAAGACTTCTTCGAAAATTTAAACAAAATTATATCCAAATTTATTTGGCAAGAGAGAAAACTGAGAATTAAATTCAAATTATTACAAGATGCAAAGGAAAGAGGAGGATTCGGCCTTCCATCAGGTGGCAACATCTGCTTGGATAAAAGAAAGGATACACCTAAGGAATAGGAGATTGTTAGCATTAGAAGGCCATGACATGCAGATAGGGTGGCATGTGATACTGTGGGAGGGGAAACAAAAGACATATCAGTATTTTCAGAAACACTACATTAGACAGGCACTATTAGATGTGTGGACCAAAATTAAAAAAATTAACTACATAGAAATTCCCAATTGGATATCGACATTGGAGATATTTATACACCCAAAATTTATGAACTTAGGAAGGGTAATTACATATAAGGACGTTCTAGATGCGAATGGAGTTGAAAACAAGGAAAGAATTACTAGAACATGGCATAGAGCTGGAATGGTGGGCGTATCTGCAAATATAATCGTGATATAGAAAATATAAAAAAGAAACCGGAATAAAGTTAGAACACACAGAATTAGATAAAATTTTATTAGGAACAGAAGATAAAACGATAAAAAAGATATATCAATATTTACTAAAACAAGACATGCTAGCAGAACAAGTAAAAGATACAATGCTAATTTGGAGCAAAAATTTTGGTTATAGTATTGATTTAGATAATTGACAATTATTATGGGACAGGAATAGGAGGGTAATGTTAGCCACCACCTATAAAGAAAATCTATCTAAGATGTTTTATAGATGGCACCTTCCCCCCACAAGACAGCAAAATGGACAAAAAACCTCATTGACATGTTGGAAATGTAGAAAATCACCAGGGACCTACTACCACATGTGGTGGGAATGCCCCAAAGCTCAAGAATTTTGGCATTTGATTAAAAATTGGCTGGAAGAGATACTAACACAAAAAACTGAATCAAAACCAGAAACTTTTTTACTAGGGATTACCAAGGATAAATTCAGCAAAGGATCTTTATATTTAGTACTGCACATTCTAACTGCAGCAAGACTAACCTATGCTCAGAAATGGAAGAGAAAAGAAACCCCCACCGAAGAAGAAGTAATAAATAACATCCTATCCTGCACTGAAATGGATAGGTTAACATTAGAGCTTAAAAATAAAACCGAAACAGACTATTATGAAATTTGGAATGAAATGTATAAATGGCTAGAGTCAAGGAGGAATGCTGGGATGAATGTTGATTGATAAGCCGACAGTTTAAAAATCTTTATACTAGTATTCTCTTTAAGATAGAATTGAAAGTTACTTAAACACAATGTATATGATCGAAAGAATGTTTATTAGAAAGTTCAGATTGTATATGCATATTTTGTTATAATGTAAAGAGTGTTTTTTTCTTTTTACAAGGTAAAACTAATACTATTGTTTAAACCAGGGATGTTGTATCATGCCCACTGTGTTTTTTTCACTGTATATTCAATAAAAAAAACTTTTTTTAAAAAAAGAAAAAGAATTATTTTATTTTCTCATATTCTAGGGGATTATATTTTGAATCTAAGGTTTTATTTTTATTTTGTTTCAGCTTTTCTCTGAAGCATGACATTTTACTCCCTTTCTTTAAATTTCAACTGTAACATTACTATACTGTCTTAGTTTCATCTGAGAGTAAAAATCAAACTCTAGATTTGAAAGACATAGTGTACATCGTGTTTCAGCTTTCTCTATATGAGTACAATCCTTTTTAATGAAAAGGTAGAACTATTGAGCTTTGCTCAAATTATCATCCTATCCACATAGAATAGAATTAGCTTTCTTTACAGATGTTATAAAATTTAATATGTGATTGGGCATACATCGACAAGATAAATGTATTTCTGCAAAATTTCTGAAAAGGAAACACATATTTTTATAATTATTGCATTGTGCAAATATTTTAACTATTGCAAATGAAGCACCTTTGTTCTGTTGTTATTTATTTTTATAATATACACTATTTCCCCATTTTTCTGAGAAATAATATGATGGATTTTTTGTGTTTCTGATCTTATTTTGCTGGCACAAGTGGGAATATTTATTTATTTATTTATTTTTGGGACTTATATGCCGCCCTATCTCCCAAAGGACTCAGGGCGGCTAACAACAATAAAAATGACAATACAAAAGTTAAGAGAAATTAAATAAACAGCCCCCAAAAAATTAATTAAACAATTAAAAATTAAAACATTTTTTTAAAAAAATAAACAAATAAAAAATAGCTAAATAGCTGAATCTTTTACCAAAACAACCTGAATCCAGAAAATACAATTCTAAACCATCATAACAGGTTAATTTATTCTTCAATCGAAGTAAAGCTTTGGTAAACAATATAGAATAAATATTCATTAATGATGGGGATTACTGCCAATATATTGATTTATTACATGCTAATCAGTGTTAAAATCAGAGTCCAATACCATTTTAAGAGGATCAGGCTGGATATGTTTACATTTCTTATGAAATGTAACTTTCTGCAAGGTAACCCTTTTTGTGAAAAGCAGCCAATTGGAGCTGCCATATTTTTATTTATTTTACTGGTCACCCAGGAGCTCTTTTGATCACTAGGGTGAATGCTGGGATTGCTTATGACCATCCAAAACTCATTAGTTACCTTACCTATATCCAGGGTCTCAGGTGGGATGAGGGATTCCTACAGCAAACCCAGGGCCCAAGTGGAGAAACTCCAAGCCCTAAGCCTGCTGGGTCCTTCACAGCTGAGCAGCCTCACCCAGGACTCTATCTGAGCTTCAGAGAATCTTGGCTTGTTTTACTTCATTTTTTTTTGTCCCCTGAGAATTTAAACATTCAGCTACCCCACAGTTTTTCATTTATTTTCCAATATCGGTTCAATTCATTCAGCTGGATTTCCTTTTTGTTCCCCGACTGCTTCAAATCCCTCTTAGGGCATACAAAATTATGAGCTGTATCTCCCATCTTGTCCATGTACTCACTTCCCTTATCCTGATTTTGTAATAAGAGAAACCAATATTTACAAGGCAAGCCCAATAATACTTAGATTAGAATACTTCTATTGTGATTTAGGCAGACTAAATAAAAATATTCTTTCAACAGTATGTCTGTTTTAAATAGCATTGTATAACATAGCAGAGGGTAGAGTAAGAGTGTTAAATATTAATGCTAATTTAAAGAAATCCCTTCTAATACAATGTGAACAAATGTTCTAATCAGAACAATCTGTCATACTTTTTTACCGCCAGATGTTCAAGTTTGCACATACTCCTAGGATCTAAAATCAAGCCTTTTTATTAAAAAAGTGAATGGGGGCTACAAATTATATTCTACAGTATTGGTGCTATGGCCATTTTAAGTTTCTAGACCTTCTTGGTTTACCTCATCTCCCCCTCCCCCAGCTGATTTACACCCATACTGAAATTGCCAATGGGAGCATTCAAAAGTTTAGGATTTAATCATAGGCTACCCTTTTTGCTACAAACAACAAAAGTGCTCATCTGAAGCTTACCCACAAACTTCTGTGGGGTGGAGCTTTTACGCTTTCCCATGTTGCTTGTCAGCTTCTCTATAACAGCAGGTCTTTCAAAAGGCACCAGAGCAACACTGTTGTCCATCCCAGCTTCTTGCTCCTTACAATCTTCCATAGTAGAGACTACATAAAACCAAAAAGCCAAATCAGAAAGATCTAACTACACTTCCAAGAAATGTTTAATTGATAAACAGAATGATCAACATGGTAAACTTTGCAAACTATAATTTATTAACATGTGCCATTAAAAGCACGAGGGAGAATTTAGAGACATTCAGTAATGATCTCCTTTGGTTGGGGACCCTCTGGGCCTGAACTCACGTCTGAAAGAAAAAATTTCAGAGTGGGGAAAACAATTGCACCAATTCTCCTAGCAAAAAAGGCAGGGAAGAGGAAGATTTAGGAATGTTACTACCAGATGGTGATCACAGATACGAGGGTATGTTTCTCTAAGTAATTGCATAAGCCAAGAATCTGTAAGACCTTTAGATAAAAACATACATTATTCTCCAAGGTATTAACTCTCACAAATCAATAAAAAGTTAAGTACCCTGATATTAAACACATTATGACAACATTTCAAAATACTACTAATTTTATTACCAAAGACAAAGCTAAAAAGAAAAAAAGAAAAGAAAAATAGCCTTCTACGTTAGGGAATATGCTGATTTCTATATTTTATTTCTAAACTGGCTCTGCTTTTCTAATAATCCATAGTGATGCCAAAACATACACAATATTGTTCTCCCCAACCAAAAAAACTGTGAGTCCTAAGCAACCCTATTCTTGAAGATTAATAAATGGAGGCTTACATGATGCAATCTAAGTCAAGGCATGAAGGGAAGAGAGGCTACTGAAGGAGAAAAAGAAAGACTGCAAGTATTTCATCTTTTCTTCCCAGGGTAAAAAAAAAGAAAATGTTTGTATCTCCGTTCTCATGACAGATCCAGAAGGAGTGAAAGGAGTGGATGTGGGGAGTTGACACTGGCAGATTCTGCTCATCATACCACTCCTATAGTTTCTGTGGAATGCCTGTGTACAACATTTGTTCTCTACAAACACTAGTTTTGCAAATACTTTGCTCCTTCTGGTAACACCTAAGAGGTTTGGAAACTAATTAAACTGATGCTTAAAACTTACCAGGGTAACAGCAGCAGGACAGACTGTCCACTACACCTGAGGAAAGCAAGTGAGTTGTGGCTGTCCTCTAGGAGCATAATGAGATGCTCAAGAGGAATGCTTATGGGAACTGCCCCACAGCCTATCCTGAAATGTGTGGGGAAAGTCAGTTCTCAGAGTGGAATCGATTAAATCAAGGTGATATATAGGCTTTATTATGTCATTAAAACATTTATTATCTCATTAAAACAATCCCATAATTTGCAATGGGAAATGCTTTTTCTTTTTGGTGTCTGGCATTCCCACACTGCCCCATCTTCTTATTTTATGAGAGAAGTTTTCTTCCCTGTTTTATTGCATCATTGTCTTATCCCCCATTTTGATTTCCAAAGGAAAACAGGCACAGGAAATAATCTCAGCTCCATTACCTATACTAATTTGAGATCTTTTATCTATGAGTATCTATGCTTATATTATCTATTGCTTATGCATTGTCTCTCTCACACTTATGAATGTATAAATATGAGTGCCTCCCTTTGATGGGTGGAATCTCTCCCAATATTCTTTGGAGGAATACCAGCACATGCTGATTAATAAAAACTGAAGTAAGCCTTGATTATTTACTTTGGGTCCTGCATTTGATTCCACAATTGTTTCCTGAATAGTGTAGGTTAATCTGGATCTGATCACTGGCCTATGGACTAATGGGTTATGTTATATCATCTCAATGAGAAACATTCTAACTTGTTTAAATGTGTCTTTTATGTTGCTTTTATAATTGGAAATGTAGTCTTTGATTCAATAGGAACCAGGGTGCTTTCTCTATGACCTGATCGAGCCAGGCTTTATTATATTTATGTAAGAAAAGTAGAATATGCCATTCTATTCTAACAAAGGCAGAAAGCAGTTAGGATTGCCCAATTCTGAGTAGAAAAATAGAGATAAAGAAAAATTGATTAACTTATCTCTCCCTACTTCTATCTCTGTTCTGACTGAACAAACAACAACACAGTTGCTTTTTAAATTTTGTACAAATCTATTCATGAATAATAACTATTTTATACTTAAACTGACAAGGGATTATTGTACTTCTTGGATCAACTCAACAGTTTGACAGCCTTTCAGTTTAAATCATTTCTTGGGGGGGGGGTGCCTTCTAATCAGTTTTTGACTCATGGTGATTGCCTGAACTTGTCCCTTGGCAAGAAGTGCTTTGCCCTTGTCTGCTCCCTAGGGATGAAAGTGAATGACTGGCCCAAGGTCACCCAGCTGGCTTCTCCCTACCGGTGATGCCTTTGCCACTTTACTAAACTGGCTTTCCTAAATCAGTTTAGTCATATTGGATTTAAGGAGTTAGAATTGTTAATTATAAGCTTTGGGATGGACTAGTTTGGAAACTGAATTTGCTAGCATCACAAACCCTTGCGCTAAGCAGACAGCAGCAGAAGTATGATTTGTACATAAAGGAATATATTACAGTATGGGAAATCACTTTAATTTACACTTAATTTTATGCACTCTAAGAAAATATATATATATTTAATTCTATATGGAATTGATGAAGTAAGCAATTAATCCCAAATCCCCACTTTTTCTTTCCCACCATGGTTCATAGATATATAGGCATTAGAGAAGTCCTAGCAAGTCTTTGGCCAGTCTTCAATTCCCTCAAATTATACTGTTTTTTTTTTACCTTGCTACTCTTCTTATGACTTCCCATCTCTCTTTCCACAAGAGACGGGAACAGAGTATATTACAAGAAACAGAGGGTCTAGAGCTAAAAATTATTATTTTATTAGCATTTCACCTTGAGGAGTGCTTGGTTTTTCTTTTTCTGCATTTAATGATATTTGATCCAGTTAATATGGTCAATATTGTTGCCCTCCTTTACCCCACACCCCATCATCTGATATTTTGAAACAGGTATTTCAACAACTTACTGTTGTATTGTATATGTTTTCAATGTTTGAACTACAAGAATTCCAAACATTTTGGGAGATTCTTTTTAGAATGCCAACTGGACAGGACAAGAAGACTGCAGCTAATCCAGTTAATATGGCTGTGGATCAGTCTGTATTCCATTGATTTCACTTGAGAATGCTCAATTACAAAACTGTTTTAGCTCAATCTAATCTGACAACCCAGTCTAGTTTATTTCAAAAACAATTTAATAAGAGTAGAAAACATACTGACTTCATTTTTATGATTTGAGCTATTCCACTCTTAAAAATCCATCAGAAATACTTGCACATGGGTATAGAAGAAAAGCAATGTTCCAAATACATAAAATTAAAGATTAAGTTACAGTCCTATCAATTTACATCTAATCACTTTTACTGCTGTACCTTACCAGGTAACTCAGCTTCACAACCAATTTCAGGCTAGAAAAGTCTAGATTGCACAATGCACAATTCCTTACTTGACTTGCCTTAAAAGAGACAGCAGGGTTCTGAAAGCAGAAATAACAGTAAAAAAAGAGTGATGTCTCTAAAATACAATCTGCCTTCCATAGGAATAACTCCTCTTCCTGAGCTTCAATCATACATTTTCTATCCACATTTGCAAAGAGAAGATGCTGCATTCTTACTATTTCCTTTTAATGGAGTTTCCACAATACTAAAGCAGATAGAAGATAGATGGGAAAATATGGCAGAAGACACCAGTCAATGTAATTTGGTCCCTCTAATGTATACAGGCAGTGTTGACTTTATATTAAAAGCCTCATCTTGAGCACTGTAAGCATAAGTGTACACTCATTCTTGTGGTTTAATCAGCTTCAACTATTAAACTTCCAAACCATTATCATACCCATGGTTGCTACCACTTGTTTTCTCTGAGGAAGCATGAAAATGAATTACACAGATGACCTGTGCTCACTTTCTGCAGATATTTTCATATGATGGGGCATTCCATTATATGAAATGGATTATTGCAATGAGCCACACTGGTTACCAGTTGGCTATAACCTATGTCATACAACCTACAATTTTTATGCCTCGTAGCCTGATTATTTGAGGGACTGCCTTGCTCCAATAATTTTTCTTCTCCCATAAAAGCTGACAGAGAGAATGAACTTTATCTCCTTTCTATTAAACAGTGTCATTAGTAGAACCCCTGAATACCCTCCCCCACAGATTCATTTTGCTCCAAACCTGATGGTGAGCCCTGTAACATTTTGTTCTGTTTCTATGGTTTTTCTTCTTTTTTTTGAAGACATATCTCTTTGAGCTCTCATTTTTTAAATTAAGTGTTTATGAGTGTCCTGCAGTAGGTGTGACTGAAATATGCTGATTTAAGATAAACCTACAATATGTGTCTGTAGTTGATAATAAAACCTCCAGTTCACAGAAATGACACAACTGATAATTAATTTATATCTATTTTATAAATAGGCTACTAAGAAAGAAGAATGTCAATTATTTCCTTGTTACTATTTGTTCAGAAATCTTTTGCTGAGACTCACATAATAAATTTTCATTTACTATGGGAATCCAACTGCCAGTAAATGGAAGTATAAACAAGAGTTCAGGTTTACTTTCAAAAGGACTGAAAATGGGTGTTAAGATATTAAATTATAAGTACTTTTCCTTGAAATCATGAACTTTAAGTCAAAACTATTGAGATATCAACAACTAAATGATGTTTGTATACATTTTTGTCTTCAAAATACCAGCTTGAAAACAGGTACACTATATTCAGCAGTGCTTATGCTTAATGAAGAAAGTATCCATGGGACCTCCTTTTTAGATTTTTAATTTAGCATCTACTCTGTGTAGCTACAGTAACTTCCCACAATTCATAGTGGTATTTGTTGTGAAAATTCTCTGAGAATAATAAATTAAAACAGTAAGACACAGAGAAAATAACATTATTACCCTAGTATGTAAGTATTTAAACAGTTTTTTCCCCACAATATGGGATCTACAAGTTCTCTGCTTCTAGGTTTTTCATCTGTTACAAAGACATACCACAGCTATGTTTGGCCAGAAAGAATGTTGAAATATTTGTCACACTTCTTCACTCACTTCCCTTACTCTGATCTCAGTATTTAAATGATTTCAGTCAATAATTTATTGGAATGGAGAGTACTGAATATTGCTCCAGATCAAAATTGGGCCAGCCAGCAGAGTAACCCAGGCAAGTATAACTGGAACAGAAGTTTGAAGTGATGGGACACTGTTCCTGAGGATTATATTGTTTGTATTGTTTAAATATTTATTCAAATAAGCCTTGTTCTTTTCATACACCAAGCCTCCCCTCCATCATTTAAAAATAACACAGAGAAACCTTAAATAACTTTAAATAAAGAAATGAAGAAACTTGTCACTTGTAATGGACACAATAAATAGCCTATAAAAAACTGGAAAACACATTCATTTTCAGGGAAGTTCTCTGAATAACTAAAAGCCACCATGAAAAGGGTTAGACTTGAAATCTTGGCAAAAGAGAAGCCATGACTGAGTATATTGTGAGGCATTATACATGTAATGCCTCTAGGTTTGCCAAAACCATCATCAAAATGGAACTATTTCTCATACATTGAAAACGAAAGAGAAAAACTTTCAAAAAAGTGACTTCAAAATATATTTAATTTCTTGTTTTATAAATTAACTCTACATGCAGGCACATATTCTAGAAGACATTCATCAAAATCAAAGTAACATTACAAGCCCAGCTGACCTGACTCAGTCAGTCATTGTATATCGGTCATTTACCAGCCACGACCTGATTCACTCATATTCCTGACTACATGTTCCTGGTCACAGATGGTGCCTATTCTTTTAGATGATCTTGCAAAAAAAATTGGTGTGTGTGTGTGTGTGTGAGAGAGAGAGAGAGAGAGAGAGAAAGAGAGAAAGAGAGAGAGATCGTTCTAGTCAACTGCTTCCAAGTCTACTGCATGACTGAAGAACATCAAAAGGCAGAGAGACTGGATTGATATTCTAAAACATTTACTGCAATGGCTCAGGTCAAAAATGAGGCCATAGTCTGGCAAAGCAATGGTAGTCCTCCTTCCCTCTTGCATGCAGATTTCCTCTTCCTTTCTTGCTTTTTGTTAACTCTACAGTTTTTTCAGGATGTCCAAATTGGCAAAGTGGTGCCTTCCTTTTTTTCTTTATAATTTAGAAACACAGTAACAAAGTTTGCCAAATTATATAAAAAAGCGCTGTAATGATTCAACATTATTGTTAAATAGCGGGTTCTTTGGTGCAGGAATGAAGACGCGAAGCTGAGTACAGGATAACTCATTGTTTATTTCGTGCTGGAACTGTACTGGGGAATTGTCTGCAACTAGCCACAATCAATCAATCAATCAATCAATCAATCGACGCGGTGGCTCAGTGGGTTAGGACGCTGAGCTTGTCGATCAGAAGGTCGGCAGTTTGGCAGTTCGAATCCCGAGTGCCGCATAACAGAGTGAGCGCCTGTTACTCGTCCCAGCTTCTGCCAACCTAGCAGTTCGCAAGCACATAAAAATGCAAGTAGAAAAATAGGGACCACTACGGTGGGAAGGTAACAGCGTTCTGTGCGCCTTTGGCGTCTAAGTCATGCCGGCCACATGACCACGGAGATGTCCTCGGACAAGTGCTGGCTCTTTGGCTTTGAAACGGAGATGAGCACTGGCCCCTAGAGTCGGAAACGACTGGCACACATGTACGGGGGAACCTTTACCTTTTACTTAGCCACAATATATAGTCTAGCTCCTAGGTGGCAGCCAATAGGTTTGAAACAACCATTGCCAATTGCAGCACAGGAGACTAAAAGTCTGGGTTGCTGGAGAGCCGCTAGCTGCTCCAGCAACCCACGTGGTGTTACACAAGAGCCCAGTACATAACATCCCTCCCCTCTTAGATCAGACTATGACAACACCAATTAGTCTCAACAATTGTCAAGACTCATTATCCAAACAAGCTCCCCTTGTTCGAGACCTAGTGGAGAGTGAGCACGCGGACCTGGCTTGCATCACGGAAACCTGGCTGGGCCCAGAGGGTGGTGTCCCTCTGGTTGACCTCTGCCCGCCTGGTTTCCGGGTGCTGCACCAGCCTCGGGCCCATGGTAGGGGCGGAGGAGTGGCAGTAATCATCAGGGAGACCCTTAGCCCGCGGGAGACCACCGTCCCTCAGATAGTCGGATGTGAGTCTCTCCTTCTGAGATACGGTCCTGGGGCGCAGTTGGGCCTGCTGCTGGCGTACCTTCCACCTAATCGTGCAGCGGCAGCCCTGCCTAAGCTACTCGATGTCCTCTCGGGGTTGGTGGTTGAATTCCCCAAACTCATGGTTTTGGGCGACTTCAACCTACCGTCCCTAGGAGGATCGTCCGAACTAGCTCGGGAGTTCATGGCTTCCATGACGGCCATGGACCTGTCGCAAATAATTTCAGGACCGACTCATGAGGGAGGCCACACCCCCGACTTGGTGTTCTTATCTGGACGGTGGCGTGATGATATTGGTGGGGGCTCCCCAACCGTTATGCCCCTGTCATGGACTGATCATCACCTCCTACGGCTAGACTTCCGCTTTGCCACCCCCCGCCGTGGGTGCGCGGAGCCAACCAGATGGTACCGGCCCAGGCGCCTAATGGACCCTGATAGGTTCCAGGCAGCGCTTGGGAACCCACCTGCACTCCCTGCTCACAGCTCGGCGGATGCCTTAGTGGAAGCCTGGGAAACGGCAGCCACAGAGGCACTTGACCGAGTTGTACCCCTGCGGCCCCTGACCCAGCGCAGATCCCAGCGAGCCCCATGGTTCACCGCGGAGCTCCGGGAGATGAAGCGTCGGAGACGGGGCCTAGAGAGCCATTGGAGATCCAGTCAGTCCGAATCCGACCGGTTGCGACTAAGAATCCACACCAGGTCTTATCTCGCAGCGATAAGGGTGGCGAGATCCAATTACTTCTCCACCCTCATCGCATCCGCAGATAATCGCCCGGCTGCCCTGTTCAGAGTGACTCGCTCCCTTCTGAACCAAGAGGTGAGGGAGGAACCCTTACAGGGTCGAGCTGAGGAATTCGGTCAATATCTGTTGGATAAAATCGCTCGGATTCGAACCGGCCTGGACTCCAACTGGGCAGAGTCTGAGGAACAGGACATGGGCAGTCTTGTCGACGTCATCTGGGAGGAATTTGATCCTGTGACTCCTAAGGAAGTGGACAGGATTATGAGGAGGTTGAGCTCCTCCACATGCTTACTGGACCCGTGCCCTTCCTGGCTGGCTTATGCAGCTCGAGAGGGGACACGAGGCTGGTTTCAGGCGGTCATCTCTGCTTCTCTGAGTGAGGGTCACTTCCCCGCCTCCTTGAAGGAGGCGGTGGTGAGACCTCTCCTCAAGAAGCCCACCTTGGACCCAGCCTCATTGAATAACTTTCGTCCAGTCTCCAACCTTCGCTTCCTTGCGAAGGTTGTTGAGAGTGTGGTGGCGCATCAGCTTCCTCAGGTCCTGGATGAAGCAGATTATCTAGACCCGTGCCAATCGGGCTTCAGGCCGGGCTACAGCACGGAGACGGCATTGGTCGCTCTGATGAATGATCTCTGGAGGGCCCGGGACAGGGGCCATTCCTCTGTCCTAGTCTTATTAGACCTTTCGGCGGCTTTCGATACCATCGACCATGGTATCTTGCTGCGGCGCCTCAGGGGATTAGGAGTGGGAGGCACGGTTCTGCGGTGGTTCTCCTCCTTTCTCCTGGGACGCACGCAGTCGGTGTTGGCAGGAGGACAGAGGTCGACCCCGAGGCCTCTCGTTTGTGGAGTCCCTCAGGGGTCGGTTCTCTCGCCTCTCCTGTTCAACATCTACATGAAACCGCTAGGTGAGATCATTCGTGGTTTTGGAGTAGGGTACCATCAGTATGCTGATGACACCCAGCTTTTCATCTCAACCCCAAACAACATCAGTGATGCCCTCGACGTGATGTCCCGTTGCCTGGATGCGGTTTGGGAATGGATGGGGAGAAACAGGCTTCAACTCAACCCGGACAAGACTGAATGGCTGTACATACCGGCATGCCAGGATACTCAGAGCATTCCATCCCTTAACATCGGGGGTGAGTTATTACCCCCTGTTGATAGGGCCCGCAACCTGGGTGTCCTCCTAGACTCACAGCTATCCTTGGAAGAGCACATAGGAGCTGTGACCAGGGGGGCCTTCACTCGGGTTCGACTGGTGCGCCAACTACGACCTTATCTGGACCTGGATGCCTTACGTACAGTCACCCATGTGCTTGTGACCTCTCGCCTTGACTACTGTAATGCTCTCTACATGGGGCTGCCCTTGAGAGCCACTCGGAAGCTTCAACTGGTGCAGAGTGCAGCTGCACGAACACTTTTGGGGGCCTCCCGATACTCCCATATCACTCCTCTCCTCCGTGAGCTGCACTGGCTTCCGGTTGCCTTCCGAGTGAAATTCAAGGTGCTAATGATGACATACAAAGCCCTACATGGCATGGGTCCGGATTACCTACGGGAGCACCTTCTGCCAACGTCAACACCCCTCCGTCCTGTGCGCTCCCACAGAGAGGGTCTCCTCAGGGTGCCACCGCTCAAAGAATGCTGGCTGGTGGCCCCCAGGGGGAGGGCATTCTCAGTGGGTGCGCCAACCCTCTGGAACTGCCTGCCTACCGAAATCCGGATGGCCCCCAACCTTCGCAGCTTCCGGCGCGACTTAAAAACTTACTTGTTCCAGCAGTCCGGCCTGGCCTGATAGCTCTTGGGGTTTCATTTGTTTTTACTATTGTTTAATTGTATACCTACCTTCCTCTGTACACCGCCCCGAGTCCCTCAGGAGAAGGGCGGTATATAAAAATAAATAAATAAATAAATAAATAAATAAATAAATAAATAAATAAATAAATAAAGTAAAGGTTACAATGAGATTAAACAATGTCTCAATGAACAGGCTTCACCATTTATACTAGGTTACAATGAGATCAAACAATGTCTCAATGAACAGGCTTCACCATTTGCTCTATTAGACAGTTACATCATAGCACTAGTTTCTGTAGTCTAGTGGCAACAGGTTTTACAACAATATATAGCTCTTTATTTTACAACGTAATCTGCAAGATATGAAGGAGGCTTGTATGGCCTAGAGGAATGTCTCAGAGTTCCCATCACTTTGTGGTCTACCAGCTTACCCAGTGGGCTGGATAGACTTGTGTCCCTTTGTGCTCCTGAGTCAAGGGGATCCGATGCACTCTGGCTGGCCCTCACCAGGTTGGCCCACCCCAGAGTCAGACTGATTGGCAGAGTAGGCACAGCTGAAGTTCTGTTGGCTTGCTCCTTCAGGGGGTCGTTGCACTCCAGAGCTCCCCAGTTCTCCCTCTGGTTCCACCTCTGTTAAGAAGGAAAAGTCCTGGTAGTCCATGTGAGGGCTGGCTTGGCCGCAAGTCTGAGGACCTTGGGAGGGACCTATGATGCAGTCCTCACTTACTGGCCATTCTGGAAACCGTTTCCTGAGCTGATCAATGTGTTTTCTGACAACTCGCCCTCCCTCCACCCCCACTTCATAAGATAGGGGTCCGGATGCATTGGTGATTTGACCAGGAACCCACAGATTCCCATGACCATAGTTCCTGGCCCAAACCCTGTCGCCCATGTGCAGCCCCCTTGGGGGTTTTGGTCAAGAGGCTTCTGCTGCCACTCTATCTGGATGCAACCTGTCCAGTTTAGGAATCAAATGCCTCCCCCAATATAGTTCTGCAGGACTTTTGCAGTGCAGGGCGTAGAATGCTGGCAGAGTAAAAATCTGCCAATCTGTGATGCCAGTCACCTGTAACAATGTGCTTGAGTGCTTCCTTCGTTGTCCTCACCATGGGTTCAGCTTGACCATTAGAAGATGGATGAAAAGGCACAGACGTTGCATGTCTGATGAGATTAGCTCTAAGGAAGGCCTGAAATTCAGCAGCAGTGAATTGGGCCCCATTGTCTGAAACTAAGACATCTGGCAACCCATGTGTGGCAAAGAGTTTTCTCAGCACCCGGATGGTCCTAGCAGTAGTTATGTTAGGAACTGGAATTACTTCCAGCCATTTTGAGTGGCTATCCACTACTATCAGGAAGAGCTGCCCCTGAAAGGGCCCAGCGTAGTCTGTATGAACCCTAGACAAGGGAGTGTGTGTTTCCTCCCACCTATGAACTGGAGCCTGTAGCATTTCAGGCCTAGATTGCTGGCATGTATAACAACCACGGACTTGACCCTCAATGGCCTTATCAAGGCCAGGCCACCAGAGGTAGCTTCTAGCTAAAGCTTTCATTCTGACAATGCCTGGATGGCCTTCATGTAATGATTGTAAAACCCTGTCTCTTAAGGAATTGGGAATTATTACTCTGTTTCCCCATAGAATGCACCCTTTATGTGCAGATAATTCATGCCTCCTGACAAAATAGCTTTGAAATTCTGAGCCTGGACTTTTTTCCAATCAGCCCATGTATACCCATGACAACACTCTACTAAGTATTTTATCTATGGCAGTTTCAGCAGCAATGTCCCCAGCATGGAGGGGAAATTCAGGTATGTCCTGTGTGGACAATATTCTAGCAGCAGGAGCCAGATCTGGATCCATTAGTGGCAGTGGTAGTCTGCTGAGGCCATCAGCATGGCCCATTTCCTTGCCCGGTTTGTGAATTAACTTAAAATTGTATGCAGATAGGAAAATAGACCATCTCAACATTCTTGGAGATAGTATGTGTGTGTGTGTGTGGGGATTGTTTGTCTGTTGTAAAAAGTCCCAACAGAGGTTTGTGGTCAGTGTAGACTGTGAAATCCCTGCCATATAAATAGTCATGGAATTTTTTATTCCAGCAACCATGGCTAGGGCCTCTTTGTCAATCTGAGCATAGTTGTGCTCAGCAGAAGACAATGTTCTTGAGTAAAACGCTATTGGAACCTTTTTTCCATTTTTTTCTATGTGACTTAAAACTGCCCCCACCCCATAGAGAGATACATCTCATGCAAGACATACAGGTTTAGACTCTATGTAATGAGTTACAGTGGACCTTTCTGACAATAGTGCTTTTAATTCCTGGAAACTTTTTTCATGTAAGTTAGTCCATTTCCATGGAGCTTTCTTATCCAGCAGCCTGTGGAGGGGCTCTGCTATTGCAGCCTTATGAAGTAGAAATGTGTGATAGAAGTTTAGGAGACTCAAGAATGCTTGTAGTTCTCCTTTTGATTTGGGCCTAGAAGCCATTTTAATGGTCTTCACTTTAGAATCAGCAGGGTGAATGCTGTTAGCATCAATTTGGAAACCCAGGAATTCTGTTGAAGAAACCCCAATACTACACTTGTTCTTTTTTAATTTGAGGCCTGCTTTGCGAAACCTCTGCAAAACAGCCTTGAGCCTACTGGCCAACACTTCTGGGGATTCGCCTGCAGTAAGAACATCATCAAAATAAGGGCAGATGCCCTGAATACCCTTGACTGTACGCTCCATGATTCCCTGAAAAATACCCGGTGCAACACTGACACCAAACTGTAAGCGTTTAACTTTGAAAGCCCCCTTGTGAGTCATGATCATTTGAGCCACGGCTGTGGCCTCATCAACCAGCAATTGCTGATAGGCCTGTGCTAAATCAAGTTTAGCAAAAAATAGTACCTCCTTGCAAGGAGGCTAAAATATGGTTGACCACTGGGACCGGGTAAGTGTGTTGCTTGAGGGCCTTATTTAGTGTGCATTTATAGTCAGCACAAATGCGAACTTCCCCATTGGTTTTACGTGGGGTGACTATAGGAGTTTCCCACTCCCCACCATCAACAGGCTGTAACACGCCCTGTTCTACAAGCTTATCGATTTCAGAATCAATTTTATGTTTTAAGGCAAAGGGGACCCTACGAGGCTTAACCCTGATTGGAACTATGTTGGGATCAAGCTTAAATGAGATAGGTGGGCCTGTGTATGTTCCAAGGGTTGAATCAAAAACATCCGTGTATTCCTTGTACACTGACGCGAGGTCTGCAGTTTGTGTCTGGTTTATGCCAGTAATCTGAATACCTAAGGCATCAAACCAATCAAGTCCAATGAGACTCGTTCTCTGGCCCCCTACTACTATTACATCCAGGTGCCCCAAAAACCCTTTAAACTTAACCAACAAGGTGGCTTCTCCCTTAAATTTAACATGTGCATTTTGAAAATCCGTTAGGATTATATCTGAGGGTCTTAGTTTGGCCCAATTGTTACTGCGCCTACACATGAAGTTAGTGTCTTGAGAAATGATTGAGACTTCAGAGCCACAGTCCAATTCCATCTTACATGGAACTCCTTATAGCTCTACCCTGAGCTTAAGTTTGGGTTTGAGGGGGCGTCGAGCCCCGGTGCGGCATACACTTCTACGGCTTCAGAAGAATCCCACACTAACTGGACCCTGGGCCCCAGTACCTCTCCTAGTTGGTTCCTCCGCTGGTGTTTGGGTGACCGGTCTCTTTGTCAGGCTCTGCGATGTGGCCTGTCCTTCCGCAAGCTCTACACGTGTCTGAACAAAATCTGCAGTTGGCGCGAAAGTGGTTGCTGCCGCACCCCTTACATCTCGGTAAGAGAACTGCCTTGTAATTGTCCTCTCACAGCTGGCCATTGCAGTGTGGCGTATTGGGTTGCTTTTGGAGATGGTTGATCTCAGGTTGTTCTTCCTCGGAGAGTTCATCAGTGCATTTGGTGTCCTCACGGTGGACCGTTTCTTCTAACTTTGTCGATCTGGCGGGCTGTACAGTTTGAACGGTGCCCCCGGCAGCTTCGTCGACCATTACCTCATCTTGCACTTCGGAAAAAGTTAAATTTGGCCTAGCAAATAGTCTCTGCTGAAGTGTTCTGTCCCGTAGGCTGCAGACGAGCTGGTCTGGTAGCCGTTCCTCTAAATTTGAAAACTTGCATAGACGTGCGGCCTACCTTAGGCCTGCTATGAACTCTGACGCTGACTCCCCAGGAAGCTGCACTCTTTGGTCAAACTTGAACCGCCAAGCCATCTCAGACATCTTGGGCTGGAAGTGCCTGGTTAGCCTCTTTTTGAGATCTGCGTAAGAGACCTCTTCAATTGACTTCCGGTGGCGACGCGACGCCGAAGACAGCCGTTTTTGGGATGCCCGCTCCGCAGCTGTGTTTTTCCATCGTAAACAGCGCCGATCAGCTGTTTAGATGGATTTGAAGCCCCCTCCTTGGGAGAAGAGGAGGAGGTGAGGCCCCAGGTAGGGATTGAGCTCTCTGGGGCCGCCTGAGCTGAGAGCTTGGGCGGCTGAAGGATGAGCCCCCCCGAAGCCTGGGTTGCTCCGAGCTGCGCAGCGCCTCTGCTCTGGGATTATTGGAGCAGAGCCAGGTGTTAGCAACCACCCCTGCCAAATGGAAATACTTTTGATTATCAAGAAGCAGGCAGGTACAGGAGGTCAAGGTGAAGTGGACTCTTTATTTTTACTCTCTAGCTCAATGGATTTTATAGCTTCAAAGTGAAAGTGAGTAATAAGTGAAAGTGGGGGAAGATGGCGGCTAAAACTTCTAAAGCTCTTCGGAATGCGGGGTCTTCCCTGGTGCAAGAGACCTCATTGCAAGCTTTGCTTCCTCCTGCATCTCCCCCGGCATTGACGCTTAAGGATTTACAAGACGCTCTTGGAAAGCATGCACAATTGATGTCTAATATGATGGATGAAAAGTTGAAAAAGCTGGAGGAGAAAATGGAGAAGAAAATGGAGAAATTGGAGAAGAAGATAGAAGAGAAGCTGAGAGCAATGAGGGTGGACATTTTGTCTAAGGTTGAATCCGTAGCTGAATGTGTGCTACAGCTGGATATAAAAGTGGAGGATCTCAGTCAAAAGAACTCTATATTAGAAGCAAAGGTATTAGAAAATGAAAATATAAGGGATAAAATGGACGAAGAATTGAGCCTTGTTCAGTATAATCAGATGCAGTATGCTATTAGAATTAGGGGTTTAAAGGAGAATGGTAAAGAAGATTTAAAGCAGCTGATTTCGGAGGCTCTGGAAGGGGTACTGGGCCAGTCAGCATCTGAAATTGAGGGAAATATGGACAAAGTTTTTCGTGTAAATTCATGGATTGCAAGACAGAGGAAGTTACCCAGAGATGTGGTGGTCTATTTTACAAAGAGAGTAATGAGAGATGAAGTTATTCAAGCTGCTTATGATACTAATTTGGTAGTGGCTGAGCAAGAAGTTTTGGTTTTAAAAGAGATCCCTCCGAAGATCCTAAGGAGAAGGAAAGATTTTGCATTTCTGGTACAGGAACTTAAGAAACGTGATATTAAGTTTAGATGGGAGATTCCAGTTGGATTGGTGGCGACGTATGAAGGTAAAAGACATCGTTTGGTTACTGTGGCTCAGGCACGTGATTTTTATAGTAATGTGTTAAAAGCAACCCCCCTATCATTTTTGGAAGCTGCAAAAGGATACGGTGGGGGAAAGCCTCAAGACGTTACAGATAGACAGACAGAGGACAATGGTGTTGGAGGGGATCAAGTCACAGTTTCATCGGTTGCTGCAGGAGGCCAGAAGATGACGCGTGCCGCCATAAGAAGAGCGAGACGAGAGCAAGAGCAAGATCAGCAGAAAGTTATGGAATCTCCAAAGCGTGCTTACAGTGAAGATGTGAGAGAGGAGCGGTCTAAAGAAGTTTTGGGGGTCATGACAGAGGTGCTCCAAAAGTTTTGGGGCGTTAAGATTGCTGATTAATTTTTAGATTAGAATGTCAATGGAGTAAAATTATTATAGAGGAGAAAGAAGGTTTTTTTTTCTTTTTTTCTTTTTGTTAATATTTTACACAATTTAAGATTGCTTGCTAGAAAAGTATATTAGGGTAATGAACTTAAAGTATGTGTTGAACTAAGAATGGGTATATAAGCTCCTAATTAACAACAAGTTGTCTTAGAGATTGCCTAAATCTTTTTTTTTATATATTCTTTGTATTTGAACTTTTATTTGAACTTAAGGATGATCTGGAACTGCGAGACATTTGGCGTGATACATGCAAGAACTATTTTTGATCGTAGTTTAGTTTGGTTGGAGATTATTAAGATTAACAGAGATAGGCGCTTTTGGCGTGTAACAGAATTTGTTTGGAAATTAGAGAAAGGTGGGAGAATGCAAATAGCAGGTGAAAGTTTTTTTTCCTTTTCTTTTTTCTTTTTTGAAATTAATATGAATAAGGACTGGGATTAAGAAAATTTATTTTGAGTAAAGCTCTTTTTCTGTTTTCCTCTTTTTTCTCTCTACTTTATTTGTAATGTTAATATTGTTTGTATTCATTTTATATGAGCTAGAGAGAGATAGAATTTATAGTTTATTGTTGATAACATAGGGGTGTTTATGTTTGTTTTTTGATTTTATGCCCCGTATTTAGCTCTGGGAAGTGGGGGGGGAGGGAGTGGGGGAGAGGGATAGGGAGGGTTGGATAGGGGTGGGGGAGGGGGGGATTAAAGTTAAAATGTATTGTAAAACTTTTTAAATAAAAAAAAAGAGACCTCTTCAATTGATGTCAGTGTGAAAAGGTTCTCGGCTAAATCAAAGGTAGCAGGGCCGCACACGCAGAGTAGCGTTGTGGCCTTCAGTCCTTCTTCCGTGATCTGATTGGCTCTGAGGTAGTTTTCTACTTGCGATAGATAAGATGGCCATTCCTCCTGGTGTTTCACGTCAAATTCTCACAATTTGCCAACCTTCGGCATTCTTTCTATCTGGTTCCTGTGTTCTTCTGGATCCTGCTTCAGACTCAGAGAGTGAGTTCCCTGAGCACGAGATCGCTATCGTAGTTGCTAGCCGACCTTGAGAGGGGGGGAATGCCTCTTCCCTCCGGCATGTGCTGCCTTTCCCTCAAAGACTTCAGCTCTTTAATCGGTGAAGCAGGATCCCATCCTTGTTGCCACAGTTAAATAGCGGGTTTTTTGGTGCAGGAATGAAGACGCGAAGCTGAGTACAGGATAACTCATTGTTTATTTTGTGCTGGAACTGTACTGGGGAATTGTCTGCAACTAGCCGCAATATATAGTCTAGCTCCTAGGTGGCAGCCAATAGGTTTGAAACAACCATTGCCACCTGGAGATAGCCAATTGCAGCACAGGAGACTAAAACTCTGGGTTGCTGGAGAGCCGTTAGCTGCTCCAGCAACCCACGTGGTGTTACACAAGAGCCCAGTACATAACAATTATATTCAAATAGAGGCCATGAATGGTCCCTACTAGTTTTTTCTCCTACAGGAAAGGCTCTTTCACCTTTTTAAAGCTTGTATGAATCAAGGGGAGGAGGTCTCTCTTTCCCTGGAGAACCCTACAGCTCCAAAGAAAGGAAATACCTGTTTGAATAACGTGACAAGCAACGAGCGATACTTGAGTCTTGAAAGTGGCATTGGTGAACTCATTGCTTCCTTTTATACAAACCATAGATCACCCTGGGTGTTACAGTAGTGTCCTGGATATATAGATGAAAAAAAATCTGCAGGGTAAGATACCTGTTCTTCAGGTTGACTGGGTAGAATGTGCAGTTAATGGCTGCATTTGATCTCCATTTGCAGCCCTTAAAACTGCACTTCCAAAGAAAATGGCTGCTTTTTTTCTATGGATTTTCTGTTTCAATATTGTTGTTTTTCAGAATTAAGGATAAGATCAGCAGCAATATGCCCTCTAAAAACCTCCTTTGCATCCTAACCCTTATAACTCTGAAAGAAAAAGCCCCAAATTTTACTTCCAGTGATGTCTCTATGTCAGGGGTGTCAAATGGGCAGCCCGTGGGCCAAATGTGTCATGTGCTGGTCATGCCCACCCCAGCTCCGCAAAAAATGTGATAATACATCATGTTACATCACGTGATGCGATCGAGTTTGACACCCATACTCTATGTCATTCAATAGCCTTCTGGAAAGGCTATCCCTCTTTTAATGGATTACATACAGATAGAGAATGTCTAGAGAAGGCTTACTAGATCACATTATATTAGGCAGTGAAAATACACATTTAATGATATTTGTGTTTCTTTTAATTTGCTTTTAAAACTTGACCTACATCTCAGGTAAGGTCATATTTATCCAGATGCTTTCCTGCAGAATATTTTTTAATTTTTTGCAACAACTGCCAACATCATCAATCTGATAATGCACTTTATAACGCCCCATCTGAACAGCACAGTGTCCCCAACATAAAGCAAAATGTTATCAAGAACATGAAAAAACTGTATTTGTGTAAAATAAAGGGAAAAAGCATAGCATTGCAACAAATATCTGTTGTCAAGTTTAACAATTGATGGTACATAAAATACTATATTATGTGCACAAGATGACCAATTAGTTAAAACAAATCATATGCTAATATTCACTAATGCCATTTTACAGTCATTCAATTTAAGAAATTAACAAAGTAATTTTTCTAACCAGTAGAAAATTTCTCATCTTGGAGATCAATCACCTATGGCCAAATTCTTTGTATTCTCTCTTTTTTGTTGTTGTTAGTAGAGCAGGTATAGGGGTAGAGAGAAAGCATGGCAGACACCAGCCTGCTCCAGGTTAACAACAGAACAGGTGGCCAATTGGTTTGCATGTGGCTCAAAATTAAAAACCACCATTTGCTTCCTCCACCAAACAATTCTGAGGATGTTAGGATGTTTCTTCTGTAAAAGTTGAGGGTTTATACAATTATATAAATTTAATAAATAAATAAATTGTTGCCATAACTGGAACTACAACTGTATAATGCAACATTTTTAGGAGTGGGTTTCAATTAAAATTGAGATCATTTTAAGTAACATGAGCCTACTTCTGTACATATTTGTTCCTTTCTTGTATATTGCAAGTAGGAGCAAAAGAAACATTTGCAACATTTCCGCTCACCATGACTTATCACTTGCCCCGTGGCCTCTATGGTGACATTTTGAAGGTAGTTATGACAGCGTTCCTTGTGTTCCTCCAAAGAACTGCGTTGTTTGTAGCTTCGTCCACAGTAGTTACATTTATGAGGTTTACCTACTGTGGGGGGAAAAAGTACTTTATTATGTTAAATCAGTGTTGCTGACACAATTACAAACTACCAATTATAACTAAAAACAAATATACAAATCTATTCTCTTCTGTAATATTTATCCATTTACCTTTTCTCTATTTCACTGCATTACCTCTATGAAACAGATTCATAAAGATCATGAAAAGCAAATTATTTCTAAAATGGATTGCATTCATGCAGGTAGACCCAGTGTTGTCAAGTCACGCAGTTTAAACATTTTTTTTGTATCAAAATAGAAAAGAGTTTGCGATTTCAACATACTGCAGGCCAGGTGTCACCAACCTCTACCAGTCCATGGCCTATTCGCAACTGGGCCACATGAGTAGGCACCAGTGCTCACAGCCCCACTCATGCACCTGCTGCTCACGCAAATGAAGCTGTGTACCTGCCCCTTGCACAAACCATCCCCTCTTCCCCCCTTCCCCCACACCAGGCCACCAACCCGGAAAAGTTGGGGAATGCTGCTGTAGGCCAGAAAGATCTCCTGGGTGGGTAATATTTCCTAAATGTAAATGAATAGTCCAATTAAAAACCACATTTCTAATGCTTTTGCCAAACAAAGTAGAAACAGAATGTCATTAAATGCAAGGCAATGGTGTTATCCTAGTATTCTTATGGCTTCAGATATAAACTGTTGATGTGCTTGCTGGTAGATGGACAGAAGCTTTATAATTAAATGTATAGCAAAGCAGTATTATTTGGATAGTGTGATCTATCTAGGATAGTCAGTTGGGCTGACTATCAGCTTGCCCTAAGTATGTGCTATCTAGGGATATTCAGCTCTTTGTATTCTAAGTACAAACAACAAAGAGAAAGGCATGACTTTTAAAACTGATTGGAACATAGCTAATGCTTTGGAGGAATAAAATCCATCATTGCCAACCCTTTCAAAACTCCATCCAGAATTATTCTAGTCCAAGCCAGCCAGCAGTTTCCTGATGTTCATTGGCCAAGTACATTCCTTCAATCCCTGTCAAAGAAAGAGTACTCTGCCACACTTGTGCAGGTGAGGAATTTAAAAATCCTATTCTTTGAAACCATTTTTGCATTTTCCTCATCTGGAAAATCAACAATTTCTCTACCTAAGTCACCCAAGGTTGCATATTAAGGCAAGACAACCTAGAACAGGAGTAGGCAACCTTGGCTGTTTTATGACTCGTGGACTTCAACTCCCAGAATTCCTGAGCCAGGAATTCTGGGAGTTGAAGTCCACGAGTCATAAAACAGCCAAGGTTGCCTACCCCTGACCTAGAATAATGTTTGCATGCTTTTTGCTAATTTTTACGGGAGAAGAAATATGTTATATTTGAAGCAGAAAAGTGCATAGCCATTAGGTCTATAAAGCTAAAGTTTTTAAAAACAGGATGTGAGTCTGGAATTCAACAGGTAAATTCTGAAAAATAAAGAATTTCAGAAAGTCCATGCAAATTCATGAGTGGTACTAAAGAGATGTGACAAAAGAAGTACCATAGATGGAACTTCATGAATCTTTTGATGTGACTTTTTCACTTTGGAAATCAGAATGTAACAGAATAATAAAAGGGCCATTTACACTATTGAGTGCCACCCTTTGCTGAGTGTAGAAATCTGAATCAAAGTTTTTGAGACCCTCGGTTGCTTAGTCTCAGCTTAGGCACATCCAATGAAGCTGAGTTTCTGCCCGCTCCATCATTCCACTATCAAACTGCTCTTATTGTTAAGAAGTGTTACATTACAGTCAGTTGGAATTAATCTTTCTGGAAGTGATCTTTCTTTCATTATCTGCAATCCTGTGCTCAAGTTTCCCCCTTGACCTTCATCTATGCATATCCTTTCAGTCAATTATTTCAAATCTTTTCATAAACAAATCCTCATTTTAATTTATGTTAAAGATATTTATCCATCAGGATAGAACATCAATGTGCTTTTTATCTTCCATACATCAAAGAAAAACATTAAAAGGAATGATGTAAACACATTTGATATTAAATAAATCAACAAAAGGTTTTTAGTTAAATATATATTTTTATATACTTTAAATTGTTTTACAAGTGGAAAGAATTGAAATATAGAGTTGGATCAAGTTATATGCAAATGAATAGAAACTAAATTAGTTATAATTAGGTTAAACACTTTTCCAATATGTCTACTCCACATTTAACAACCCCTTCATGGTTTACTGTCTTGTCGTGGCAAAGGGGCTTGCGTAATTCAATGAAGCTATGAGCTATGCTGTGCAGGGCCACCCAAGATGGACAGGTCATAGCAGAGAGTTCTGACAAAACGTGATCCACTGGAGAAGGAAATGGCAACCCACTACAGTATCTGTACCATGAAAACCCCATGGACAGTACCAAAAGGAAAAAAAGATATGATGCTGGAAGATGAGCCCCTCAGATCGGAAGGCTGCTACTGGGGAAGAGCAGAGAGCTAGTACTAGTAGCATCAGAAAGAATGAAGTGACTGGGCCAAAGCTAAAAGGACACTCAGCTGTGGGTGTATCTGGTGGTGAAAGGAAAGTCCGATGCTGTAAAGATTTTTTCTCCATAGCAACCTGGAATGTAAGATCGATGAATCAAGGAAAGCTTGACATGGTCAAACAAGATGACAACACTGAACATTGACATCTTAGGAATCAGCGAACTAAAATGGACAGGAATGGGTGAATTTAATTCAGATGACCATTAGGTATACTACTGCAGGCAAGAATCCCTCAGAAGAAATGGAGTAGCCTTCATAATCAATAAAAGAGTAGGAAAAGCAATACTGGGATACAATCCCCAAAATGACACAATGATCTCAGTTCGATCCAAGGCAAACCATTCAATATCAAAATAGTCCAAGTCTATGCCCCAGCCACCAGTGCTGAAGAGGATGAAATTGACCGGTTCTATGAAGCCCTACCCCACCTTATAGAACTAACACCAAAAAATGATGTCCTTATCATCATGGGGGATTGGAATGCTAAAGTAGGAAGCCAAAAGATAACCGGAATAACAGGGAAGTTTGGCCTTGGAATATAAAATGAAGCAGGGCACAAGCTGATAGAATTTTGTCAAGAGAATACGATGGTCACAGCAAACACTCTTTTCCAACAACCCAAGAGACAGCTCTACAAATGGACATCACCAGATGGTCAACACAGAAATCAGATTAACTGATTTGTGCTCTGCAGCCAAAGATGGAGAAGCTCTATACAGTCAGTAAAAACAAGACCAGGAGCTGACCGTGGCTCAGACCATGAGCTTCTCATTGCAAAATTTAGGCATAAACTGAAGAAAGTAGGGAAAGGCACTAGGCTACTCAGATATGAACTAAATCATATCCCTGACAAATATACAGTAGAGGTGACAAATAGATTTAAGGAATTATTATTTTTTTCACAAAATGATATTAAGTTTTATTTTCAGAATTTCAGATCTTATCTCCAAATATACCTTATTCATTTTACTCTATGATTATGTAAAGTTTTCCAAAGATTATATGATCTGCATGTTTCTATATTACTCTTTAATTAATAATAATAATAATAATAATAATAATAATAATAATAATAATAATAATAATAATAAGAAGAAGAAGAAGAAGAAGAAGTAGTAGTAGTAGTAGTTGGAAGGGACCTTGGAGGTCATCTAGTCCAACCCCCTGCTCAGGCAGGAAACCTTATACCATTTCAGGCAAATGGCTGTCCAGTCTCTTCTTAAAAACCTCTAGTGTTGGAGCATTCACCACCTCTGGAGGCAGGTTGTTCCACTGGTTAATTGTTCTAACTGTCAGGAAGTTTCTCCTTAGTTCTAGGTTGCTTCTCTCCTTGATTAGTTTCCATCCATTGCTTCTTGTCCTGCCTTCAGGCGCTTTGGAGAATAGCTTGACTCCCTCTTCTTTGTGGTAGCCCCTGAGATATTGGAACACTGCTATCATGTCACCCCTCACTCTTCTCTTCGTTAAACTACACATACCCAATTCCAGCAACCGTTCCCTGTATGTTTTAGCCTCCAGCCCCCTAATCATCTTTGTTGCTCTTCTCTGTACCCTTTCTAGAGTCTCGACATCTTTTTTACATCGTGGTGACCAAAACTGGATGCAGTATTCCAGGTGTGGCCTTACCAAAGCATTGTAAAGTGGTATTAGTACTTCACTTGATCTTGATTCTATCCCTCTGTTAATGCAGCCTAGCACTGTGTTGGCTTTTTTGGCAGCTGCAGCACACTGCTGGCTCATATTGAGGTGATTGTCTACTAGGACTCCAAGATCCCTCTCACAGTTACTACTATTGAGCAAGGTACCACCTATACTATACCTGTGCATTTGATTTTTACGGCCTAAATGTAGAACCTTACTTTTTTCACCATTGAATTTCATTTTGTTAGATAGTGCCCAGTGTTCGAGTCTGTCCAGATCCTCCTGTATCTTAAGCCTATCTTCTGGAGTATTGGCTATTCCTGCCAGCTTGGTGTCGTCTGCAAATTTGATGAGTTCCCCATCTATCCCCTCATCCAAATCGTTAATGAAGATATTGAAGAGCACTGGGTCCAGAACAGAGCCCTGGGGCACCCCACTACACACTTCCTTCCATGTAGATGCAGTTCCATTGAGGACCACATGCTGAGTACGGCCTGTCAGCCAGCTACGAATCCATCTGGTGGTGATGCTATCTAACCCACATTTTTCTATCTTATCAAGTAGTAAGTTGTGATCTACTTTATCAAATGCCTTACTGAAGTCCAAGTAAATTATATCTACAGCATTCCTCTGGTCCACTAGTTTTGTCACTTGGTCAAAGAATGTAATAAGATTTGTCTGGCATGATCTGTTTTTGACAAACCCATGTTGGCTTTTAGTGATAGTTTAAATACATTGTTTCTGCCTGTATGCTGAGATATCTTGTTGAACATTTGACTTATTTGCTGGTTAATTACATCTAGAACTTTTGTGAACCGTGCATCATAATTCCCTGTCTGCTACTTAATTTGAATGATTTATCACTGTGTTCAAAATGTTTATTCTCATATATATACATGTAAGATTATAGACCTCTAGCACAAAGGTGCCTACATTTACTACTATTTTCGTTATAAGAGTACTTAAACCTAATTACCTATGTGAGATGGCACTGGATATTACAGGTATTCTAAAGGTTAATGCTTTGAAGTAGGTGCTGAAGATTTGATTTATCCCCTAGGTTTCTTTCCCTAAGGTGGGAATAGCTGTATTGCAGAAATCTGGATAACTATTTTTTATTGAAAAGTTTTAAAATACATTTTAAAAAACATGAACTCCCTCCCTCCCCCTCCCCCCCACTTCCCCCCCTCCCCCCAACTTCCCAGAGCTGAATACAGGGTATAAACTTTAACCAACTTAAACTAAAATATGCTAACCAACTAAAAAAGACACTTTAAATTCTATCGCACTTTAACTCCTCTTAACATAACTAAATAACTAAATAATAATAACTAATTAATAATACATCATATAATACTAATGCTTATTCATATACTAAATGAAACTTTCTAGTCCCATATTTATTCTGAATATAATCAATCCATCTATCAAATATTTTTTGTCTGATACACGAATATGCGTTTCCTGTAAGCACACAACATCATTCTTAAATTGTTTCAAATACTGAAATACTTTCTTTCTCTTTTGCGGGGAGTTTAATCCATTAATATTCCAGGTTAGAAACTTTGTCGCCATCTTTTGCAACCTGAAGCTTTCGGAGCGCCTCTTGCAAAACCACAAGCACCTGCCTCTTTGGTCTCGCTCCTCCCACTGCTTCACTATAAGTAGATTCTTGAGATATAATTGTAGATTTCTGTTCTTCTTGTTCTTGTCTCATTCGTCTGGTTGCAGCCTGTGTCATTCTTTGTTCCTTAACCTCTTCTGATGATGCCTGGGGCTGCACCATTTCTGAAGTTTGCTGAAGTTCTTTAACCATCCGCGAGATAACTTCTTCATCTCCCTGTATACTCTCCATTTGTGTCTGTCGTGCTCCATCTTCCTTCCTTCCTT
The DNA here is from genome assembly GCF_947247035.1 of Vipera ursinii. Classification (NCBI taxonomy): domain Eukaryota; kingdom Metazoa; phylum Chordata; class Lepidosauria; order Squamata; family Viperidae; genus Vipera; species Vipera ursinii. The sequence continues at coordinate 182,280,820 of NC_139512.1, forward strand.
TAAATTCTGGGGATGGCGGAGAACCTGCTTTCAGTATATTAGAATAAAAATCTCGTGCCTTCAAAACTGTATTGAGATGATATCTCGTACCTGAATAATTCACCACGAAGCCTATTGGTATCTCCCATCTGAACTGAAGCTGTCCTTTCTTTAATTCATCTGCCAAAAAAGTAAATTCTTTCCTTTTCCTTAAAATTCTTGGTGAAATTTCTTTCAAGATTAAAACTTCCTGATCAGCAACTTTAAATCTATTATTATAAAAAGCTTGAATAATCACATTTCTGATCGATCTCTGTAAAATAAACAACCACATCTCTAGGTAATTTTCTTTGCCTGGCAATCCAAGAGTTAACATGAAATATTTTATCTATATCCCCTATAATTTCTTCCACTTGGCACCCCAAAATCGGTTCCAAGGCTTCTGCCACTAACACTTTCAAATTTTACTTTGGGTCCTCTTTCAATCCTCTTATTCTCAAAGCAAACTCCATATCTCTATATTGTATCATAACCACCTCATCCTCATTCTTATCCATTTTATTCTCAGCTTCTGACATTTTAGCATCCAATCTCAAATTATTTTGATACACCTCTTCCACACGTTCATCCAAATGCTCAATGCAAACTGCCAGCCCCTGAAAAGCCACTAAAATGTCCTCTCGTATTTCTTTATTCTTCTCATTGATAAGTTCAGATATTTGCTGAGATTGATTTTTTAAAGCATCTTGTAAATCTTTTAATGTTAATGCGGGTGCAGGTGCCATGGGGGGTGGCATCAATGCCTGTAGTGAAGAATGCTGAACTGGTAATGCACCAGCACTTCTAGGAACAGAAGCTTTAGCTGCTTTAGAAGACATTTTAACACCCAATTAATTTTTGTTGCGCACTTTCACTTTTCCACTCAGCTTGCAACTTTGTTTCTCCAAATATCCAAATCCTTAAATTCACTTTTAAAACCAATTTCAAATATTTTGCGCAGAGTGACTTAAAAAAAAACATAATTTCTTCCTTCTCAGTCTTTATATCTTACGATATATTCCTTGTCCTTTTATTTTTCACTGACAATTCACTCCTGCACCATCTTTCTTCCTTTCTTTTAGTATAAACCGGAGTTAAAGATCATATATTTGCCGTTTCAAAATTCTCCTGCACAGCTCTGCCTGCATCCAAGTAATCCAAAATACAATGTTGATTGCAGGGATGGTTGCAGCGTCCTGCTCTGTTCCAAAGCCTTGGAACAGAGGAGTCCCTGAGTCAGGAGCTAATTCAGGCTCTGGGGGAGCTCTCACCCTTCAACCCCCAGAATAACAATTCTAGGGGTCTAGGGGAGCTCTACCCCTACCTGAATGCTCCCCCTCCCATCTTCTCCCAAGGGGGGGTTCCGAACCACAAAACAGCTGATTGTCGCTGTTTTCGCAGTTCAACGGAAAACAACGGGGCTGACGGTCGAAACGGCCGCCATCGACGGAGCCTTGACACCCGGAAGTCCTAAGGAATTAGATCAGATAGACAGATTGCCTGAGGAACTATGGATGGAGGTTCGCAACATTGTACAAGAGGTAGCAACTAAAACCATCCCAAAGAAAAAGAAATGCAAGAAAGCAAAATGGATGTCTGAGGCAGCTTTGCAAATAGCTGAGGAAAGGAGGGAAGCGAAAGGCAAGGGAGAAAAAGAAAGATACAACCAATTGAATGCAGAATTCCAGAGAATAGCTAGAAGAGATAAGAATGCCTTCTTAAATGAACAGTGCAAAGAAATAGAAGAAAACAACAGAATAGGGAGGATCAGAGATCTCTTCAAGAAAATTGGAGAGATGAAGGGAACGTTTCATATGCAAAATGTCCCTGATTACCACGATGAGGTGGTCACTGACCTTGAGCCAGACATCCTAGAATGTGAAGGGAAGTGAGCCTTAGGAAAGCTGAGTAACAACAAAGCTAGTGGAGATGACAGTATTCCAGCTGAGCTATTCAAAATCTTAAAAGACAATGCAGTAAAAGTGCTACACTCAATTTCCCAGCAAATTTGGAAAACTCAACAGTGGCCACAGGTTTGGAAAAGATTAGTTTACATTCCAATTCCAAAGAAAGGCAGTGCCAAAGAATGTTCAAACTATTGCACCCATTTCACATGCTAGTAAAATTATGCTTAAAATCCTACAAGCTAGACTCCAGCAGTATGTGGATTGAGAACTACCAAAAGTACAGACAGGATTTTGAAGAGGGAGAGGAACTAGAGATCAAATTGCCAACATACGTTGGATCATGGAGAAAGCTAGGGAGTTCCAGAAAAACATCTACTTTTGCTTCATTGACTATGCTAAAGCCTTTGATTGTGTGGATCACAACAAACTGTGGCAAGTTCTTAAAGAGATGGGAGTACCAGACCATCTTATTTGTCTCTTAAGAAACCTATATGCGGGTCAAGAAGCAACAGTGGGAACTGGACATGGAACCACCAATTGGTTCAAAATTGGGAAAGGAGTCCGGCAAGGCTGTATACTGTCACCCTGCCTGTTTAACTTATATGCAGAGCACATCATGAGAAAAGCAGGGCTAGATGAATCAAAAGTTGGAATTAAGATTGCCAGGAGAAATATCAACAACCTAAGATATGCAGATGACACCACTCTAATGGCAGAAAGTGAAGAACTAAAGAGCCTCTTGTTGCGGGTGAAGAAGGACAGTGCAAAAGTTGGTTTGAAACTTAACATTAAGAAAACCAAGATCATGGCATCCGGCTCTCTCAATTCCTGGCAAATAGATGGGGATTGGATTGCAAGGGGATCAAACCAGTCAGTCCTAGAGGAGATCAACCATGACTGCTCATTAGAAGGCCAGATCCTGCAGCTGAAACTCAAATACTTTGGCCACCTAATGAGAAGGAAGGACTCACTGGAGAAGAGCCTAATGCTGGGAAAGGTTGAGGGCAAGAGAAGAAGGGGACAACAGAGAATGAGGTGGCTGGATGGAGTCACTGAAGCAGTAGGCGTGAGCTTAAATGGACTCCAAAAGATGGTAGAGGACAGGAAGGTCTGGAGGAACATTGTCCATAGGGTCATGATGGGTCGGACACGACTTCGCAACTAACAACAATAACAACAACATTTAACAAAGACTGGACCCAATCTAAACAACTTATTGTTTTTTCTTCATTTATCAATATGAAATAGATCAATTCCTGTTTCATATTGTTTTAGAGAGTTTTCTTCAAATAGTTTATTTATTTATTTATTAAAAAATTGAAATGCATTTATTTGTTGCTTTCTAATAGAATTGACTTTAAAATCAAAGTAATGAGGGAATTCAGACATTAAAGATATACAAATGAAAACAGTAAGCAAGTGTGATAAAGAATCAAAGAAAATTTAAGAAAAGCAAACATTCATAAATTTTATAATTTCCTATTGTAATAAAATAGCCACTTGATAGGTTCACTGTATTCCCCAGCTAGTTACATCATGGAGAATCTATGAAATCATTCATAGAACACAGAATAATAGGGTTAGAAATCTTTTAGTCTAATCCCCTGCTTAAGCAGGAGGCAAATAGCTGTCCAGTCTCTTCTTGAAAACCTCAAGTGATGGAGCACACATAACTTTGGGAGGTAAACCATTCCAATCATCAATTGTTCTCAGTGTCAGGAAATTTCTCCTACGTTCTAGGTTGGATCTCTCTTTAATAATGTTCCACCTGTTACTTCTTGTCCAGACCTCGGATGCTTTGAAGAATAGGTCGACCCCCTCTTCCCCTTTGACACACCCTCAATTATTGGAAGACTGCTATTATGTCACCCCTAATCCATCTCTTTTGTTAGATTAGACCAGGCATGTCAAACTCGTGACATCACGTTAGGTCGCGCAACGTATCAGAACTTTTTCCCCATTGCCGGCAATGGGGTGAGTGCAATTTTGGCATGATGCATCTGGCCCAGAGGCCAGAAGCTTGACATGCCTGGATTAGACATATCTAATTCCCTCAACCTTTCATTGTATGGTTTAACCTCCAGGCTTTTTAACACTTTTGTTGCTCTTCACTCTTTCTAGGATCCCAATGTCTTTCTTGTATTGAGTTGGCCAGAACTGGATGCAGTAGTCCAAGTGTGATCTCACCAGTGCAATATAAAGTGGTACTATCACTTCACATGATCTTGATGCTTTGTAGATGCATCCTAGGACTGCATTGGGTTTTTTGGAAGCTGCTGAATCTTACTTAAATGGGAAACATTGAAAATGATCATGAATTCTTCAAAAGCTTATATAATACATATAAGGTTACCAGTCTTAGTCATATCAGTGCCACAAGCATACTATCTGTTTATGATAAAGATACAGTATCAGTCATGTTTTTGCCAGTATGCCAACATGCACCATTAACCCCAGTTGTATTCCTCTCATATGCTCTTGCTATTCTATGCAAACTAGGAACTCTAATCTGGAGAGTACGTTACAAACCAACATACTCTGATCTATATCTTGCCAACCCAATGGTCCATGCACTGACAAACTGATACTATAAAAAAACTTTGTAACAAAAACAGGAACCATGTGTTTTCAGTCCTGAAACACTGAGCAGACATTACAGGTCAGTTATCTTTTTAATCTTCAGAATGACTTGAATATGAATTATCTGTAAAACAAGGAAAATCAGTCTGAGCAAAACTGGCATTTATATTAGTGTCTTTGGATAAAGGATACAATTGCAGTTCCCAGCAAGATTCATCATCGTCATGCTTGTCTTGAGCAAACTAAATGTGCCCAACTCTTTCAATTGTTCCTTAAAGGAGCAACTTCCAGCCCTCTTATCACCTTGATACTTATTATATTTATATCCAATGGAATGGTGATAAATGTGAACCAGCTCCCCATTACTGATTCAATATTTTAACTACTACATTTCTCTGGATTACTCTTTTCTGAACCCATTTCAGCCTCTCCATGTTCATTTTAAGTGTGGCACCCAGAACTGGACACATATTTTTCTAACGTGGATCAATGAAAATATGTATATTATGTGTCATGATCTTAGAACACAACAGACTAGAATAAAATAGAAGCTGGAAGGGACCTTGGAGGTCTTCTAGTCCAGCCCCCCCACATGCAGGAGAACCTATACCATCTCAGACAAGTGACTGTCCAGTGATGGAGTGCCCACTATTTCTGAAGGCAAGCTGTTCTACTGGTTAATTGTCCTCACCGTTAGGAACTTTCTCCTTAATTCCAGGTTGCTTCTCTCTTTAATCAGTTGTTTCTTGTCATGGCCTCTGGTGCTTTGGAGAATAATTTGACCTTCTCTTGATGTTATGTTTCTGTCACTGCAGCCCAAGACTTCCCATTGGCTTTTTGAGTGGCTGTGTTACATTACTTGCAGGAAAATTCATCCTTCTTTGAAGCCAGACTTCCTTAAAGCTATACAATTCTTTAGATAATGGTAGTTCCTAATCCCTTTTTTCAGATTCAGTATTCGCCAATTTAAAAAGTACATATTGCACAGGGAAATAGTGAGGAGTAGGTTGAAGAGGCAGAACCGAAGCTTAATACTGATAAAATATAGTCACAGAAGACCTCTTTATTTTAAATGAGGATAAAATGAAATGCAAAAGAGTTAACTAGCTGTCTAGCTAATCGCTTATTATTCTTGAGGCATTCTGGAGAATTAGTGAAGTCTGAAGGATAGCAAATATTATCATTCAAAAAGGGAAAAATTCAGTAGAGAACTAGTATCCAAGAAGTACATTAGAAAGAGATCAATCTATTGGGAACTCAGAAAAAAATGCAGTAATTATCAGATATCAAAATGGATTTGTTAACAAACCTTGCCAAAGAAATCATATTTTTCCGCCATTAGGTAACTTCCTTTTATAGTGGGAATTGAGAAGACATCAAATGATAAGTATAGACAGTCCTCAACTTATGAACACAATTGGGACTGGAATTTTGATCGTGAGTTGGTGAAGGCATAAAGGGAATCATCATGAGACTAGACCTGATTTTATGACCATTTTACTGTATGTTAAATGAATCACACAATCATTAAATAAATGGTGGTTAAGTGAATTTGCTTCCCCTTTGCTTTTTGGAAGCCAGCTGGAAAAGCTGCAAATTGCAACCACATGACCGCAAGATGCACAACCATGATAAATGCAAATGGGTTGCCAAATATCCAAATTGCAATCATGTGACAGCAGGTAAGCATCTGTGCAATGGTTGTAAATTTGAAGATGGGTTCTAGGTCACCTTTTCTCAGCGTCATAACTTCAAGCAATTATTAAATGAATGGTTGTAAATTAAGGACTATCTGTACATAAAAATTAGGAAGCTTTGGAATTCCAAATCAAACAAAATTCAAGACAATCTTAATAAGTTAAAAAAATGAACAGTAAGAAATTTAACACAGTCAAATTAAATGTTCTTTACCTAGGAAACTAAAACTGAAATACTTGTAAAAATATCATGTAATAGTAGTTGATCATAAATTGAATGAGTCAGCAGTAGATGTGACTGTCAGGACCCACCCCAATCCACATTTTAGGAAAGAACTCTTGAAGACAGGATTGTCCAAACAGGAACTTTTTCTAAAACATTCTAGCCAAAGAAGAAGTGGAATTTCATGTTTCCATGCCCTATGGTTTTAAAATTTTACTACTGTTGATATAGCCTAAAATTGCATTGAATCCACATTTTAGGAAAGAAGAACTCTTGGAGACAGGATTGTCCAAACAGAAACTTTTACTAAAACGTGATTGACAGTAGATAATCTAGACAGGATATGGAAACTGTGTCACAGATTGATACTTTTAAAGTGTCCCTGAGTAAAAATCCCTCCCCTCAGTCCATTTGGTCAGTCCCGGATCAATGGTAAGTTACACGTGTCAAAACCCTTCATGGGAAAAGGAATCTTCCATGCATTTACAACATTTGCTTCTTCCCCTTCAGATTCCAATCAGAGATACAAACCAGAATCTCCTCCCCCTTCTCAGTTCAAAGGTTCTTTCCCTGGTCTTGGATGATGGCCTCCAGGCAGGTTGCATAAACAACCTTGCATCTAATGGATAGGGATGGCCAGTTACGTCTTCTCTTCCCCTCCTTGGGAATGGCAGAATCCAGTTAGGGGGTGAGATTTAGGTTTGCACAGATAGGGATTTAGGAATAGAATATAAATGGATTCTGACTATCTGCTCTCTGTAAAAGAAAGATAGGTCCACCTGTAGAGGAAATAAAACATAAATGTTAGCCCGGTTTGTTAGGATATTCGGTATGAAACTTCTTAAGCAACTTTGGTGCTCTAATGTGGTGTTTATTGACACACTCATTTTCTGAGGAGGGGAGGTGTTTCCAAGCTACTAGATATTGAATTGCTCCATGGTTTTTCCTGGAATCTAGGATTTCCTTCAACTTGAAGTGCTGTTCTCCTTCCACCATGATAGGAGGTGGTGGTTGTGGGGTTTTTGTTCGTAGGGGTAACTGTTGTTCTCTTTTTAGTAAACTGCAGTGAAAAATTGTGTGTATCTGCCTAAGATTTTTGGGTAGTCCTAATTCAACTGTTACTGGGTTTATGATTCTTTTAATTGGAAAAGGTCCAATATATTTTGGTCCGACTTTTTTACAGGGTTGTAGTGATTTAAGGTATTTTGTGGATAAATATACCATCTCTCCCACCCTGAATAGTTTGGGATCGACTCTTTTTTTGTCCACCTGTGTCTTGTATGCTTATCTAGCTTCATCTAAAGCTTTCCTAATGATTGGCCAGGTGTTTTGTAATTGTGCAATCCATTCCTTCAGTGCTGAAATTACCAGTTTGTTTGGGATTAGTTCTGGCATGGGGTTGAAACTTTGACCAGTAGTTATTTGAAAAGGAGTGTAACCTGTGCTGGAGTGGACTGCATTATTATATGCCACTTCTGTGAAAGGCAGTAGGTCCATCCAGTTTGTTTGCTGGAAATTAATAAAGCAACTTAAATATTGGTCAAGTAGAGTTAGATTTTTCACATTGACCGTTTGATTGAGGATGATGGCTAGATGTCAGTCTTGGGTGGTTCCTAAAAGGGATAAAAATTCTTTCCAAAATGCCGATGTAAATTGCACCCCTCTATCAGATATGATGCGCTGTGGTGCCCCATGTAATCTGTAAATATGCTGCACAAAACGTTTTGCTAAGGCTTTTGCGGTGGGGATCTTTTGGCAAGGGATGAAGTACACCTGTTTGGAAAACAAGTCCGTGACTGTCCAGACTACAGTGTTCCTGTTGCTTTCTGGTAATTCCACTGTAAAATCCATGTCTATTTCTTTCCATGGGGCTGAGGGGTTTGCCAACAGTTGTAACAGTCCTGGCAATTTCCCTTGCAGCTTCTTAGCCGTCGCACAAATTTGGCAGCTGGCCACGTAGCTTTCTATGTCCTTTTTCATGGATGGCCACCAAAATTGCCTTTTAGTTGAGTGTAAGGTTTTTACAAACCCGAAATGTCCTGCTGATTTTGTATCATGGCACAGGTGCATGAAATTGATCATCTAGATGGCCGGTATGTATAACTTCTCACCCACCCAGGGTAGTCCATCTTTAATTGTGTACACATGTCTATTTTTCTGGAACCATTCATCACTTTCCAAACACTTTCAGAATTCTATTCAAGTTTGGCTATCCACCTTCGGCTTCATTTTAGCTTGGGACCTGAGGGTGACTGGTGCTGCCAGTTGTTGTTCAGGCATAAGTGGTTTAGAGTCAGTGACTCTTGTGCTGTTATATTGGGGCATACAAGATAATGCATCCACTAGGAAATTCTCCCCCCCCCCCCGGTAAGTGTTTGAGAGTGAAATTGAATCGGTGAAAATGTTGAGACCAGCGGGCTTCCCTAGGAGTGAGTTTCCTGGGTGTTTTTAGTCCTTCCAAATTTTTGTAGTCTGTCCAGACCTGGAAGGGGATTTTATTTCCTTCAAGGAACTGGCACCATTTAAGTAATGACCACCTCACAGAATAAGCCTCCTTTTCCCACATGGCCCAACATTGTTCTGTGAGTTTCCTGGATGTATATGCACATGTTTGCAATGCCCCTCATCATTTTCCTGTAATAATACGGCTCCCACCGCCACATCGCTAGCATCTGCCTGTATTTCAAAAGGTTTATAGGGATCTGGGTGTCTCAGGACAGGTTCGGCACAAAAAAGTCTCTTTAGCCTCTCAAATGCTGCTTGACATTCCATTGTCCATTTCAGAGGCTGGCTGGGTTTCACTGGGGACATCCCCCTTGTTTTCAACAAGTTTGTGAGTGGCAGGGCTGTTTGGGCAAACGAAGGGATGAATTGGCAGTAAAAGTTTGCAAACCCCAGGAAACTTTGCAATTGCTTCCGTGTGTGTGGGGGGGTGCCCATTGTAATACTGCCCTGACTTTCTCAGGGTCCATTTTGATGCTCTCTGGGGATATGCGATACCCCAGGTAGTCTATTCTTTCCTGGTGGAATTCACATTTCAATAGTTTAGCATATAGGTGGGTGGCCCGCAACTTTTTCAGAACTGCTCTGACTAGGTTAACATGTTCCTCTTTGGTCTCAGTGAAGATAAAGATGTCATCTAGGTAAACCCCTTATATAGGTGCTCTCTTAGCACTTCATTGATTAATTGCATAAAAACTGTGGGGGACCCTTGCAGTCCAAATGGCAGTATTTTGAACTGGTAGCAACTCATTGGGCAATTGAACGCAGTCTTCCATTCATCTCGTTCCTTAATCCTAATGTGGTAGTATGCTTCTCTCAGGTCTAGTTTGGTAAAAATCCTTCCTTTCGATAGGTGGGATAGCATATCCTTCATTAGGGGTAGGGGATACAGATTACATTCACTAATTGTCTTCAAACTGCGGTAATCCATGCACAAACAAAGAGAGCCATCCTTCTTCTCCCTGAACAGGACCGGGGCGGCCACTTTGGGTTTGGCAGGCCCAATAAATCCCCTTTCTAAATTTTTATTTATGAATCTTTCCATCTCCACCATTTCTTTTGGGCTCATGGCATACATCCTGGGCTTCGGGATTTTTGCCCCGGGTTTGAATTCTATAGCACAGTCTGTGGGCCGGTGGGGGGGAGCTCATCTGCCCATTCCTCACTGAAAACATCAGCAAGGACCCTGTATTCTTCCAGTATTTCTGGTAACCCCTTCTCTTCCCCCACTGATGCTGTCTCCTCTCTTCGGGTTGGGGGGTGCTTTGGGGTTTTAAGTTCCTATGCTCCCTCTCTGGGAAGTTGAGTTCTGCTATCCTCCAATTTATCCCAGGGTTCCATTTCTTCAGCCATTCATTCCAGTCCTAAAATCATTGGGCATTCCATGCCTGGGGCCACTACAAATGTTATGCCTTCCTCATGAGTCCCCAGGGACAGGTGAATTGGTAAGGTGGGTAGGGTAGCTGGTACCCCCCTGCTATGGACCCATCTAACTGGCTAAAGGAGATTGGTTGTTTTAGTCTCCTCACTGGAATGCCCAAATTCCCCATCAGGGTTGGGCTGATGAGGCAGCGGGTGCAGCCAGAGTCTATTAGGGCTTTTACTTTGACGGCTTCGGGCATGGAGGAAGCTAATATAGTCACTGTCTTAAGGATGGGTGGAATGGATCCACTTACCAATGGTTCTCCCTCTGAGCTGTCCTCCGAGGTGTCCGCTGCCCCTGTGGTGTAGGCTAGAATCCCCTCCCAGTCCTTGGCAGTGGTTGGGGACTCTACAGCCTCTTTCCCCCTCATGCAAGGTTCTTTTGGGTTGCCTTGGGACTTCCCTAGTCTCCTGGAGGGTGATGCCTCTGATTTGCGCTGAGGGGCTTTTGAACGGCATTCTGTGGCACGGTGGCCGTCTCCCCCACATTTAAAACAGCCTGTTGATTTCTTAGCCATGGACGGTGGTTTCGCCACCTCGCGTGTTTGCTCGGGCAGTGGGTGGCCCCATTGTTTTCCCTGGTGGTGCCTCTTTAGTAGGTCTATCTCCGCCTTCTCTGCCAGGACATACCAGTCATCGAGGTGGTGTGGGTCTCCTTGGGGCAGGCAAGAGTCATACAGGTCGTAGTTTAGCCCGTCTTTGAAATGGCTAAGGAGGATGTCTTCCAGCCAGTTCAGCTTGCTGGCAATGGCTCAGAATTCTTGGGTATATTCAGCCACCGGCCATCTGCCCTGCCTCACTGTTTTGATTCTCTCCCGGGCCTTACGATCAGCCAAAGTGTCCTCAAACTGCCTCCTCAAGGATTACATGAATTGGTTGAAGTCATTGGAGGGCATTGGAGTGATGCAGGTTCACCACCCAGTCTGCAGCTGGTCCATCTAAGGCGGATTGCACAAAGCAGTGATTCTTTTAAGGAGAACAGATTGTCAGAATCCATTTATATTCTATTCCTAAACCCCTATCTGTGCAAACCTAAATCTCACCCCCTAACTGGATTCTGCCATTCCCAAGGAGGAGAAGAGAAGACGTAATTGGCCATCCCTATCCATTAGATGCAAGGTTGTTTATTCAGTCTGCCTGGGGGCCATCATCAAAGACCAGGGAAAGAACCTTTGAACTGAGAAGAACAAAGAAAGAGGGAGGGGGAGATTCTGCTTTGTATCTCTGATTGAAATTTGAAGGGGAAGAAGCAAATGTTGTAAATGCATGGAAGATTCCTTTTCCCATGAAGGGTTTTGACACGTGTAACTTACCATTGATCCGGGACTGACAAAATGTACTAAGGGGAGAGATTTTTACTCAGGGACACTTTAAAAGTATCAATCTGCGACACAGTTTCCATATCCTGTCTAGATTATCTACTGTCAATCACGTTTTAGTAAAAGTTCTTGTTTGGACAATCCTGTCTCCAAGAGTTCTTCTTTCCTAAAATATGGATTCAATGCAATTTTAGGCTATATCAACAGTATAATTTTAAAACCATAGGGCATGGAAACATGAAATTCCACTTCTTCTTTGGCTAGAATCTATCTCAAATACTGTATTCAGTTCTCAATAACTTACTTTAAAGAGTTTTCTGACAAACTACAAGTGATTCAAAGAAGGACAGTGAGAAGGATAAAGGGACTAAGTCAAAGAAGAGAGCTGGAAAGAGCTGGGAATCTTCACCCTTTAGAAAAGACAACTAAGCACAACATTAGGATAATATTGGACACACTAGAATATTATGAAATATATAGTGGTCAACAAATGGCGTTATTATTCCTAGATGCCCAGAAGGCCTTTGACAATGTTAAGTGGCCATTTATATATCAACAACTTAGGTATATGGAAATGGGTGAAAAATTTATAAATATAATAAGGGCAATATATACTAATCAGGAAGCTAAAATAATAATAAATGGGGAAACAACCAGGAAATTTCAAATACAAAAAGGAAGATGACAAGGATGTTCCTTATCCCCATTACTATTTATACTGATGCTAGAGGTTCTAACGAGGATAATTAGAAACGAACCGCATATAAAAGGATTAGAAATTAAAAAAGAAATTTTTAAACTTCAAGCATTTGCGGACGATTTGGTCTTTATTTGAGCCTTTCATTGTTAGGGAGAATTGCTGTCGTAAAAATGAATGTATTACCTAAAATCCTATTCCTCTTCCAAAATATTCCTATATAACTTGATCAAAAATTTTTTGGGAACCTGAACAAATTGACATTAAATTTCATATGGCAAGGGGAAAAACCGAGGATTAAAATGAAACATCTGCAGGATGTTAAAGAAAATGGGGGTTTTGGACTACCAGACTGGGAAACATATTACCATGCAGTGGCATTAACCTGAATTAGAGAATGGATAATTTTAAAGAACAAAAGATTATTAACCCTAGAAGGCCATGATCTGCAATTAGGCTGGCACGCATTCCTATAGAATGAGAAACAAGGGCTATATCAACATTTTCAAAACCATCGGATTAGACAAGCGTTACTTAAAATTTGGAATAAAATTAGAAAACAAAATTACATTAAAGTACCAGTCTGGTTGTCCACACTTGAAGTGATAGTTTACCCAAATTTGTTTAAGTTGGAAAACAGTACTATATACAAGGATATTACGAATGAAGTGGGAAAATTGAAATCTAGACAGGAACTAGAACAACAAGGGATAAAATTGGAATAGTGGGCTTATTTACAGATACAAACATGATACGGGAAAGATAAGAAAGAGTGGGGGATAAATATTCAAGAAACTGCATTGGATAAAATTTTATTGGGGCCAGATGAGAAACAAATAAGGAAATTGTATAGTTTGCTATTGGGGTATAAAATGTTTGAGGAACAAGTTAAAGAACCAATGCTGATATGGGCTAAAAAATTGGGACATGGCATAGATTTTGATATTTGGCAAACTCTATGGGATAGAAATAAAAAGATAACGCTGGCCTCAGCTTATAAAGAAAATTTATATAAAATGTTTTACCAGTGGAATCTCCCCCCAGCACGATTAGCCAAAATGTACAAGACAATATCCCCTAGCTGTTGGAAGTGTTCCAAAGAATTAGGTACTTATTTTCATGTTTGGTGGTCCTGTAACAAGACGCAAAAGTATTAGCAAAGGATTCGGATATGGTTAGAAGAAATATCAAGATGGAGTGTAGATTATAGACCAGAATTTTTCCTACTAGGCATGACAACAGAGAAGCATACTAAAGAAGAGTTATATATAATGATACACATGAACACAGCATCAAGGATGACGTTCGCCCAGAAATGGAAAAACAGTGAAATTGTTGTGATTCAGGGTCAGCCTGTGGGTTCGGCAGTTGGGTCGGACGATTCAGAGGAGGAGGAGGAGGGTGTTGGAGAGGTTGCTGAGGGTGTTGGAGAGCTTGCTGATGAGAGCCCTCAGCCAGGCCCCTCCCACCTGGTTACGACGCAGACCCAGCTGTGTGAGCCTGACAGCGTGGATGAAGATGACCCACAGCTGGCCCTGTTCAAGGACGCCCAACGCAGGAGGCAGCCAATCAGGAGTAAACAGAGGAAGGCAATGGGGCACCTTGGAAGGAGGCAGAGAGAAGCCACGCCCTGAACTGTTTAAAAGGGGAATGTGTGGGAGGGCTGGTTTGCTGAAGGCAACCGTTTGAATAGCTCCTGTTTCATGGTTCGTGTGTTGTTTTGCTCTGTTTTATGTTAATAAATTTGGCAGGCTTAGTTCCAGCCTCTTGCCGTTTGTAAAGGGGTTGTCCTTGCCTTTTCTGCAGGGTCGGTAGTATGCTGGTACAGAACAGAAATACCGGACGAGAGGGAAGTGATAAATAAAATTTGGGAGTGTGCAGAAATGGACAAGTTAACTGGAAATTAAAAATAAGGATCAGTCAGATTACTACAAAATTTGGAATACGTTTTATTTATGGTGGGAACAGAAAGGAAGGTCACAACAGAAACACACAGGATGTTGATTTCACATATTACTAGAATAAGGTGGTTAAGATTGAATATTCTATAACTGTATATAAATGATATGTACATAAAGTGTATAAACAGTATGTATATAAAACACAAAAATGATGTAAGACAAGAAGGAATGTCAGACCGTTAACATCTTGTCCAAAGTTTTAAATATTAAAATTTGTTTAATAAAAAAAAGAAAAAAAAGAAAAGACAATTGAGAGACTATGACTTGGTTGTGACAGTATCCCAACCGTTACAGTCGGTTATAGATTTGATGGAAATTATAACTCAGTATGGTAAGGTTTCTGGGTTTAAGGTGAATAGCAATAAGACCAAGATATTATCTAAGAACCTATCTATGAGTGAAAGGGATATGTTATCTAAATTAACAGGTTTTGAAATAGTGAAGAAGGTTAAATATTTAGGAGTATATATTGCAGCCTCAAATGTAAAATTGCATAAGAATAATTATGAAACACTATGGTCGAAGGTACAAGGGGACTTAAATAATTGGAAAAAATTACAATTATCATTACTGGGAAGAATTGCAGTTGTTAAAATGAATGTTCTACCAAAGTTTCTCTTTTTGTTTCAAATGATATCTATATTGAAAAAGGATGCCAACCTTGATCAATGGCAGAAGGGTATTAACAAATTTATTTGGGCAGGGAAAAAACCAAGAGTTAAATTTAAGATTTTACAAGATGCTAGGGAAAGAGGGGGACTCAAGGTGCCGAATTTGAAATTGTATTATGATGCGGTTGCCTTGATGTGGGTTAGTGATTGGCTTAATTTAACTAACAAGAGAATACTTCATCTTGAGGGATGGGATTTGGTATATGGATGGCATGCATATTTGCTTTACGATAAGAAGGTGGACAGGGCTTTTACATCCCATATTCTTAGAAGTGCTTTATTGCGTGTCTGGAAAAAGTATTATTATAAGTTAAATTATAAAATACCGATTTGGGGAATTCCTGGACACGCGATAGAGGGCGTATCTATGGGAGTGAGTATGGATATGGTTTCTTATAAGGAACTACTTAGATTGCAAGGGAATGATTGGCAACTTAAATCATTAGAGGAGTTGAGACAAGAAAACATAAATTACTCTTGGTTTCAATATACCCAATTGAAAGTTAGGTGGAAGTCAGATCAAAAGGTTGGCATCACAATTACAGATCAAAATTTAGTAAAATAAATTAGAGATTTAAATTGTGCACATATAAAGAGGATATATAATGCTTTAATTGAATTGGATTCGGAAACGGAACTGGTTAAAGACTGTATGATAAAGTGGTCACAAAATATTCAGGAACCAATTTCGTTGGACACTTGGGAGATAATTTGGGTTAGAAATGTTAAATTTACTCAGGCTCAAAATTTAAGAGAAAATTTTTATAAAATGTTTTATAGATGGCATCTGGATCCCAAGAAGTTGTCTAACATGTATCCTAATTTACAGTCTAAATGTTGGAGATGTGGTAGTTTAGAAGCTACCTATTTTCACATGTGGTGGACTTGTAGAAATATAAAAGCTTTTTGGATCAAAATTTGGTGGAACATTCAAAAGATTTTTAAGAGAAAGATAAAGTTTTCTCTGCAATTGTTTTTATTGGGTATTGTGGTAGATTGTGATGTTAAAGAAACTAACTTGATGTTGAATATGATAACAGCAGCACGGTTACTGGTGGGACAATATTGGAAGAAGGATAGTTTGCCCACTATAGAAGAATGGGTGTTTAAAGTTTCAAATCTTGCAGAAATGTCTAAGATTTCTGCTTATTTGAAAGATCACTCACAGGAAAGATATATTTCAGTTTGGAGGAGATGGATAAATTATATTCAGAACAAATATGGGACTAAAAAGTTCCATTTAGCTTATGAGTAGATTTTAGTGGGATATTGTTATTGGTACTTTGTTTGTAGTTATGTTAAAGGGGAGTTAAAGCACATTATAAATTTGGTTAATTGTATATTATGCATAATTTTTATTTAGAATATGATTATTATAACTATAATCCTGTATTTAGCTCTGGGAAGTGGGGGGGGGAAGTGGGTGGGTTTGGGGTGGGAGGGATTTGGGGATATATTGTAAAATTTTGTTTTTGTAAAACTCTTTAATAAAAAAAAGTTAACTCTGGAAATTAAAAATAAGGATCAGTCAGATTACTACAAAATTTGGAATACGTTTTATTTATGGTGGGAACAGAAAGGAAGGTCACAACAGAAACACACAGGATGTTGATTTCACATATTACTAGAATAAGGTGGTTGATAAGATTGAATATTCTATAACTGTATATAAATGATACGTACATAAAGTGTATATACAGTATGTATATAAAACACAAAAATGATGTAAGACAAGAAGGAATGTCAGACCGTTAACATCTTGTCCAAAGTTTTAAATATTAAAATTTGTTTAATAAAAAAAAGAAAAAAAGAAAAGACAACTGAGAGACTATGACAGAAAGTACTCTTCAAATATTGGCAAGGGTGTCACTTATAATTTCAAAATCAGTTCCTTCCACTTCAGGATGGAGACTTTTCTCTTCCTTGTCCTTCTTGCTGCCTTATCTTTTACCTGATATTTATTTATTCACTGAGATCAGATGAGATGGATCAGAGGAATGATGGAACAATATTGCATGTCAGAACAAGAGGAGCCTCCCAAAACCTGGAACTGGTGTAGAACAAGGTTTTCAAAATCCATATAGCCATACTTCTATAGATTTTTGTTTACTGAAGAGAAAAAAATGAATAGACCTGTCTATGTATACTGGTGATTTTGATTACATCATCATTTTCCTTGTGTCAAAGTAAGTTCTTTGCTTAACATCAAGGAATAGATGGGCAATTTGCCAAGGGCTCAAGGGCCACAATTTGAATATAAATCTTAATTTGTTTGAATCATCCCTGCCAAGATGTTTGTTTGAACTTGTATTTTCCTTGAAAGTATTAAACTACCTTCATCTTTCTAGCTATATGCAATAAGACTAGGTGACAAATGAAGTTGTGAAGTAAGACCATTAATAACCTAGACTAAGAAAGCTGTTACTATCATAGAACATGGGCCCATAACTTTTAACAGCTGTATAAAAAGCAATGGAAGCACCGGGACAAAGATTGAAATAAGTCTTCAGGGGTGCTTTGTTTTTCTATTTAAATGAGAAATAGAATGGAGAATTTAAGAGTCACCTTCCTACAAGTCTTCAAGCAGAAGAATGTATTTCATGAATGTGCCCGTTGCAAGATACAACCAATTATGCAATACAGGTATATAGGTAAATAACCTATTTATATACAAACATCCAACATACAGTTTAATGTAGGCATAGAGACAGGACAGGCATACCAAACAATAAACTAACAAACAAATACAACTGTATGAAGTATTGTTATGAGTATTTATGATAACCCTAGAATTTGTCAAAAGAAATTGATTGACATTTGAAGATCTCTTTTCTTTCTTTTTTTAATGTATGTCAGCATTTTGAAAAATAAGACTGAAATCTAGTTAATCTGTACTTTTCTCACTGCATCCATCCAATCACCTATAAAAAATCTTCATCACTAAGACTGTATTATTTAGGAAAAAATAAATCTAACGATTACAACATCATCAATATAAGCAGATACTTATGCAGTAAGTATTTATTCCATACTGGTAACATATCTCCTTTTAAAAAAAAATACAATCATATCATAGCAGATATATTTAGCAATGCTTATTAGTTAACCTTGCAGAAGATCTTCAATGTAATTAAGCTGAACTTTGATGGTTTTCTTCTTCACAAGCAACTGCATACAGTACAGAATACACACAAACTAACTTCTGTCATGCAAATTCCCACAGAGAAACTCAATTCAGTGTTCCTTCAATCAGGAGAAATGAGGAATTTGGCAAAAGGCTATTTCTGTTATGGATCCCAGAACATTATGACATGTTCTTCTAAAGTTGGCTTATTGGATATAGCATTGATATTTTGTTTCCAACAGGTGGCACCTTTTTAGGCCTGTATAAAACAAGTTATATTTACTTCAATGGAAGCTATGTGATATGAAGGCAATGTCAAAGTGCAGCTTGTCTCCACAACATGCCCTTTGGGTGAGGAGAAGGCTTTCTTTGACTTTCTCCTCAGCACTGGTCAAAGTACATCCAGGGTTGGTGACAGTGGCACATACTATGGGATTTCCAGGCTGGTCAGCTATGAACATACCTGCAAGATTTTCTAAAGTCACCCAGCCTGGATATATTGTGAGGGCCACAAGCTGGGCAGGTTTGGTATGCATTGCCAGATTTTGCTGAAGCTATAAAGCTTGGAAGCAATTTGGCAAGTAATGTGAGTTCCTGCAGCATTTGCCAAAGGCAGCCTGCCAATGCAGATTTGGTATGTGCTATGAGGGCTGCACACTGGACAGTAGTGATTTCAGCAGCTGCTTTACCTTGAAGCACTTTGTCAATTGCTGCAGAATAAAGCTCTTCTCAAATTTACTTCTATAGTAATTGCCAAAGGGAGTTTTCTCAGCTTCCTCCTGTTCAACTCACATTAAGTGCATGGCACCTTATACAGATTTGCACAGCCCTAAAATGTTTTTACAGACTGACACCTTTTGCTAGATACTTGTTAATTTTACTTTATAATGGAACCTGATGTTCCAGCTTGAAATCATAGGGGTTGCTTTCTTTCTTTTTTAAAAAATGTTATTCTGATGTAATTTGTGTTTTAAGTCATATGCACTTCTAGAAACCTTATAACACATGTGTTTTAAATTAAATAATGAGGAAAGACCAGCTATAAAAAGCTACATATTGAAATGAAATTGTCTACATTTTAAAAAACAATATATAAAGTGTAGAACAGGTAAAAGATCTAATATAGAGTGACCTGAACATGTTGTTGAGTTCCAAGTGTGCCTTTCAGCACAAACAGGACCAGAAAATGGTCAAGAACTACTAATCAAGTTTTATGTATATTATCAGGTAGCTCTTTCTAAAAATGGGGACATTATACTACATAAAAGAGCTGCTTGTTGTTTAAGTCCATATCAGTCCCTTTGAAATAACTGAAAAATTCTGTATGATACAAATAATTTATAATGAATTAGTTTTTTAAATTGTTTACTCACTAATCTAATAGTTTACCATTGATGAAGCACTTGAAAGTATGAGGAAAGCTTCTTCCCGCCTAACAATATAACTACATTACCATTAGACTTGGGGTTGAACTCAAGTTACATCACTAATCATTAGGTCTGCAAAGCATTTGAAAGAGGTGCTTCACAAACACATTAGCATGAGCTAAGCACTTTGAAGTATTAAAGCAGCTGCAACCTCTGGAAAGTCTGTGTGACTCTTTCAATGATTGCCCCCAAGCCCCCCACCCTCTCCCTCTCCCTCTCTCTCCCCCTCTCCATGCAGAAAAAGTATTTTTTGCTGAGAGCCATCCATGTCCACAGTACAGGACACTTCTTCCCCAAGGCTTTCTTCAGGACATAATTGATTTAACACTTTGAGGAAAAATGCTTCAGTGTGGTAACACTTTTTCCAAATACTCACTACTAAACCTTACAGACCCCTTCATGGATTACTGCCTTGTCGTGGTGAAGGGGTTTGCGTAATTCAGTGAAGCTATGAGCTATGCTGTGCAGGGTCACCCAAGACAGAGAGGTCATAGCAGAGAGTTCTGACAAAACGTGATCCACTGGAGAAGGAAATGGCAACCTACTCCAGTATCTTTGCCATGAAAACCCATGGACAGTACCAAAAGACAAAAAGATATGACACTGGAAGATGAGCCTCTCAGGTCGGAAGGCGTCCAATATGCTACTGGGGAAGAGGAGAGGGCTAGTACTAGTAGCGCCAGAAAGAATGAAGCAACTGGGCCAAAGTCGAAAGGATGCTCAGCTGTGGATATATCTAGTGGTGAAAGGAAAGTCCGATGCTGTAAAGATTTTTTCTCCATAGGAATCTGGAATGTAAGATCCATGAATCAAGGAAAGCTAGACGTGGTCAAACAAGAGATGACAAGACTGAACATTGACATCTTAGGAATCAGCGAACTAAAATGGACAGGAATGGGTGAATTTAATTCAGATGACCATCAGGTATACTACTGCAGGCAAGAATCCCTAAGAAGAAATGGAATAGCCTTCATAATCAATAAAAGAGTAGGAAAAGCAATACTGGGATACAATCCCCAAAATGACACAATGATCTCAGGTCGAATCCAAGGCAAACCATTCAATATCACAGTAGTCCAAGTCTATACCCCAACCACCAGTGCTGAAGAGGATGAAATTGACTGGTTCTATGAAGCCCTACAGCACCTTATAGAACTAACACCAAAAAATGTTGTCCTTATCATCATGGGGGATTGGAATGCTAAAGTAGGAAGCCAAAAGATAACCAGAATAACAGGCAAGTTTGGCCTTGGAGTACAAAATGAAGCAGGGCACAGGCTGATAGAATTTTGTCAAGAGAATATGATGGTCATAGCAAACACTCTTTTCCAACAACCCAAGAGATGGCTCTACACATGGACATCACCAGATGGTCAACACAGAAATCTGATTGACCATGTGCTCTGCAGCCAAAGATGGAGAAGCTCTACACAGTCAGTAAAAACAAGACCATGAGCTGACTGTGGCTCAGACCATGAGCTTCTTGTTGTAAAGTTTAGGCTTAAACTGAAGAAAGTAGGGAAAAGCACTAGGCCACTCAGATATGAACTAAATCATATCCTTGACGAATATACAGTAGAGGTGAAAAATAGATTTAAGGAATTAGATCTGATAGACAGATTGCCTGAAGAACTATGGATGTAGGTTCGCAATATTGTACAAGAGGTAGCAACTAAAACCATCCCAAAGAAAAAGTAATGCAAGAAAGCAAAATGGCTGTCTGAGTCAGCTTTGCAAATAGCTGAGAAAAGGAGGGAAGCGAAAGGCAAGGGAGATAAGAATGCCTTCTTAAATGAACAGTGAAAAGAAACAGAAGAAAACAACAGAATAGGGAGGACCAGAGTTCTCGTTGGAGAGATGAAGGGCAAGTATAATGCAAAAATGGGCATGATAAAGGACCAAAATGGCATGGACCTAACAGAGGCAGAAGAGATTAAGAAGAGGTGGCAAAATTACACAGAAGGACTATACAAGAACGAGCTTCATGTCTCTGATAACCACAATGAGGTGGTAACTGACCTTGAGACAGACATCCTAGAATGTGAAATGAAGTGGGCTGAGCAACAACAAAGCTAGTGGTGGTGACAGTATTCCAGCTGAGCTATTCAAAATCTTAAAAGACGATGCAGTAAAAGTGCTACACTCAATTTCCCAGCAAATTTGAAAAACCCAACAGTCACCACAGGATTGGAAAAGATCGGTTTACATTCCAATTCCAAAGAAAGGCAGTGCCAAAGAATGTTGAAACTATCGCACCATTGCACTCATTTTACATGCTAGTAAAGATATGCTTAAAATGCTACAAGCTAGACTCCAGCAGTATGTGGATCGAGAACTACCAGAAGTACAGGCAGGATTTCAAAGAGGCAGAGGAACTAGACATCAAATTGCCAACATACGCTGGATCATGGAGAAAGCTAGGGAGTTCCAGAAAAACATCTACTTCTGCTTCATTGACTATGCTAAAGCATTTGATTGTGTGGATCACAACAGACTGTGTCAAGTTCTTAAAGAGATGGGTGTACCAGACCATCTTATTTGTCTCTTGAGAAACCTATATGCGGGTCAAGAAGCAACAGTGAGAACTGGACATGGAACCACTGATTGGTTCAAAATTGGGAAAGGAGTCCAGCAAGGCTGTATACTGTCACCCTGCCTGTTTAACTTATATGCAGAGCACATCATGAGAAAGGCAGGGCTAGATGAATCAAAAGTTGGAATTAAGATTGCCGGAAGAAATATCAACAACCTAAGATATGCACATGACACCACTCTAATGGCAGAAAGTGAAGAGGAACTAAAGAGCCTCTTGATGCGGGTGAAGAACGATAGTGCAAAAGATGGTGACTGCAGCCAAGAAATTAAAAGATGCTTGCTCCTGGGGAGGAAAGCCATGGCAAATTTGGACAGCACACTAAAAAGCAGAGATATCACCCTGCTAACAAAAGTGTATATAGTCAAGGCTATGGTCTTCCCAGTTGCAATGTATGGCTGTGAAGGTTGGACCATAAGAAAGGCTGAGCAACAAAGAATTGAGTCTTTTGAACTGTGGTGCTGGAGAAGACTCCTATAAGTTCCTTGGACTGCAAGGTGTTCAAACTGGTCAGTCCTAGAGGAGATCAACCCTGATTGCTCTTTAGAAGTCCAGATCCTGAAGTTGAAACTCAAATACTTTGGCCACCTAATGAGAAGGAAGGTGTCCCCCCCCCCCTTGGCCACCAGTCTCAGAAAAGGAGATACAGTCCATCATTAAAGGCTTAAAGAGCAATAAAGCCCCAGGTGAGGATTTTTTACCAGCAGAATTATTTAAGAAATTTCCCAGTTTGTGGGCCCTGTATTAGCACATCTTTTTACACCCATAAATAATACCTGCCATATACCAGATGGGTGGAAGATGGCAATAGTTTTCCCCATATATAAAAAAGGGAATAAAAAAGGATCCTAGTAATTATAGGCCCATCAGCCTGATTGGCATTGTAGCAAAAATATGTGCTAGGTACCTTTTTAACAGATTTGAAATCTGGGTAGAGGAAAACAACATCCTCACAGAAGAACAAGCAGGTTTTAGATAAAACAGATCTACTATTGATAACTGCTTTGTCTTGAACCATCTAATTACCAAATATGGCTATAAGAGAAGACCCCTGTTTGCTGCTTTCATAGACCTTACAGCAGCATTTGATATGGTAAATAGAGACGTACTATGGAGTAAACTGACATATCTTAAAATAGAACCCAGACTCCTGGCTTTGATTAAAGCCCTTTACACAAGTACCTGTTTGAGGGTGCGGTATGGGGTTAATGGGGCCCTGACTAACAGGATTCACACAAATAAAGGGTTAAGGCAAGGGGGGACTTTACTCAACCACAGTCCTAGAACAAACACAGTCCCAGCATTTGAGATGTATTTTGGGTGTAGATCCAAGAACATCTGCTGCAGCAGTTAGAGCTGAATTGGGAATTCATACAATTCAGGCATTATCTAAAATTAGAGCTTATACGTAACTACTGGTGCAAAGTTAATGAAATGGAGACTGATAGACTCCCCAAATTATGCCTACTAGAGCAAATAAAACTACAATCACAAATCTCCTGGATCACCAAACTAACAAATTTTGTAAGAAGCTGTGGCCTTCCTGTCTCTTGTATAACAGGAGAACTGTCCAAAAAATGAGTTGTCCAAAGAATTAAGGATATAGAAGCACAAACAGATATAGCTATCCTTAGTAAGGTGGGTAACTTGAAATGGCTGAGTAAATACAAACATACTTTTCAAGTAGAGAGTTATTTGAAGTTACAACTCCCAAAACATCTTAGGGAGATATTTACAAGAGCGAGATTTGAACAGCATGACACAATGGTCAAATATGGGAGATTTCATGCTATACCGTACAATGAGTGTCTCTGCATTTGCGGAGTGGCAGAGGTAGAGGACCTGGCTCACATCCTATTTGACTGTTGCCTGTATAAGAAGGTGAGAGACAGGTATCTTGGTCTATATAATGACCCATTGGCAAAAAGTTAATTGCTTTCATATAAAAACATGAATCATGGAGCTGGAAGGGATCCTGGAAGTCTTCTAGTCCAACACCCTGCCCAAGGCAGGAGACCTTATACAATCCCATCCAAATGGATGTCCATTTTTTTCTTGAAAACCTCCAACAATGGAGTACCCACAACTCCCCTGATTTTTTAAAAATTTATTAAATTTGTTTGGCATCCATCTTGCCACAAGGTGATTGTCATGATTCTGATAGATGAGACCAATTAAACCAAGATTCCTGAAAAATAATTGTGGTTCTGCATCCCAGGCACCTACCTAACACCTGTAGGAGGACATGGAAGACTCAGGGAAGAATCTGAGATGGAGAAGATGTCATTGTTCTGATGATTGAGACAAATCAAACAAATTAAAGGCATATTATTTATCTAAAAAGTCTTAGTAATGAAACAAAACATCGGCACTCATGGAGACAACTCCTCTTTCATTATTGGCACTAGCTTCCTTGTGGTTTTGGTCTGGGTGTGTCCAGTTATATCTGTCAAATGTTGCTGTTCTTCAGTAATTGGATAAGTGCCTTCCAACCTGGATGCTTCAGCATTTGTCCAAAGTCACAATTTTTGTAGGAACAATATAGATATGTATGTTACATTGTCTTCTTCTGGTTTTGATTGTGGAATTTCTCCTCTCAGGAGGTTTGACTTCATACTTGCAAAGCCCTATCTTATTTTCAACTAAACTACTGATCCCTCCCATCATATCAAGCAATAATCCCGTGAAAGGGAAACCAGAAGTACACTCATATGTACAGGCAAAAGACTGTATTGGGAAACAGATATAATCTCTTCCAAAAGTAGTTATTTATTTAATGTCAACTTTATAAACCAGTTTTCTTCACCAAAGTATGACTCACTCAACTGTTATTAAATAATTAATATAGAAATAGCCTTTGTCTGACATACAAGGAAGTGTAAGAAAGTTCACAGAAAACAATATGGATATACCTTTAACCTTTAATCCTATTGGAAAATTGCACAACACCATTCAACAAGCACTCATAGCTCCTTAAAATATATGTTGGCCTTCCTCCTTTTATTGGGGAACTATTTCTACAATACTGTCACTTTAAACTTTTATATCAGTGCAGCATCTATATTGATAGCATTACTAAAGAATAACACGTGCATCTAAAAGTTGGAGGCAGCCACAGACATTATAAATGTAATTATCTTAATCCCAGTATACTGTATAAATACAGAGCAGCTTTCAGATGAGAAAATTCTTCAGTTCTGATCCACAATAGGGAAAAGTAGAAATGTTTTAGAGAAATCATTTGGAGATCTCTGAATTTGACTCAGAGAAGTGAAAATTAAAAATGTAGCTGTCTGTAACAGTAGCTCTGGGAACTGTTGCACAATGCTATACTGGACTTACCACAAAGACTCATTTCCTACAGCAGAGGAGTACCTTCTGAGGTAGGAATCTCCTTCCCCCCACTTGTTTCAGAAGCACAGCAAAAAATGTTTCTGGCATTCTGATATCTGCAGGAGTAGATAATTCCTTGCTTGGAAGGCTAAACCAGAAAGATTGCTCAGGGAACTAAAACTTGAGAAAGAAGTAATACAGATGGGATACATAAAACTTCATACAAGATGACAATACTGAAAGAGCCCCAGAGAATACTCTTAGAATTTTTTCTTGATTATTCTTGGATGGGCTGGATGACCTGAATCTATGGTAGAAAAATAATCTTCATAATTAGTCCTATATATTCTTTTTCTACAGCAAATCAGGATGCCAACTGGAAGATACCAGACCTATCGCCTGGCAGTGAAATTTTATCTGTATCCCTTTCTACAAATATGTTCTGTAGTATCTTCATGCTGAAAGATGCTTCAGATGAGGCATAAGAGTTAATTTGATAGTGCTTTATCAAAGAAAATATGGAAGACACATGGCAACTGTTGTCCCCCAGGATGGCATTAGTGTTGAGAACAACCAATGAGTGATAGTTCCCTGGGAAGCAGGGATATTCTGAGTCTTGTAGAATAGTTTGATACAGGCCAAAGTTTGGGGATCATGGTGGGAAGGCTTAGTTATAGTGAGACTCTTGAAAGGAAACCAGTAGATTTTCCGATAATCTGAATTCCTGTTGTCCTCAGGAGCCCCCCCCCCCGGCTTTTGCTATCTTAGGCAGAAAAGTTGAGATGATCTGCTCAAAGTCCAGATACATAGTTGTAACCAGCTAATTAAGACTAGAGGAAAGGCAGAGGAGAGCAGCCACATCTTCAGCACTCATTGTGGGGAAGTAAAATAAAGTAGATAAAGTCTGTCTGTTTGTCTGTCTGTTGGTCTGTCTGTCTGTCTGTCTGTCTCTCTCTCTCTCTCTCTCTCTCCCCCCACCCCACCCATCATTGTCATCTTCAGCCAGATAACAGGGACAGAATTGTGCTGGAAGAAGCAGAGGCAGGAGAGGCAATGACTTGAGATGCCTGCTGGAATGAAGGTAGACTTGGCAGCTCTGATGGTTTCTCTGCACTTGCTGCCTTCTCCCACCCTCAACCTGGAAATCAAGTACATCAAAGTAAATGGCCTTTCTTACTTCTTTCCTGGAAAGCCTTGAAAACTGGGAAGCCCTTTGGATGCTGACAAATCAAAGCAGGTTTCAGAGGGATCTTCTCCTCTTCAGTTTCCCCCAGAGCTTCTTCAGAGTCTGGGCACAAGCAGTTGATTGCTATACTGAATTAGAGATCTGCACCATAATTTTTTTAAAAAAACTGGGGGGAGTCCCTTTGCATTTCAGTCTTCCAGATTTCCTTTTAACTTATTGCACTCTTTACAACTAAAGCTGCAAATGTTTTCTTTTGTTTTCTGTTTAAACCGGTCAATAGACCCCCTCGTCTTTTTCCCTTTAGCATTCCTGTAGGAGACGCAATCCAGTCAAGTCTGGCAAATTTGGAAGAAGTCCTCTTTTGCTGAGCTCCTTCTTAAGGAAGTAAAGACTGTGTGATCAGGGAAATGCTCATTTCTGGTTTTTCAGCACTAGCGAGTTCCAAGGTCTTGTTTTATATATTTATACAAGAGGCAGATAAAGTTTCAGATAATTATCCCAAGCTGAAGTTCTATTGGCCATTTGAAGTTTGCAACTTTCTGGCTATGAATTCCCATTTATATTACTCAGTGATGTTGGGCACGATCCTCTGGAAAGATTCCTTGCAGAGGTTTCAGGATGATTTCAACTGGGTGGAGTCCTGCAAGAGATGCTCCCACTAGATCATAGTCTAAGTTCAAACCTTCCTTCTACACTAATCCTGAAATGCTTTAAAAGGAGATTCAGTGCGTTAAACTTGAAAAAAATAATTGATCACACTTGAAGAGAGGTACAGAGCTAAAGATAGGATGGTTATATGGGGTGTATTTATTCCCATTTGCTGAAAATATCATTTTAGTTTCAAACTGAATTTCTGCATTTATTTATTCATTTTTCACTTCTTTTAAAAATTAAGAAATAGCTAGGCTAAGCAGATTTAAAAGCCTTTTTGTAGCCCTGCAGATCATTTGGATCAATTATCCACATTCATCTTTAAAAT
The DNA here is from genome assembly GCF_947247035.1 of Vipera ursinii. Lineage (NCBI taxonomy): Eukaryota > Metazoa > Chordata > Lepidosauria > Squamata > Viperidae > Vipera > Vipera ursinii. The sequence continues at coordinate 182,308,459 of NC_139512.1, forward strand.
AAACCCTTCAGTTTGTTTGCAATAATTTTAACACCCATTGTAAATCACTGACCAGATTCCAGGGAGGGGATGCATTGACTTCAGTGAGAGAAGGAGGTTCAGGTGGATTGTAGCCACAGTGAACTTTGCCAAAGCAGCTTGTAAGTCCTCTGGAGATGAGTGGGGTGTGGGTACACCCTCCTTTGGATGTCTACCACATTTGCTTAATCCTTTTGTCTGAAATGGTATAGCGCTTCCTGCTTGAGCAGGAGGTTGGACTAGAAGACCTCCAAGGTCCCTTCCAGCTCTGTTATTCTGAATCCCTCTTTGCAGCAGGTTTAGTATTGCTGGAACAGTTTATGATTGGGATTTTGGCAAATGAACCATGTTCAATTAATAGGACAACCTGGGCCCACTGTAGCCTATCCACTACAATTTTCCTTCTACAGAAATTTGTGGCCAGCAGGAGTATATTGTTGCATAACTGGAGTTTGAATCTCTTGTTCACTTCTGTCAATGGAAATGATTCTTGGAGGTATCCCTAGAAGTTTGTTGCTGTCCGTTAGTTTGCAAATCATTGGTTCTGCTGAAAATTCAAAACAGGAAGGCCAAAACCAGAGAAAAAATAAAACAAATGCAAGGAAAGAAAATGAAGAACTCTTGAAGTGGTCCTGACCACCAGAATGACAGGAAGAGCTCACACTTGTTCAGCTCACACTGAAGCAAGCCAGAGGCTGGGACTGTGAAAAGGAGAATCTCTTACCAATGTAACCACATCAAAATCTTCTCTAGGCACTCACTCCCTTCCCCAGAGTGAGGGAAAGAATGTGGGACTCAGCTATAGGAAAATTAAGAGCAATTTTATGTTAAAAAGCGACTTAACACTATTACAACTTATTTACTATTTGTACATAAATAAAATACATGTTGATTGTCTTAACTATAACAAATGAAACTCCTAATACTAGAGTTTCTTATTAGATTTTAAAGTAGGGAATATATAAGAGCTATGCGTTCATACAGAAGTAAGGATGACATGTTCACCAAGACTATAAAACAGAATGTGAAGAAAATTTGTATGAGTTATCCTTGATCCCTTTAATAGAAGATTTTAAAAGACAGTTAAAAGAATGCTTTCTATACTGTAGATGTCCCATACATTAACTAGTACACTCAGAATTTATGAACTTCTAGGTCACACTGGAAAAAGCATTCTTAGTACCTATGAGGTTTCATGCCCATAGGCTGTTATGTGAGTTTCTTATGTGCTGTAGGGTAGCATACTTCCCATTAATTACTTTCAGAGATCCTGAAGTTCATCTTAGTCTCTCTTGTAGCTCAAATATCTTCATATTTTCTATAGAAAAAAAGCTGCCTCAAGCCTGTCAAATTTCCACTTTGAAGAACCTGTCCTTCTTGCATCTGGCCTCATATGCAGCAATAGCAATGCCAAACTATATTCCAGGCAGTATTTCTTTATTTTAGAATGCTTTAATTTCCATTAGATACTTGAAAGAACACGAATAATCTATAAATAGCTGATCAGAAATGTCATGATTTTGCCTCCTGGATGATACTGTTTCTTTAATAGTTGCTTTATATTTCTGAGTTTTGCTACTTTAGTAATATATCATTTATTTATTTTTATTTTTACACTGTTTTCTCATTACAAAAATTCCAAAAGAAAAATGTTTAGTGGGTTAATAATGAGACGTTTCTTCTAAAAAAATTAGTATTTTAAAAGAGCTTGAAATAAATCAACCTTGGGCTCTGGCATACCGTACTCATTTTCAAATCACTTCAGAGAATATGATGACCACGTAGCCACATGAAACAAGTATTCTAAAACTACTTGTGTATGTTTCTTCGCAACTTCCAGTGATGTTTGTTTTTCTTCAGTCAAAAACTCATAGATACATTTAATTAATCTTTACATCTCAAAGAAATCCTTGAGAATTTCTTTCCTTGCAATTTATACATCTCCCACAGTATAGTTGTACTTTATTCTATCCCTTAAGTAAGTCACGTCTTCCCACAAACATCTACATGTGCCCTCTACTCATCTATAGACATTGTGGAAACCATAATTTTAACTACTTATAATATATCTCTTCTTCTTTTCAATCTGGAATAAAAAGCTTTGTGAGTATCTTTTTTACTAACAGTTTGAATGAGACACCTTCACAAAAAAAGAAGGGAAATAAGGCCCAGCATTAGGGGTGTTAAATGTTTGAAATCAAAGAAAGTAAGAAATCCACAGGAGAAAACCTCATTGATTTTTGTGCACAATAAAACCTCTATTATTTCTGTACCAAAATCATATGATTCCTGGTGGCTTTAAGAGCATCATTAGGACATATTCAGGACTGATACTTTTTTTTTTTACAAAATTTGATTACCGTACATTTAAGAACTTTAACTTGCCAATGTTAAGCCTGGGGAACTTCAGTAAACTATGCCATCCCACCATACAATATCTCTTTAGTATGGTATAACAACAAATTGATTCTTTTGGATACAAGTCAGGTACTGAGGCTGGGGCGGAGCAAAATGTTGCTGAAAAATAGACTTTACTGAAATTGGTGAAACCAAGATATATGCTTACAGTATAATAGAAAGAAGCAAAAACAGAGAATGCATTTTATACTTTTATGGATTATGAACAGTTTGAGAGATTATGGTTTGCTTTTTATCTGTCTCTATTTCCTTTAACTATCTTGCATTTTAATTTATTCCGGATCCATTTGTTTTGTTCTAAACAACCAACAGTGATTTACTTCATTTTGGTAACTTGAATATAGAAATTTCATACCCGTTGCCCTAGTTCCCTTTTACTTGTTGAAACTAACATCAGTCAGAACTCTCTTAGAATTTCCCAACTTTACTTGAAGTGTGTTAGTTTGAAAGGAAACGACAAACAAAATATTAACTTGAAATAGGTCTGTTGATATAAGTACTTTTGTATGTTTAATCTATCAAAAAATAAACAACTAAAGCAATAGTATGAGCAATAGTATGAATCAACTCACTATGCCACTTAAGTAAGCTGATTTTAGTAATATTAACTCAACTTTAGCTTAACAACACAAAAAGCAGCTCCCTAGATTTGGTAACTTTTACAGAATCCTTTTCAGATGGAGTAAAATTAATTGAGAGTATCCTGAAGTTGAAGATAATGTAAATTAAAAATTCAAAGGCAGAGTCTCATCAGAACAGGATAGTATTTTCCTCAGACAGAGAAAGCAGAATTTATTCCAACTCCTTTGCTAAGTATTGGAAATACTTTTGGAGAGGCAATTATCATGCAACCACCTTTACTGTAATTCAATCACTGAATTTTACAAATGCTCCAGATAACAATATCATCAATTTGTAACCCTTCCATCTTTCTCAGAGCTATATCTTCTTTTTCCTTTTGAGGGGAAAAACTTTAAACACTGATAGACTGATAATTGCTCGACATTTTTCTTTCATATATCTGCAAGAACTCTAAATGGAACATTTTGCAAAAAAAATAAAGCAAAATTGTGGATAAGTTTCCATCTCAAATGCTTTTTTTAAAATTCCCAGGTAGTAATCATGGTTTACAAAGTTACATTATACAGAGTTTTGGGAAAACTGAAATTGAAAAACAGCTTAATCTTTTGTGAACTTTTATATTATTCTTGGCCTGAAAAACTTATTGTCATGCTGATTTATTTCTTATAATTAAGTTATTAAAATGTAATTACATTATGAAAGAGCAAATATAAAAAGAGTAAAACAAAGATATATCCTCATTAACAGGTCACTCATTCTTAGTTCTGAGAATATAAGGAAAGCTATTATGGTTTTCCAGGTTTTCCAGCCTTGGTGGAGCAGTGGGCTAATGCCTCCTTAAGTAACACCAGCTGCCTGCAATTAGTGCAGGTTCGCATCCCACCAGGCTCAAGGTTGACTCAGCCTTCCATCCTTCCGAGGTAGGTAAAATGAGGACCCAGATTGTTGGGGGCAATAAACTGACTTTGTAATAATGCCGCTTGGGGTGTGTGTGAAAGCCCTAATAAGCAGGCATATACATAGAATTAAGGCTACTGCTAAGCTTGTAAGCCGCCCTGAGTCTTCGGAGAAGGGCGGGATATAAATGGAATTAAAATAAAAAAATAAAAAATAATAATAATATTCTGATTTTTGAAGAATATTTAATCCCCAATTCAGTTTTGATCCAATTTCATCTAGTGCTATTTCATCTATAGCACTAAAGGTAAAGGTAAAGGTTCCCCCGCACATGCGTGCTAGTCATTTCCAACTCTAGGGGCCGGTGCTCATCTCCGTTTCAAAGCCGAAGAGCCAGCGCTTGTCCGAGGACGTCTCCGTGGTCATGTGGCCGGTATGACTAGACGCCAAAGGCGCACGGAGCGCTGTTACCTTCCCACCGTAGTGGTCCCTATTTTTCTAGTTGCATTTTTTTACGTGCTTTAGAACTGCTAGGTTGGCAGAAGCTGGGACAAGTAACAGGCACTCACTCTGCTACGCAGCACTCGGGATTCGACCCGCCAAACTGCCGACCTTCTGATCGACAAGCTCAGCGTCCTAACCCACTGAGCCACCGCGTCCCTCCTCTATAGCACTAGGGTACTATAATTAGAAAATAAGAGATAAGCCTCTTTTCAAGTAGTGGTCAGTTTTAATGGAGTTCTGAGAGGCACCAAGCTCAATGTTAGAGCACATAGGTTGACAAGGTTAGTCTCTGACCTTTGTGCCTAGACACAAATTCAGAGCACAGAGCTACAAAATCATGCTGCCTCAGAACCTGCACACTCAATCCACAGAGACTTTATAGATCCAGATGGACTGACACATGGACTGACTGATTGAAAGAACACTGTTGTGCAGAGTTCAGTCTGGCATTAGTGCTAAAAGCAAAAATACAAGAAACTCACCAGAGTGTGTCCTGAGGTGTCCTGTGAGGGCATCCCTTCTTCGGCAGGCATAGCTACAGAAGGGACATTTAAATGGTTTTTCTCCAGAGTGTAATTTGATGTGCCTCAGTAGATTCCCCTTTTGGGTGAAGGAAGCTCCACACTGGTTACAGTGAAAGGGACGCTCACCTATAGCAGATGAAAGAAGAGAAACAACACCTAAGAAACACTAATTGAAAGACCATTAATATCTAGATAGGCTGAAAATCTTCATCCTCAACATATATTACAACCATCTGAAAAATAAGGGACCAATTCATAGCAGCTAGATTGACCTTAGTTAGCAGCTGTTTCGTAGCCTTTTTTTCCAACCACATGACTTCATAATCAAACCCCATGACTTCATTATTCAGCTATTGTAGGCATCTAAAATTAAATGGGACAATTGCAATACTTTAAGCAGAAAAGAGCTATGCTAAGGAAAGGACAGTTATCAGCTGTAGAAAAGGAAAGCTCAGAAACACTTAGGAGGACCAGTGATCAAATTAAGTATATCATACAACCCTGCAGAATCCAAGAAAAAGCTACAAACTCATTTGAAAATCATGAAGCATTATCTCCTACCACAAAATTAAAACTGCAAATGTAAGAATTGTATACAGACATTTTAAGCTTCATCAATGATAAATTCTCTTCCACAATTCAAGCAGACATTATCATGGCCAAATACATTTCTCTATCTGCAAGTAAAGAACCACTTGAAACATGGCAGAGGGAATCCTCAATTTGTAACTGTCAAAACATTCTTCTGCAATGTTGTGATGTGACTGACAAAGTAACACGTCGGTTAACATTGCAACAAGGAAAGAACATTGTTGTTTATATTATTGTTCTTTTTAAATAATTTAGGTATATTCATGAGGGAACAGCGAAGTAATTTCTAAGCAATCTGAAGCTGTACATTTTACAGGTTAGCAAATTAAATATAATTAATGCTAATTAATACTAATACTAACCTATTTTAATAGGTTGTAGTTTCAGTTCTTGTGAATTCAAACTAAATTGTAAACTTAGATTTTAGAAATCAAATTACATTTCTAATTCAACTATCTGCAAAGCTTTTCATATGACTATTAATAGCATTAATATGTCTACTTGTCATTCCTGATATTCAAGCCTTTTCTGTCTTGACAGTTCAGGCCCAGGGACTTATATGAAGGTAGCCAATTTTTGCACAAAGGGCTGTATGGTCAGAGGGAAAAAAAAAGTCATGCTTTTCTTTGACAGATACAAAGCGGTTTCCCTAATTTCTTTTAATTGTGAAACACTTGATTAATTTAGCTTTGGAGGCTATATATAAGATTAATACCATCTTATATATTTCAACCCGCCCCAAAGGGCAGATATAGGGTACTAAAAGGTCACATTATGAAGAAATAGTACACAAGAAGTAGTCTAGGACTGTACAACCAGTCGCAATAAAGCAAAAAATGGAATAAATTAAAAGCTAGTAAAGGATGCTAACAAAATCCAAAGTGGATTCTTTGAATGTGTCCAAACCAAAAGAAAAGTAAAAGAATAAAATAAGCAGCTCATTGGAGACAGCATAATGCTAATAGGTAACAAAGAAAAGTTGGAACTACTCAATTCAATCTACTGCATCAAAACACGACACATTCTTTAGGAAATTATAACAAGTAGGGTAAAGGAGCAATATTAAATTTGAGATAGAATCATGATCAAGGACTGTCTCTTTATTTGAATGAATCTCACATACCAGAGGAACTGCACCCTAGCATACTGAATGAAGTAGCTGATAGTTTTGTCAAACCCTAATGTGCTGTCTTGGATGTGAGCTAGTACCATGAAAGGAAAACAAATGCACTTTTAAGTTGCATCCACATAAGTGTAATTTCCAAATCCCAGGAAGTAATAAACCTATTTTTTCTGAATTGGTTAAACTCAAACTTGAATAACCAGGTCTGAATACATTTTTAAGAAGGGTTTTTTAAATGGTAAGTTTCATGAATGGGCATCAAGTACAATCAGGGACAGGTTAGGCTGATGAAGAGAGAAGGAAGAAATTTGGTGTGTTCTCTCAAATACTTGGGAAGAAAAAGTATATTTTGATTCAGCATGCAGGTCATAGAATAATAACTGGCAGAATGAATTCTAATTGAATATTACAAAAAACTTCCTAAGGGTAACAAGAATTTGGCTATGAAACCAACTGCTGAGAGAAAGAGGGGACTCCTATTCAGTAGATCTGAATCAGGCAGGAAGGATATACGTTGCATGCATGAGGGTGTCTGTGGTTTTCTGCAACAGAAGCAGAAAGGATCCAAACACAGCCTGTGTGTTTTCTCCTGAGTTGATTAATCCTTTGGATCCCCCCCCCGGAGTTTATTTCTGATTTTCGAGGTAAAATCATTTAATATCCTTAACTAAGGAAGAACTTCACTGTTCAGAGTATTGAATGTTTCTGGAAGATGACTCAAAATTACAGTTTGGCCATTCTGTTACTGAGGACGGTTTTAGGTAATTGACATACCGTATTTTCCGGCGTATAAGATGACTGGGCGTATAAGACGACCCTCCAACTTTTGAGATGATTTTCAAGATTTTTCGTCTTATACGCCGGAAAATCAGCGAGCCCGGGAAGGCACGCCCTCCCCTCTCACTGTGGAGGAAGCAGGGCAGGCTGGTGTCTGGCGGGAGCCAGCAGGGCAGTCCTGCGCACGCACGCGCTCCTCGGCTGTTAAGGAACACTCCTTAGCAGCCGGGGAGTGCGCACGTGTGCAGGACTGCCCTGCCGGCTCCCACCCGACGCTCTTTCCTCTTGAGGCAGCATCGCTCCCCGGCTCCTAAGGAGTCCTCGGGGATGCTGCCTCAAGAGGGAAGAGCGTCGGGCGGGAGCCGGCAGGGCAGTCCTGCACATGCGCGCACTCCCCGGCTGCTAAGGAGTGCTCCTTAACAGCCAGGGAGTGTGCGCATGCGCAGGACTGCCCTGCCGGCTCCTGCCAGACACCAGCCTGCCCTGCTTCCTCCACAGTGAGAGGGGAGGGCATGCCTTCCCGGGCTCGCTGATTTTCCGGCGTATAAGACGACCCCCCAACTTTTGAGATGTTTTCATGGATTAAAAAGTCATCTTATACGCCAGAAAATACGGTAATATCCTTGGCTATGCCCCAATCAATACCTATATATCAAAACTTATTTGTAGAATTTTGTATACAAGTTTCATAAAAGGCTAAGAACTAATTCATGATACATATTAATATCATGCCAGAGTACAGCAGCTCAGCAGCTAATTATATTTCATAACCACAATTACTGCCTACTTCTGTTTACACTGGGGGTGTTACATCACCACAAGTCTAAAAAGAAAAGCTTCCAGGAGACTAGGCAAGGGATGTGTAATAGACTTATTTTATTTCTTCCAGGTTGATTCATACACAAGCAACTAGTGACTAAAACGAAAGGTAGTTAACATATTCTTCTCCATATAGTTACAAATTATTTTCATGTAGCATGGGTGTGTATATATGTGTACATGTGTAGATCTCTCTCTCTCTCTGTCTGTCTCTCTCTCTCTCTCTCTGTGTGTGTGTGTGTGTGCATGCTATGTGTAATGTGTGTGTGTCAGAATCCATTTATATCTCATTTCTAAGCTAACTGCAAATCTCATCTCTCCCTGGATTCTCCATCCCAAGGGGGAGAGGGAACAGGCATGGAGTTTTATGGCTTTCACTTCATCCCTTAAATATAACCTTTGTTTATTCCGCCTGCTTGCTATCCATCATAATATAATCAATTGCTTTCTCACTAGGCATTCCCTCTCATCTTACGGGCAACTAAGAAAGAGGGTGGAAAAGGGAGGAATGAAACTCTCCGGAATCTGGTTTGTTTCTCCCAATGAAGTACAAGGGGGGTAGAAATGATCCTGCTGCAAACGGACTGTTATCTCTACTATCCCACGATGGGCTTACCACCTAGAGCAGGGGTGTCAAAGTTGCGACGTCACATGATGTCGCGCAACGTATCAGAGCTTTTTCCCCATTGCCAGCAATGGGGTGGGTGCAATTTTGTCTTGATGCGTCCGGCCCATGGGCCGGCAGTTTGACACCCCTGACCTAGAGCGTGGCTGATCTGGAACTGACCGAATGAACTGTGGGGTGGCTTTGCTTGGGGACACTTTAAAAATATCAATCTGTGAGGGGATTCCTGTCTATTATGCCTGCTATCTCCTATTTCTTAGTAAAAGTTCCTGCTTGGAAAATCTTGTCTCCAAGAGTCCTTCTTTCTTAAGATGTGGGCTGAACTGGGTTCTGACATTAGACAGGATCTGCATTAAGAGTCAACCTGGAAGGAATAACCTCACTGGGGGACTTTGCAAAAACTACAATGTCTAACGATGAGTCAGGGAAGGAATGAAGTCCCACAGAAAGGGAGCTTTCCCCCCGAACAAAATCCCACCAACTATCCGGAGCTGAAGCATCATATTCCTCCATGGAAGAGGTGGTGGAGATGCGCGACCACAACCCACGGTGGTTGATGGGTGTTGGAAGTAAAAGCGAGTGGGAAAAGGTATCGAGGAAAGTGAACCTGAGACGGGGCAACCACCAACCCGAATGGAAGCAAGAGATGGAGAATTCCCTGCACATAAGCGGGGAGAATGGTAGTTATGCACCACACTCAGACTGGATCCTAGAGAAAGCTATTGATCTGATTAAAAAAAGGCTTGGCTCTCTAAGGGAGGAGAAACCTGAGTCCTGCAGCTGCACCAGTGCCTGGAGCTGTAGCTGGAGAGACAGTGGGAGGGAGATCCAGAACCTGTAGCACTGGGGATGTCCGCTGAACCCAGAGCTACCACCTCAGCAGCACCCACCGCCCGCCGACCCACAGATGGGGATAAGGATGGGGGGGTAATACCACCAGTGGCAAAGGCACCAATCCATTCAAAGACTCCCACCTCTGGAAGTGAAATTCAAGGGGGAGCCACCACGCTTGGGGTTTTTCCTAATTCAATTCTTCAGTTATATGGAAGAATATGGACGGGATATCCCCAGCGACAAAACCCGCATCCGTATCATGCAATGTGCCCTGGAGGGACCAGCCGCAGACTGGGTGGTGAACCTGCATGACTCCAATGCCCCACAGCTCAACGACTTCAACTGGTTCATATCCTCTTTGAGAAGGTGATTTGAGGACCCCCTAGGTGATCGTAAGGCCCGTGAGAGAATCAAAACAGTGAGGCAGGGCAGATGGTCAGTGGCTGAATATACACAAGAAATCTGGGCCATTGCCAACAAGCTGAACTGGCCGGAAGATATCCTCCTTAGCCATTTCAAAGACAGGCTAAACTACGACCTTTATGATGCTTGCCTACCTCAAGGGGACCCACACCACCTCGATGACTGGTATGTCCTTGCAGAGGAGGCGGAGATAGACCTACTGAAGAGGCACTGCCGAGAAAATCCATGGGGCTGTCAGCCTCCCAAGCAGATGTGCAAGTCAGCGAAACCACCAGCTATGGCTAAGAAATCAATGGGCTGTTTCAAATGCAGGAGAGAGGGCCACTGTGCCACAGAATCCCGTTCAAAAACCCCTCAGCACAAATCAGACCTATCACCGACCAGGAAATCAGGGAAGTCCCCAGCCAAACCAAAAGAGCCTGCCTTGAGGCGATAGAAGCTGTAGAGTCCCCAACCCCTGCCAAGGAATGGGAGGGAACTCTGGCCTACACCGCGGTGGACACTTCGGAGCACAGCTCAGAGGGCGAAACCCTTGTAAGTGGATCCATTCCACCCATCCTCAAGACAGTGACTATATTAGCTCCCTCTATGCCCGAAGCGGTCAAAGTGAAAGTTTTAATAGACTCTGGCTGCACCTGCTGCCTCATCAGCCCGACACTTTTGGGGAATTTGGGCATTCCAGTAAGGAGACTAAAGTAACCAATATCCTTTGGCCAGTTAGATGGGTCCATAGCGGGGGGGTACCACCTACTCTAGCCACCTTACCAGTTCACCTGTCCCTGGGGACCCATGAGGAAGCTATAACATTTGTAGTGACCCCAGGCGTGGAATGCCCAATGGTTTTAGGGCTGCAATGGTTAAAGAAATGGAACCCCTGGGTAAATTGGAAGACAGCAAAACTCAACTTCCCAGAGGGGGATCGTGTGAACCTAAAACCCCAAAGCCCCCCCAAACCTGACGAGTGGAGACAGCATCAGTGGGAGAAGAGAAGGGGTTACCAAAAATACTGGAAGAATACAGGGACCTTGCTGAAGTTTTTAATGAGGAACGGGCAGATGAGCTCCCTCCTCACTGACCCACAGACTGTGCTAGACAAATCAAACCCGGGGCAAAACTCCTGAAGCCCAGGTTGTACTCCATGAGCCCTAAAGAGACAGAGGAGATGGAAAGATTCATAAATAAAAACTTAGAAAGGGGATTTATTGAACCTGCCAAACCCAAAATGGCCCCTCCGTTCCTATTTAGGGAGAAGAAGGATGACACTATGCATTTGTGCGTAGATTACCATGCCCTGAATGCAATTAGGGAAAGTAATCTGTATCCCCTACCCCTAATGAAGGATATGCTATCCCACCTATCGAAAGCAATGATTTTTACCAAACTAGCATACTACCACGTTAGGATCAAGGAAGGAGATGAATAGACGACTGCATTCAATTGTCCAATGGATTGATATCAGTTCAAAGTTCTGCCATTTGGACTGCAAGCGGCCCCCACAGTCTTTATGCAATTAATCAATGAAGTGCTAAGAGAACACCTATATAAGGGGGTCCTGGTTTACTTAGATGACATCCTTATCTTCACTAGGACCAAAGAGAAGCTCATTAATCTAGTCAAAGCAGTTCTAAAAAAATTGCGGGCCACCCACCTATATGCAAAATTATCGAAATGTGAATTCCACCAGGAAAGAATACACTACCTCGGGTATTGCATATTCCAGCAGGGCATCGAAATGGACCCCGAGAAAGTCAGGGCAGTATTAGTATGGGCACCACCCCACACAAGGAAGCAATTGCAAAGTTTCCTGGGTTTTGCAAACTTCTACCGCCAATTCATCCCTTTGTTCACCCAAATAGCCCTGCCCCTCATGAATTTGTTGAAAATGGGGTGGGGCAGTGAAACCCAGCCAGCCCCTGAAGTGGACAATGGAATGTTAAGTGGCATTCGAGAGGCTAAAGAAACTTTTTTCTGCCGAACCCATACTGAGACCCCTGGACCCTGATAAACCCTTTGTAACACAGGCAGATGCAAGCAATGTGGTGGTGGGAGCTGTATTGTTATAGGAAAATGATGAGGGGGCACTGCAACTGTGTGCATATACATCCAGGAAACTCATGGAGACAAAACAACGTTGGGCTGTGTGGGAAAAGGAGGCATATGCTGTGAGGTGGTTATTACTTAAATGGCGCCAGTGCCTGGAAGGAAATAAAATCCCCTTCCAGGTCTGGACAGACCACAAAAATTTGGAAGCACTAAAAACACCCAGGAAACTCACTTCTAAGCAAGCCTGCTGGTCCCAACATTTTCACCAATTCAATTTCACTCTCAAACACTTACCGGGGCAGGGGAGAGAATTTCCTGGCAGATGCATTATCTCGCATGCCCCAATACAACAGCACAAGAGTCACTGACTCTAAACCACTTATACCTGAACAACAACCGGCAGCACCAGTCACCATCAGGTCCCAAGCTAAAATGAAGCCAAAGGTGGATAGCCAAACTGGAATAGAATTCCGAAAGTCTTTGGAAAGTGATGAATGGTTCCAGAAAAATAGACATGTGTGCACAATTAAAGATGGACTACCCTGGGTGGGTGAGAAGTTATACATACCGGCCACCCAGAGGATCAATTTCATGCACCTGTGCCATGGTACAAAATCAGCAGGACATTTCGGGTTTGTAAAAACCTTAAACTCAACTAAAAGGCAATTTTGGTGGCCATCCATGAAAAAGGACATAGAAAGCTATGTGGCCAGCTGCCAAATTTGTGCGATGGCTAAGAGGCTGCAAGGGAAATTGCCAGGACTGTTACAACTGGTGGCGAACCCCTCAGCCCCATGGAAAGAAATAGCCATGGATTTTATAGTGGAATTACTAGAAAGCAATGGGAACACTGTAGTCTGGACAGTCACGGACTTGTTTTCCAAACAAGTGAAGTGCACTTCATCCCTTGCCAAAAGATCCCCAACGCGAAAGCCTTAGCAAAACTTTTCGTGCAGCATATTTGCAGATTACATGGGGCACCACAACACATCATATCTGATAGGGGGTGCAATTTACATTGGCATTTTGAAAAGAATTTTTATCCCTTTTAGGAACCACCCAAGGACTGACAGCTAGTCATCATCCTCAATCGAACGCTCAATGTGAAAAATCTAACTCAGTACTTGAGCAATATTTAAGTTGCTTTATTAATTTCCAGCAAACAAACTGGACGGACCTACTGCCTTTTGCAGAAGTGGCATATAATAATGCAGTCCACTCCAGCACGGGTTACACTCCTTTTCAAATAGCTACTGGTCAAAGTTTCAGCCCTATGCCAGAACTAATCACAAACGAACTGGAAATCCCATCACTGAAATAATGGATTGCACAATTGCAAAACACCTGGCCAATAGTTACAAAAGCCCTAGGTGAAGCTAGACAAACATACAAGACACAGGCAGACAAAAAAAGAGTCGATCCCAAACCATTCAGGGTGGGAGAGATGGTATATTTATCCACAAAATACCTTAAATCACTACAACCCTGTAAAAAACTTGGAGCAAAATATATTGGACCTTTTCCAGTTAAAAGAATCATAAACCCAGTAACAGTTGAATTAGGACTACCCAAAAACCTTAGGCATATATACCCAATCTTTCACTGCAGTTTGCTAAAAAGGGAACAACAGTCACCCTTACGGCTAAAACCCCCACCATCACCACCTCCTATCATGGTTGAAGGAGAACAACACTTCGAGGTAAAAGAAATCCTAGATTCTAGAAAGTACCATGGAGAAATTCAATACCTAGTAGCTTGGAAACACCTTCCCTCCTCAGAAAACGATTGGGTCAATAAATGTCACATTAGAGCACCTAAATTGTTAAAGAGGTTTCATACAGAATATCCCAGCAAACCAGGCTAACAGCTATATTTTTGTTTCCTCTACAGGTGGATCTCTCCTATTTTTAAAGGGGGGGCAGGATGTCAGAATCCATTTATACCTCATTTCTAACTATCTTCCTCTGAGCTAACTGCAAATCTCATCTCCCCCTGGATTCTGCCATCCCAAGGGGAAGAGGGAACAGGCATGGAGTTTTATAGCTTTCACTTCCTCCCTTAAATGTAACCTTTGTATATTCTGCCTCCTTGCTATCCATCAAAATATAATCAGTTGCTTTCTCGCTAGACATTCCCTCTCATCTTACGGGCAACTAAGAAATGGGGTGGAAAAGGGAGGAATGAAACTCTCTGGAATCTGGTTTGTTTCTCCAAATGAAGTATGAGGGGGGTGGAAATGATCCTGCTGCAAACGGACTGTTATCTCTCCTCTCCCATGATAGGCTTATAACCTGGAGCTTGGCTGATCCGGAACTGACCGAATGAACTGTGGGGTGGGGTTTGTTTGGGGACACTTTAAAAATATCGATCTGTGAGAGTATTCCTCAGATCCTGTCTATTATGCCTGCTATCTCCTATTTCTTAGTAAAAGTTACTGCTTGGAAAATCTTGTCTCCAAGAGTCCTTCTTTCTTAAGATGTGGGCTGAAGTGGGTTCTGATAGTGTGTGTGTAATGTCAGTTCTGAAATCGTTCAATCATATTTCAAAACAGCTCTTGTATGTTACTTCAGTAGTAATTTACACTTGGAGCTCAATAGGGGGATAAGAGTTCTGAGGTAACAGACTGCCAGGCAGCAGTGAGAAGATAAAATTTGGCAAAAGTAAACAAGTTAGCATGTTAGACAGAATCTTAGCTATGGCATGAGTGAAAAAGAAGGTTTCATAGAGGATAATAATTTGATCTAGTGGTTATTGCAACAAACTAAAAAATGGGAGATGGTGAGTTCTAGTCCTACCTTCAGTATGAAAGCCAGGTAGATAACTTTGGATCAGTCAATCTTTCTCATCCCAACCCATCTGACAAGATTGTTATTGTGTGGAACATAAGAGGAGGAAGGAGAATTAGGTATGGTCATCACCTTGAGTTATTGATAAAAATAATAAAGGTAAGATTAAAAAAATCTAAATAATGCAGTATCTCCTTTGTAGATGAAAGAGGTCCAATTCATTCCACCATCTCAGAAATCAGATACGTTATTTGGCTGCATGTTTAGATCACTGTTTGCAACAACCCTGCCAGCCCATCAATTTCCTTGGTGCTACCATACTACTAATAAAGTTCTTAGTGATGGGATGCAAATATGTGAACAACTGGTTCTCTGTGTGGATGCCGCTTCCGGAAGGCCATTCTGGGCCTGTGCAACAAAAAATTAGCTACTGCTTCTGCTGAAGTGGTGCAAACTGGCTGAATCCCACCACTGAAAGTTCCACCTTTTACCTAGGAATAACCACTATTTTCTTTTTGAAATTAAACTAAAAGACTTAAACATGTAAACTACTTTTCCATAAAGGGAAAGTTTCATTTGATAAAACATCTAAGCAATGCCTGGGGTCAGCAAAAACAGAGAACAAAATTACATCAAAACAGAAATAATTTCTGTACGGTTGAGAACATCTGAATAGTCAATGTGCCACTGCTTTATTCTGAAAAAGAACAAAAAAGTATTCCCTCAACAGAGGAAATGTAATGGCTCTGAGAAGAGCACTGCTTATATAATCTTTTTTTTCTTTTTTTAAGATCATAATGTTACTTTAGAAAAATGCTGAAGTGGCTGAAGTACAAAATGTCCAAATTATCTCTGCCAGTATATCACAACCTAATATTTGAAACTGCTTTAAAGTGAATTCCTATGTTTTATATCCAGGGTACATTAGTGACAATTACTTTGTAACACTGCTCTCTACATGAAAACATCCAAACAATTAAATGTTTTCTTGAATGTATGAAACCACATTATTGTGAGATGAAGCACTAGAGCTGAGTATTAAGTTAAGCATTATATGTTATAAATGGCACCAACTTTGCAAACCCTCAGGAAGAGTTTTCCCTCACCATTTGGGATCCTTTTTAACAGAGATACCATAGAGTGATCCCACAGTCTTCTATATACAATGCATGTGTTTTATTTCTGAGCCAGTTTTAGTCTTTTCAAGAAAATATGCAGTCGTATTTTGCTCTAGACTGTATATTCCTCACTTCTCAATTTCTCTTTCCTGTTTTTGCTTATTAATCCTTTGTGGGCTTTTGGAATTTCTCTCCCCTTCCCCACTTTTTTTTTAAAAAAATCTGAATTTAACATCATGATTATGTTTCCATAAAATGGAAAGGCAGAAGATTAGAGAAGATTAGAAAATATTAGAGGCTTAATATTAGAGAATATTAGAGGTAATAAGCAAGTATATAAATAAAAGCTGCCTATCCTGATGATGACCCAATAACTTTTACTGAGGTTTCCTCAGATTCTGGAACTTCCCAGTCATAGGTTGATTCACATATCCACCAAATGAAATTATTTATATTTTGACATATTGTGTATAGCTGGCCGGTGCATTTTGTAAACTTAGGTTTATGGTTTGATACGCTGTGTGAATCCAGTCAATAATGGGTTATTCAGTAAATTGTGATTTGGTATGTTGCATGGAAACAGGCTTAATGTTGTATCTGCACAATGTCTGCTACCATGTTTTCTTCTTATAAACCAGATCGTCAAACTGTAATAGCCAGATCTAGGCTTCTTAATGTTGGATGTAACACTGTGTTGTTGTTTGCTAGTAATTACATTCTCCCACACAGGCAGGGGAAGCAATTTGGCTTTTTATTTTCTGTGAACAGAATCAGTCATAATACTGTATTTACAATACGCAGAATAATTTTTCAGATGCTGATCGCTGCCAATTAATGCTAAAAACAAGCTACTGTATAATATGCTATTACAGATCAATGGTTTCCTATACAATTGGAAAGATATTGAAAATCAAAGAAAGGACATTTCATTCTGTAGAACTTTGCCCATTTCAGCTGATAAAGTTGGGCAGGAAAGAGTAGCCAGATGGGTGAGAAAAATATTAATGCCTCTTTATGCAAGGAACTGATATCCTGAAAGAGGCTGTGCTGTGATCTAGAGCTGGATCCTATGATTTTTCTACTACCCACTGAAATATATCCACTTTCAGGGCAAGGTGACAAGCAAGGTGTCACTATTCTGAAAGAAGCCAATTACTCTTGCTTTGGGCCTGGATATAGCAAGGGAAGACAGTGACCTCTGACAGTAGAAGGATAGGGGATACTACCATGTTAATCTTTCTAGACTTCTCAGCAGTGTTTGATACTAATGAATAAGAAACATTGATAGATGTCTCGGTGATTTGGGAGCCGGAAGAAATCAGAGGTTCCATTCCTCTCTGCTGGACCAATATTAGAGAGTAACGTAAGCATTTATTATTGTTTATATATAGGATGCTATCCTTTGATTCTTGCTACTCAAAATTCACATAAAACACTGGAGGAAGAAATCAGGAATTTTGACTGTGGTGCCATCCATACCACACAAAAATGATATACAACTTTATCTCCATCTGAATCAAGAAAGGTGCAGATGCTTACAGTTTGTCAGAGGCTATGATCAATTACATATGATCCAACAAATAGAAGCTGGATCTAAATCACTTGGGACCTTCCTTTATACAGCAGTGGAAATTCCTTGATACAAAACTTTGCTGACTCAAACAGAAACATCGTTGATACAAATAGGGAGAGTAATTGTTCTGTGAAATAAGATCATTATCCAGAAGGTATTTTATTATTGTAGAAATTTTCTGCTGTTGAGCAGTCCCAATAAAATTCATTTGAGTTTCCTACTTCAGGTATGCAGGCTTCTGTACTGTTAAATTATTGAAAGAGGGTGACAGATCATTGTACATACAACTCACTTCCAAGGCAAAGTCCTGTCACATGGGCTGCACACCAATAAAATACACTGTTAATGAAATGTGTGGACTGAAGTGACCAGATGGATCCTGTTCCCTGCCAAACCAATCATCACATCCATAAAGTTAAATCTCCTATAGGTCCCTCACTCCCACAGCAGGTCTTAGAAACAGTTTTTAAAATAGAATTGAAAGGGCTATGGATTCTTCCAAACAGGGCACAATTGCAAAAAAAAAGCAAATTGTCCCTCCAGTAATTGATTATCTTCCTGGGTCTTACCATTCCACTTTGTCCTAGCTTCCTCCTGTTTCAGTCATAAGGTGTGGTGCAAACAGGAAACTTTTGTTTTTAGCCAGGGAGGTAGCTGGGTTACACAGGAGTAAACTCATGGGGCAGTCTTGCCAATCACTTGAAACAGCCACAATAGACAGAATTTGGGTTATCACATTGCCATCAGCACCAGTAGAAGCTAAAACTGGTTTTAATACCCCAATATTTTATTTCCTTTACAAGTGAAGAAGGTTTTTGCAAAGCTGGGAGGAGGGAGATGAGGCACTCTCTACTAATCAAATGATTACAAAGGGGGAACACTGGTGACTGGCTCTCTGTAAGTCTTAAAGGTAAAGGTAAAGGTTCCCCCGCACATGTGTGCTAGTCATTTCCAATTCTAGGGGCTGGTGCTCATCTCCGTTTCAAAGCCAAAGAGCCAGCGCTTGTCTGAGGACGTCTCCGTGGTCATGTGGCCGGCATGACTAGACGCCAAAGGCGCATGGAATGCTGTTACCTTCCCACCGTAGTGGTCCCTATTTTTCTAGTTGCATTTTTACGTGATTTCAAACTGCTAGGTTGGCAGAAGCTGGGACGAGTAACAGGCGCTCACTCTGTTACACGGCACTCAGGATTCGACCCACCAAACTGCCGACCTTCTGATCGACAAGCTCAGCGTCCTAACCGACTGAGCCACCGCGTCTTATCTGCTCACAAAAAAGCAAACCTGTCCGTTCTAGTAGTGTCCATCTGTCCTTAAGTAGTCAGAACAACCTGCTCATGCTCTGCTTAATTTTCATTTCACTTGGCTAAGATAAAGCCTGGCCATCTGCAAGCGCCCCAGGAAAACCTCCATCCTTCCCCAACAAAAAACTTTACTCTGGTTTCTTCTTCTTTCCTTGCAACAATTTCCTTTGTCAACACAGCCCTTTTGTTGTTGTTTTGTATCTCACCTTAATCAGCCTCCAGGGGACAAAAGAAAGGGAATTAGTCTTGTTCCCTTCTTTCTTGTGAGGAAAGGAAAAGAGAGAGAGAAGGAGAAGCCAACTATATGTGGAGGCAGGGAATGTTGAGAGAAAGATTATTCTCTCTCATGTAAGCAATTAATCAATGTATAAAGCAAATCTTCCTTGCTCTTCACACAACAGCTTGCTAAATAGAAATTATTTGGGAGAAATATATTTAAAGTGTGAAAGATGGAAGCTGTTTCTGCATTTCTGGAGGAAAGTGCTGGAGGAAGAGAGCAAAAGACACTGTCTGGGGAAAGCAGCTTACACTGGAAATGAAGGGAAAGCAGAATACAAGAGACAAAGTGAACATGGCCCCTGCCAAATGGGTCTGCAATATTTCTGTGAAAGGCAAGGAATGAATGAAATCCTTGTAAATGCTATTCAGACAACACTGAAGAGATCAGCACTTTCAGGAATGAGTTATCAGACAAGTTACTGGGCAAAATGCATTATGAGATAAGTATATGTCAAACATATCTACATTTAGAAAATTCCATCAACCCCCCTATGGTGTGCTTTTATGAATGTTTCCTCAGAGGAAGAATAGAGTCTTCTCACTCCACAGGCATATTAAACCCTGAAATTGAAAAAAAATAAGTCCTGGTTTCTTGGTAGTAGAGTGACTATCTTAGTCCAGGAAGTACCAAGGAAGATGTACTGGTAGCATTAGATGAAGGTTGTATCTAGTTAAGCAGTTACAGCTTAGATCCTTCCTATAATATCTAACAAAACAGAGGGGAATGTCCAAGCAAGGTGATCCCAGAGTTCTG
Organism: Vipera ursinii; assembly: GCF_947247035.1. Lineage (NCBI taxonomy): Eukaryota > Metazoa > Chordata > Lepidosauria > Squamata > Viperidae > Vipera > Vipera ursinii. Next base: position 182,328,451 of record NC_139512.1, read on the forward strand.
TGGATAGGGATGTGTTAATCAGCTTGCGGCACGGTAGCTTTTGGTATTTTTAAGAATTATGGGGGGGGGGAGTTGTACACATGAATATAGTTTTCATTGTGGATATGCAACATTCCGAAATCTGATTTGTGAGTCCACCCTAACCATATGCCATTCTTTACAGTTCCTAAATAAATTCAGATTTCTCTAAAAATGGAGATTACTTGGCATATAGAGACTGGTAGCTGGTAGACTGTTTCCATGCTGAATCTGTCACCGGTCTCTGTGTCATTCTTGTGAAGGATATTCTAATGTTATTAAATATTTTATATCACCAAGTTGGCTCCAGAAATGGTAGAAAGGGAGGATTTTGTAAAATCAATAAAAAGAGAGGTTCATATTTAAAGACAGCCAATTTATTTATTTATTTATTTATTTATTTATTTATTTATTTATTTATTTATTTATTTATTTATTTATTTGATTTATATACCGCCCTTCTCCTGAAGGACTCAGGGCGGTGTACAGGGCAATAAAATAAGAATATATTAGTTAAATAATTTTAAAACCCAAATCCATCAGGCCAGGCCGTATAATTTAGTATATACCTTCATATTAAGGAGACTTAATATGGAAGTTATCATTTCTCAAATATTACTGTGAAACAGATAAGAACATAAAAGTATGTTTTTTAATATTTACTTCCTAGTAAGCAAAGTTTGAAAAGAAAGGATTTCCCATTACTGCACATGATTATCAATGATGAATTGAGAAATACTAGAGAATAGACGGAGGCAATATCAACATCAGATGCCAAAGGCAGTCATCACATTTTTTTTTCTTTTGGCTGCTTACCAGTGTGACTCCTTTTATGTACCATAAGCACATTGGGCCCAATGCAAACCATGCCACAGACGTCACATTTCAGTTTACCATTCGGAAGCCGGATTCCTCCCTCGCCTGACAGCTCCTGCATTTTTCTGTTCTCCCCAATCTCCTGGTTTTCAATCAGGGGCTCTTCCAAACTGCTCCCTTCATCCTGCCCAATGATCCCATCTTCCCTCTTTAGACGCTTTCTGTTAGAATCCTCATCATCACTTTGCATTTCCCGCTTTATGGAATTTGCTGCAAAAGAAGAAGAAAAAGGAGGAGGAGGAGGAGGACGAGACATCATATTAAAAATAATTCTGTTTCCCTTACATTCATTTGTGAAAATAATATACAAGTATACTATTGCATTAATTAAATCTCACTTTCAAAATATGGTTTATAAAGTATTTTCTTGAATCTTTAAAATTCTGAAATATTTAGTTAACTTGCAAATTTGCTCTGCAGAGTATATCACATTATGGGCTTAGGGATCTGAACAAGCCAGGACATAACTATAAAATCAGGGAGCAGGACATAAAGACAGGACCAGGAGGTGTTGCTATTTTTTATTATTTGTAAATATCATATGTATCTTCAAGTCTGTCTTGGCTCCTGAGAGTCATGGCTGGACTAGTCCCTGAAGTTTTCCTGGCCAGGTTTTTTGGAAGTAGTTTGCTCTTGCCTGCTTCCTAGGGCTGGAGACAAAGTGACTGGTTTAAAGTCACCTAGCTGGTTTTATGCCTAAACTGGGACTAGAACTCACAGTTTCCCAATTTCTAGTCTTGTGCCTTAATCATCACATTAAACTAGCTCTCCTATTTTTATCATACCTATTAACTTCAATAATCCCAACAAAATACACTGTATTTCGCAAAGGGCTGGTTTGTTAAGTCACTGATCTAGGAAGAAAAAAAAATCAGAAAAGACATTGTCTGAGTAGGGCCCAGCCATAACTCGGTACTACAGGCAACAGCAAGTTAAGGCTAGCAGTCCATAAGATATTACTGTTACTACCATGTCCTATTACAAGAATCCTTGATTAAGGAGATCTGGACTGCTATGAGGGGATAAATTTAAACCGTTTCCCCATTCCTAGTTGCCATCTAGAAACTTTGGTACTCCAATTAAATTTGAAAGATCCATTAATTCCCTGTAATGCCTTTCTTTATTCCCTTAGACAGCCTTTTCCAAACTGGCACTGCCAGATGCAAGGTGGCTACAATGGGAATAACCAATATTCTGTATATAACTGCTAGAAATTCTAAGAGCATCATCAACATATCTGATAATCAAGCTGAGATAAGGGGTTTAGGACACTAGTCAAATCGTTAAGAGCAATCTATATTAATCTCAAGACAAATTATACTTTTATGACCCCATGACATCCCTTCTTGCTCAACATTAATTCAATAATATTTCTTTCAGCTAGGTTATCATCCAATAGCAAAAGTTTAAAACAGAAGAGAGTATGTTCTTTTAAAATAGGAGAAAAAGGCTGTGGATATTACATATCTTTTCAAATAGGTATTCCATTTGTCTTTGTATTTAAATAATTAATCTGTGACCATGTTTTAATGCTGATCCCATCTAAGAGGTTATTAAAATAATAATAATAATAATAATAATAATAATAATAATAATAATAATAATAATAACAATAATAAAAATAATAAATGTTTAAGAACAGGATAAACAATTTTTGTAGCCATTTGAAAAAAATATTTAAATTTGGAACTGGATTTAATTTTTTTTTATTGAAAAGTTTTAAAATACAGTTTTCCTTTAAAAAGCCCCCCTTCCCCCTTCCTCCTCCCACCCCTACCTCCCCCCTACCTCCCCCCCTCCCCCCCTCCCTCCTCCCCCCCTACCTCCCCCCCTCCCCCCCGACTTCCCAGAGCTAAATACAAGGTATATATATATAAAAAAGCAATCATAAACAACCATATACTAACAACTATAAATTCTAAAATCCATCACTCTCTAGCTTATATAAGATAAAACAAACCTTAGCAATATTAAATATATATAAAAAACTAAAATAGAAAAAGAAAAAAAAAACGAAAGAAGACTTATTCGAATGCTACATAAAACTTCTTAACCCTATACTTGTTCTGGATAAACTCAATCCATTTTCTCCATTCCATAATATAACGTTCTTGCGAATGATCTTTCAAATAGGCCGAGATCTTCGCCATCTCTGCCAGGTCGGAAACCTTTAAAGTCCACTCTTCTATGGTCGGCAGTTCCTCTTTCTTCCAATATTGACCTATCAAAAGTCTTGCTGCCGTAACTAAGTTCAACATCAACTTGGAGTCCACAACTGTAGCGTCGACAATTATTCCCAACAAAAAAAATTGCGGGCAAAACTTTATCCTCCGTTTAAAAATCTTCTGCATATTCCACCAGACTTTTATCCAAAAAACCTTAACCTTCTTACATGTCCACCATATGTGAAAATATGTTGCATCTTCATCACCACACCTCCAACATTTAGGCTGGTAATTCGGATACATACTTGCAAGCTTTTTAGGATCTAAATGCCATCTATAAAACATTTTGTAAAAGTTCTCTCTTAGATTTTGAGCTTGAGTAAATTTTACATTCCTCACCCAAATCTTTTCCCACGTGTCCATTGTAATAACTTCCTGAATGTTTTGGGCCCATTTTATCATACAATCCTTAACAAGCTCTGTTTCTGAATCAATCTCTATCAATGCAAGATATATCCGTTTGATATGTGCTGGTCCCTGATTTCTAATTTGCTTTATCAAATTTTCATCAGTCATTGCAAATCCATTTTTCTGGTCTTCTTTCCACCTGGCCCGTAACTGAATATATTGAAACCAAGTTTGAACAACCTTCTCTTCTCGCAAGAGGCTATATGATTTCAAACACCAAACATTCCTTTCCAAGCTTAAAATTTCCTTGTACGTAGTCACATCATGTTTGAAACCAGCATGTATATTTTCTATTGCGTGTTTTGGAATTGCCCACAATGGTATCTTGCTGCTTAACTTATGTCTATACTTCTTCCAAACTCTCAGCAATGCCTGTCTTAAAATATGCATCCTAAACACAGTATCTACCTTCTTATCATACAACAAATATGCATGCCAGCCAAACAACAAATCATGGCCCTCAAGATTTAATAACCTCGGTTGCGTCAAATTAATCCAATCGCTTATTCCTACTAATGCAGCAGCTTCATAATATAATTTAAAATTAGGCAATTTAAGGCCACCTCTCTCACGAGTATCCTGCATAATCTTAAGTTTAACTCGTGGCTTTTTCCCTGCCCACACAAATTTATTGATACCACGCTGCCATTCCTCCAAGTTAGAATCTTTCTTAAGAATCGGTATCATTTGAAATAAAAATAAAAATTTGGGCAGGACATTCATTTTCACTGCTGCAATCCGTCCCAACAAAGACAATTGCAATTTTTCCCAACTCTCCAATTCTTTTTGAATTTTCCCCCATAGTTTTTCATAATTATTTTTATATAGCTTTGTATTAGAGGGCGACAAAATCACCCCCAAATATTTAACCCTTTTAACAATCTCAAATCCAGTTAATCCTTCTAAGAGAGCCTTCTGTGAAACTGTCATATTTCTAGCCAAAATTTTAGTTTTCTGTGTATTTACTTTAAATCCAGAAACCTTCCCATATTGTGTTATTATCTCCATCAGGTCCACAACAGAGTTCTCTGGCTGGGTCACTGTAAGAACCAGATCATCTGCAAATGCTCTCAATCTATAGTCCTGATCTCCAACTTGTATCCCCTTAATTTTTTCCGAATTCCGAATCTTAACCAATAATATCTCTAATGTTAACACAAATAACAAGGGCGATAACGGACACCCTTGCCTTGTGCCCTTCTCAATATTACATGCTGCTGTCAGGCTATTGTTAACTATGATTCGGGCAGTTTGTTTTTGATATAATGCCCTAATCGGTTGTAAAAAAATTTCCCCAAAATCCATTTTGTCTAAAACTTTCAACAAAAATTGCCAATTCAATTGATCAAAGGCCTTTTCAGCATCTAAAAAGATTAGCGCTGCAGAGATCTGGTTGTGCCTTTCCAAAAACTCTAACACATCATCTATATGTCTCACATTATTTTTCATTTGCCTACCACTAATAAACCCCATTTGATCCCCATGAATCACCTGTTGCAGAACCCTCATCAGTCTATTAGCCAAAACCTTAGCAAATATCTTATAATCTGTATTTAAAAGCGATATCGGTCTGTAATTTTTAACTTGAGTGGCATCCTGGTCTTCCTTCGGAATCAAAGAGATAAAAGCTGTTCTCCAAGACGGTGGCACCTTTCCCCCCCTCTGGATTGTCTGGAACAGTTCCTTTAACGGTTTCATCATCTCTAATTGTAAATTTTTGTAATAGGCTGCAGTCAAGCCATCCGTGCCTGGTGCTTTATCCACCTTCAGTTCCTTAATTGCTGTAAAAATTTCTTCTTCTGTAATCAGTTGATTAATCCCCTCTTTTTGTACTTGCGTAAGAACCGGGATGCTAGCATTCTCCAAGTATATATCAATATCTTTTGCATTAATTTCCTCTTTAGTATATAATTTCGAATAAAAATCCACAAAAGCATCCTTAATAAGATTCTGATGAAACACAACCCTTCCTTTATACTCAATCTTATCTATATTAGAGGCCCTTTGTTTTTTCCTCAGTCTATAAGCTAACCATCTGCCTGGTTTATTAGTGTTGCAAAAAGTATTATGTCTAGCAAACCGCAGATTGGTCGCCACTTGATCAGCCATTAATTTATCAAATTGTCCTCTTAGCAGTCTAATAGCCTCCTTGATCTTCACATCCTCTGGGTTCAAAATCAAAGCCTTTTCTTTTTCCTTTATTTCATTCTCCAGTTCTTTCCTTCTAGTTTCCACTGCACGTCTATGTCTATTATTCATATATATCAACACCCCTCTCATATAGGCCTTGCTAGCATCCCAAACCATATCCATAGAGGTACCCTTATTCATATTAATCTCAAAAAAATCCTTCATCCGCTGTTTGCATTCTTCCACATTTCTCTGATTTCTAAACAAATTCTCATTTACGCGCCACGAGCGCCTATCTCTTTTCTCCTTATCAATCTCCAACCAAACTGGACTGTGGTCAGAGATAGTTCTTGCACAAATCTTCACCTTTTTAGTTCTCAAAAAAAAATCATTAGTCAACAAAATAAAATCAATCCTCGAAAAAGATTGGTGTCTGTCAGAATAAAAAGTATAATCCTTCTCCTGCAAGTGTCTCTCACGCCAAATATCTCGCAATTCCAGGTCATCCTTCATTTCAAAAAAAGATTTAGGCAGTCTAGCATGACTTGGAATGCGCTTAAAAGCTCCAGCCTTATCCAACTGTACATCCAAAACACCATTCCAGTCCCCCATAAAAATAAAAGATTTATAATCCAACTGGGTAAGCTTTGTGTGAAGTAAGCTAAAAAAGTCAGCTTGTTGTTGGTTAGGTGCATATAATCCAACTAAAAGCGTCTTTTTACCTTCTAACAACAGCTCAATCATAACATATCTTCCATGCTTATCTGCTTCAATTAAGTCTGCTGTTAAGGCACTTTTAACATAAACAACCACTCCATTTTTCTTATTCTCTGCAGAAGCAACAAATTGCGTACCCAGCCTCGAGTTCAGTAAGTGCTTTTGATCCAAAACTCTAATATGCGTTTCTTGCAGACATATAACATCTATCTTAAATTGTTTTAAATATTGAAAAACTTTCTTCCTCTTCTGCGGTGAATTTAGTCCATTAACATTCCAGGTTAAAAATTTAGTTGCCATGCATATCCTCCAAAAGCTCTTGGACCACAGCTTTGATAGGACTAACTTCTTTAGGCCGTGCTCCTCCCACTGCTTGGCTATGAGTACGTTGTGAAGAATCTGAAGACTTTTGCAGATCTTGTTCTTTTATTTTCTTTGCTCGTTTTAAAGCAGCACGCGTTACTCTTTGCTCTCTAGGATCATCAAAAGAAATTGTAGCTTGATCTCCTCCAGCACCATTTTCCTCTGTTTCATCCTCTTGATGTTCTCCTTCTCCAGATCCCTTTACAGCTTCCAGAAGTGTTAATGGGGTTGCTTTTAAGACATTATTGTAGAAATCACGCGCTTGCTTCACAGTAATCAGCCGATACCTTTTACCTTCATGCATCACCATCAGCCCATCTGGAATCTCCCATCTGAACCTTATATCTCTTTGCTTAAGCTCATGCACGAGAAATGTATAGTCCTTCTTTCCCCTTAAAATCCTTGGAGGGATTTCTTTTAAAACCAAGACTTCTTGTTCAGCAATCACAACTTTAGCATCATAGGCAGCTTGTATAACTTGATCTCTAATTTCTCTTTTTGCAAAATAAACCACCACATCTCTAGGCAACTTTCTCTGTCTGGCAATCCATGAATTCACCCGAAACACTTTATCCATAGCTGCTCTTATTTCAGATGCTGGCTGGTTCAATACCACTTCGAGAGCCTCAGAGATCAGCTGCTTTAAATCTTCTTTAATATTCTCTTTTAAACCTCTGATTCTGACAGCAAACTGCATCTGGTAATATTGGGCAAGGCTTAACTCCCTTTCCATTTTGTCTCTTGCATTTTCATTCTCCCGTGCTTTTACTTCTAATATAGCATTCCTTTGAGCCAGATCATCCATTTTTTCATCTAAATCTTCCACACATTCCGCCACTTTATGCACTGAGGACAAAATGTCTACCTTCATCACGCTGAACTTCTGTTCCATCCTCTCTTCCATTCTCTCCTCCAATTTCTCCAATTTCTCCTCCATCTGTGCAAATTTATCAGCAATTGATTGATTAATTGATTCCAAAAGTACCTGGGCATGTTTATCCAAAGCATCTCGCAAATCCTTCGATGTCAGCACTTCAGGAGGGTGCAACGCCTGTAGTGATGATTGTTGCACCGGCGAGGATCCACCACTCCGAAGAGTTTTAGGGGGAGGTTTCGCCGCCATCTTTTAGTCCTCAATTATGACGCACTTTCACTTAAAGTTTAAAAAGTCCAACAAGCTCGAGAGTATAGTAAAATAATCCTCTTCACCTTTTCCTCTTGTACCGCTCTGCCTGCTCCTTTAAACCATAGTCCTTTCTTCAGGCAGGGATGGTTCGCAGACGCCTGGCTCTGCTCCAAGAAGTTCGGAGCAGAGACGCCGGCCAGCTGGGAGCAACCCAGGCTTCGGGGGATTTCAATCCTTCAGCCGCACAAGCTCCAAGCTCAGGCGGCCCCGGAGAACTCTACCCCTACCTGGGGCCTCACCCCCTCCTCTTCTCCCGAGGAGGGGGCTTCAATTTCGCCCGAACAGCTAATCGGCGCTGTTTCGGGCGAAAAAACAAACAGCTGAGCCGCGGGCAGCCCGGGAAGGCTGTCTTCGGCGCCGCGCCGCCACCGGAAGTCCGGAACTGGATTTAAATTTTGTCTTACGTATAGAATAGTCAAAATCACAGGAGTGCATTTCCTTTATCTTTAATACTTGATTCAATAGAAATCCATTTAAGAGTAATATGCGAATGGGCACCAGTTTACAAGTTAAAAGGATTGGGTGAATGAATTCAAATTCAGATCAACCCTGCTAATTTGTGAACAAGCTTTTTTTATTTTTATTTATTTATTTTAATTCCATTTATATCCCGCCCTTCTCCGAAGACTCAGGGCGGCTTACAAGCTTAGCAGTAGCCTTAATTCTATGTATATGCCTGCTTATTAGGGCTTTCACACACACCCCAAGCGGCATTATTACAAAGTCATCTTATTGCCCCCAACAATCTAGGTCCTCATTTTACCTACCTCGGAAGGATGGAAGGCTGAGTCAACCTTGAGCCTGGTGGGATGCGAACCTGCACTAATTGCAGGCAGCTGGTGTTACTTAAGGAGGCATTAGCCCACTGCTCCAGCAAGGCTTTTGGTGTAGAAACATACAAGTTGCTTTATATTGAATCATGTTATATTTTCACTAACAACTCTGTAGGCAAAGCAGACTCTTTCTACTCTAATACACCAAAAAATCACTTTAAGTGGGGGATTCAAAGGATTGATCTTGAGCCATTTCTCCTGCATCATGAGTTTTTATTCCTTCCAGTGGAAATCTTAATAAAAACAACTAAATATTCTTCCAAAATCAATCCTAACTGTTGAAACACTTCATTGGTACACTTTTTTCTCTATATATAAAATAAGATGCATGCATGCAAAAAACTTAAATTGAGAAAATGCATCTACTTAAAAATAAAGGAAATGAATATTTTTCTAGATAAGAAATAGACATTTATTTTAATATTTTGTTTCTTAAGAACAACAAGCTTGGGATTTCAGAAACTTTCTTATATTTGTTCTTTGGAAAGAAGTTCACAATTAACAGGGGCAACAATATACTGATTGCATACCTAAAATATTTTTAACACTATCTTCCTTAACTTGTAATACTAATTTTTATTTCTTAATCCTGGCTAGAATGCACTTAAGAATAATCAATAAAACAAAAGACTTTCTGCTTTGAATTACACAGATGTTTAGGTACAGTTCTTTCCCATACTCTACTTTTTTTGTAGAAATTATTAAGTTCCACAGTCCAAAGAAAATAACTTTGGTCCCTAATCAAAAATGCTTTCAGTATTAAAAGGGCCTACTTGTCCTTTTCTTCTGTCTTTACATCACCAGGAACCTGCCATAAGCACTTGTTGCTGTGTGAACATTTGCTCTGCTTCTGGGACTAAAAGAAAAAATTGCAACTCTCCAAGGAGGGGAATGCTGCTACAGAAGGGATCACCCTGACACTTTACAAATAGTTATGTAATTTCTTCTGCCTAGCATAACTTGATACACTGCAGGTATACATTTACTGGAGTTTTAACCAAGCCAATCTTTAAAAACAATGAAAAACTGGGAAACAAATCAGATTTCAATTTACTTAAAAACTTGCCTATTTCTAATTTTTCGTAAATTTACTCATTTCATTTTTGCACTCCCTGTATCACTGATATCTCTTAATCTGTCCTATTTATTCCTACATTAGAAAATGTTTAAGAAGATCCAAAATTTATTGGAAATTTCATATCTTTAAAACATTGGTATTTCTAAGGCATATTTCCAAAAGTAGTACAGTCAAAGAAATAAACATTCACAGTTTTTGTCAAAACTAAACATGTTAAAATCAATTTTATTCAAGAGACTAAAAATTATTCAAGTCTTATCACTACGATCCCTTAGAAATTCTTCAGGGGCGGGTGGCTGTCCCACATGCAGATAAAATTTCACAAGATCTCAGGGGATAAGGAGAGAGTCCTTAACCTTGCTCTGCCCAGAAAGCAAATGTAGAGAAGGAGCTGTCCTGACCAAAATCTCTGGGAGCAAAATAGGCCTAGAGCCTCTTTACCTGCAGAGTAATCCTTCACTATTAAATATTTTTTTAACTTAGATCTCCCAGATGCATTTAGATCAGTGGTCTCCATACTTGGCAACTTTAAGACTTGTAGATTTCAACTCTCAGAATTCCCCAGCCAGCATGGTTGGCTGCAAAATTCTGGGAGTTGAAGTCCACAAGTCTTAAAGTGGCCAAGTGTGGAGACCCACAATTTAGGCCAGTGGTGGCAAACCTATGGCACATGTGCCAGAGGTGGCACTCAGAGCCCTCTCTGTGGGCATGCACGCCATTGTCCCAACCCCTCCTCCCCTGCGGCCCCCTCCTCCCCAACAGCCCCCCCGAGGAGAGTCGCGCCCTGGCACAGCCCACGCAAAGCAGCGCAGCTATAAGGACATGGCAGCCGAGCAGCGGGGACAAGACTGCACCCTCGCGCCCCATCGCGTGCAGTGGATGCTGCTGGGTTGCTTGGGTGATCTGTGGCTGGCCGTGGAGGCAGTGAGTGGCCCTGTGGGTGGGCAGGGGCAGAGCTGGGGCAGGGTGGCTGGGGGTAGAGTGGGTGGGACCAGGGGTGGAGCTGGGGCAGGGCAGGCAGGGACAGAGTGGGCAGAATGGGGGGACAGAGCGGGGGCCAGGGTGGGGGCCTTTTTGGGGCACTCAGTCTCTAAAAGGTTTGCCATCAGTGCTTTAGACTGTCACTAACTCACTCATAAAAGCAGCAAATAAGTAGCCATCCTGTTCAAGACTGGAAAAAATATAAAGTCTTTTCCAGTCAGCAATAATGATGAAGTTTGTGCTGAGGAAAAGACACAGTAATTATGCTTATTGTGTGTTCGCTTCCCCACCACAAATTGGTTTTGAAAATCTCAAAACAGGTCTGACAAACTGCTGGGAGCAGGCATATGCTGGGGAATAGAAGAGCCTGTGGGTCCTTTTTGGAGCAGCACTGGAGAAACAGTTGCATGGGAGAAGTAATGTTCAAACAGCTTGCTGGCTTGGGAATTCTGGGAGTTGAAGTCCAGATATTTTAAAGTTGCCAAGTTTGAAAAACTGCATTAGAGGTTGGACAGCCACATAGGAGGACGTAGAAGATTACAGCCATCCCACACACCAGAGGCTACTGATATATTTATTTTTATTTATTAATCAAATGTATATACCACCCATCTCACTATCTAAGTAACTGTCAGAACCCATATCTTATCTTGCTTTCCTATGTCTCCTTCCTATTGTTTCCCTGACCCAAATTCCATTCTCTTCTCTCCCTGGGTTCTGCCATACTCCTGGAGGGGAGGGGGGAATGCTCGTGGGTTTATTGCCTTGACTTCCTCTATTGCTACAATGTAACACTTTGCATTCCTGCGTTATTTCTTTCTGAACTTTCTTCTTGCTTACTGTCAACTAGCAAAGAGGGGAGGAAGAAATGAATGTAACCTTCGGCAACTGGCTTATCTCTGTGCTCTCAAGAGAAAGTGTGAAGAGCCGCCTAAACATCGCTGTTACAACCAGAGCCGGCCTGATGTTATCTCCCCTTTCTCATGATGGACTTAACACCTGTGAATTGGCCGATTTGAAACAACTGGGCGAACTATGGGGTGGGGTTTGCTTGGGGACACTTTAACTTATCGATGTGCGCGGGAAAACCTCAGATCCTGTCTATTATGCCTGCTATCAGCTTCTCCTAATAAAAGTACTTTTGGGAAGAGTTCACTTCCATGAGTTCTGCTTTCTTGGGATGAGGTTTTGAAGTGGGTCCTGACAGTAACTGTGAACTGCATATTTATGTATTCCATCTGTATCCCACCTTTCATAAAAATGTCTCATAGAGCAGGGCTTTTCAACCTTTTCACCCATTGTACCACTTTTAGAATATGGCAATATCCAAGTACCACCAGTCACCTAGCAAGGTGTCAAAAACTTGATGACTAAAAAAAAAGGAAAAAAGTGATGAAGTACAGGTAGTCCTCGACTTATAACAGTTTGCTTAGTGACTGTTCGAAGTTACAATGGCACTGAAAAAAGTGCCCCCCAAGCCACAGCTGAGCAAGACACCTACCTGACTGCCTGCCTGGCGGCACTCTTCCTCCTGTCCGAGGCTTTCATTGTTGTGAGCATTTCTGTTGAGGATTGGCAGCGGGGGTGGAGTTGGTTTTTGGTTTTTATTCCCCCCATCTGCTGGGTGGTTGCAGCAGGTTTTGGTCACTTCACATGACCCTGGGACAATGTGACCGTCATATATATGAATCAGTTGCCAAGCATCTGAATGTAAATCAGAAGAATCTGGAGATGCTGCAACACTCCACCTGATCAGCGCTTCTTCTGGGCTCAGCAGAAGCACCAGGATCAGCTGGAGCGTGGTGCTGATCCTGGCGCTTTCACTGAGCCCTGACAGCCCTGCAGCTCCAGCCATCTCTCGTTCAGGATTGTGTGGTGCTGCCACCAGTTCAACTCATTCCCCTCCCTGCTACCACTTTTCTAGGATGGTCACATACCACCTGCCAGATGCCAATGTACCACAGGTGGTACCCGTACCACTGGTTGAAAAACCCTGTCATAGAGAGTCAAATAAAAAGCAAACAACGGAATAAACCTTTCTTTCACTTGACCCAATCTGACTCTTATATTCTGAAAACAATATTAAATGTAAAGGCATTGTAGTGTAGATGTACATTTGAAGAGCTTTTTTAAAAAACCCACTGAACATCATGTATGGTCATAGCCTGCCATTATGTCACAGTGTGGTTTATTCTGTCCAGGTTGTTCTTGACCTACAATCATTCATTTAGTGACTGTTTGAAGATACAACAGCACTGAAAAAAGTGACCAGTTTGCACAAACACTCAAGACTATATGGAATTTGCGTAAGGCTGTAGTTGTTTGGCAAGGAACCCCACTCAGACCCATAGTCAGCTCCATAGGCTCACCTCTACAAAATCTAGCCAAATTTCTTGCCAAACAACTACAGCCTTACGCAAATTCCATCACCTCACATGTACAAAACTCATTCCAATTCATAGAGATCATAAGTAAACTAAACTTACAGCCCTGTGAACTACTTGTGAGCTTCGATGTCATATCCCTCTTCACCCAAGTGCCAATCAAAGAAGCCTTGACAGATATCCTGAATAAATACAACCCCCCAAAACACATCCTAGATCTGACCAACCACTGCCTATCTAACACATACTTCATCTACAATGGACAAAGATACAAACAAATGGAAGGAGCACCCATGGGATCACCCCTTTCACCTGTCATCGCAAACCTCTACATGGAACACTTTGAAACCCTTGCTCTAGAAAAATCCAACCACAAACCCAAACTCTGGCTCAGATACGTAGATGACACCTTCGTAATCTGGCAACACAGCAAAGAAAAACTGGATGACTTCCTCACACACCTCAATAGCCTACACCCCAAAATACAATTCACCATGGAAACAGAAGCTAACAATCAACTTCCCTTCCTTGATGTCTTAGTCTACAAGAAATCCAACAGCTCCCTAGGACACACTATCTACCATAACAAAACACACACAAACCACTATCTGAACGCACTCTCACACCACCACCCACCACAGATCAACTCCGTAGCCAAGACACTCATCTCCAGAACAAAACACCTAGCTGACGAACAACACCTAAAAACTGAACTACACACTCTCACTAATGTACTAACAGCCAATGGATTCCAAAGAAACACGATTACCAACTTAATCCGAAGAGAGACACCCACAAAAACCCAAGACAGAGAACAAGAAAATGGCAAAGCCCTCCTCCCAGACCACAGACAGAATCAGCAAGGTCCTCCAAAAACACAACATCAAAACAGCATTCTACACAGACAGAAAAATATCCACCATCCTAAGAAACCCCAAGGACATAATTGGGTTAGAAAACCAAGGAGTATACGAAATCCCATGCACCACCTGCCCCACCACATACATCGGACAGACCAACAGAAGAATAAGTGCACGCATTGAAGAGCACAAAAACTCACTCAGAAAGGGAGAACAAACTTCATCCCTGGTCCAACACTTTGAAGCCACGGGACATGAAATTGATTTTAAAAAAACCAAAACTATCGCCAAAATTGAACATCTTAACAACAGAATAATCAGAGAAGCCATTGAGATAGAAAAACGCCCCCACAGCATGAACAAACGAGATGATACCTCTCACCTACCAGCCATTTGGAAACCCGCCTTGATTGACAGACGAGTCCCAACCACCAAGAATGATACCAGACCCAAACTCAAGATAACATCACATGACATCACCATCACACAACCATTCAAAAAGCAAATCCCAACCCACAATGATAACGAGGCACAACCACAAAACAGAAACCTAACTACAGCTGCAACATCAGCCACTTTAAACCCCTCCAAACCACACAATAAGCAAACTGACACCCACTATAAAAACATGGCACCACCACAAACACGAAGCCGAACAAAAGCAGCACAACTCACCAGCTCAGGTCTAAGGCTGGCAGCTGAGACCAGCCCATCCACTCAAAACACACCCCCACCCAATCAGAACACACCCACCATTCAAAACACACTCCCACCCAATCAGAACACACTTAATCCCCCACCCAATCAGAGCACACCTCCACCCACAGAACACACCCCCTCTGGCAGTTTAAAAAAGAGGAACAAACTGCCACTACCACATGCTTCTCCCAGAAGAAGGAAGCTGAAGCCACCAGCCTGATGATGACGGATGGGATTCCGTCGAAACGTTGCTCCTACACCTTTAGTTCTACGCGGGGAAAAACCCGAATGTCCAAAGATCCATATATATATATATATATATATATATATATATATATATATATATGTGTGTGTGTGTGTGTGTGTGTGTGTGTGTGTGTGTGTGTGTGTGTGTGTGTGTGTGTTTGTGTGTGTATATGTGTGTGTGTGTGTGTGTGTGTATATATATATATATATATATATATATATATATATATATATATATATATATATATATATATATGGATCCTTGGTTTTTCGGGTTTTTCCCCGCGTAGAACTAAAGGTGTAGGCGCAACGTTTCGACGGAATCCCATCCGTCATCATCAGGCTTTAGCTTCCTTCTTCTGGGAGAAGCATGTGGCTGTTTGTTCCTCTTTTTTAAACTGCCAGAGGGGGTGTGTTCTGTGGAGGTGTGCTCTGATTGGGTAGGGGACCAAGTGTGTTCTGATTGGGTGGGAGTGTGTTTTGAATGGTGGGTGTGTTCTGATTGGGTGGGGGGGTGTTCTGAGTGGATGGGCTGGTCTCAGATTGTGAACTTGTCTTGTTTTTACCATTGTTCTTGGAATAAATCAACAGCATGGTGATATCTCATTAAATCTATACATCTGTGTATCAACTTGTTGTTTCTGCAGTGTTCATCCAACACCTTTGGCTTATGCTTATTTTCTCACATTAGCATTTTTAAACCACAAGAAAGACAAAGGGAAAAAGCACACAGAAAATATTTTTAATTGCTCATATGAAATATTTGCCATTCATCTCCTCTGTTCATCAGTAATTATGCCTTCACTAATTTGAATGTCTATTAGAAAAAAATTAAGAAATTCTAAGTACAGTACATGATCTAGAATAGATCTCTCAATCTGCTAAGAGTTCAAAGTACTGATTATTGGACAACCTCTATATTTCTGCATGGAGGAATTCCCAGAGTATACTTCCAGGTTGCTGAATACAACAAGAAACACGTTCTATTGCTGGGCACTAAGCAGCTTCCTGGCATAGTAAAGGTGGGATTTTTTGGTTTTTTGTTTGTTTACTTTTGTTTTCGTTTTCTTTGCTGGTCAAGGAAAATGGAGGGACAGCTTATTTAAAATGTTAAACTCATTAAAATCTAGAAGTCTTCTAGCTGTAATTACAGCAGTTCACCATGTAGGATAATAATGCCAAAGTCAAAGGATTCCCATTTTAATTGTAAGTTCCCAACAGCATATGTAATTCCATCACTAAAACAGATACGTTAAATGTGTCTATGATTCTTGACAAATGTGCCCAATTCCATAAAGACTGAACCTTGACACACTAACACAAAGTATAACATTCCCTGGTTATTTATGCCCCAGGTTCAGAGTGAGGAAGAGATCACGAAAGTTAAGTTTTTCCCACAAAATGGGTAGTTATGAATTTGAACATTAGCATAACTTTCATTCAGGTATCTTTCAATAGCAGATATGAGCTACAGTATGAATTATGCCTGATAAAGGCAAGATTGAAGGAATCATTTTAGCTATTCCGAAGGATATGTGAGGCCACATATAATGCTTTTATTTTATAGTTACAATACCAATGTTTTTGTTTAGTGCAATAGGTAAACTGTTCCACTATGGTTTGTAAAATTGTTTCTCTCTTAGGATGGGGTCAGACATTGTATTACACAATTGTATCACATTAATATTATGAGTAAAGCATAATCCCAGACTAGTGTACTAAATTATAAATTCCTCCTAAAAATCCTAATTTCAAATGTAGCTTGTAATGCAGCATGAGAGGCTATAAGAAAAGAAATAATCCAAAGCCCATTGGAATTTCTGGAAAGACCTGTAAAGTTTAGGCCCTAGTCATGAAAAGCAAGTTACTGACTTTTGCACAACATGCCAAGTTCAGTAATATAATCTATTAATGCTGTAAGATAACTTGTTATCATCCGAAGATTCAGAATAGTCACTGCAAGGTCAGTATACAATACAGTGAACTCCAAAAATGGATACAGAGATAAGGCTTGAATAAAATTATATTTTACTATTATTTCCTTTAGCAAACTGGGACTTCGATTCAACTAATATGGTATATAAGTAGTGCCATTTAAAACACAGTATTAGAAAACCCCATGAAAACCCCCAAACAGAAATCCGGAAATCAACATTGCACAATGAGCTCTGCAGGACAGAAGACATAAAGTTTGTGCCTTTTTGTTAATTTCAAATGAATTTCATTGGAGACTGATATATATTGATTTTTTTTTAGTTTCTTGGTTTTTCATAGTTTCTGCAAACCCTAGAATTACAAACATTGTGACCATACTATCAATGAGAAGTTTCATTTCTCAACAGAAGACAACCCAAAGCTGATGAAGCAGGATTACTCAAGCAGGTTGATTGTAACAAAGCCAACTGGAGCTCAAGAAAATACTCATGAATACACTTCCTATTGTAAATGTCTATGGATACACTTCATATTGTACTATGCAAAATCAAGCTCTAAATTCAGAAATGTTCTTAAATTTGTTTGACATAAAAAATAAAATATGACCTTATATTACATCTGATGACAAGCATGGTTTGTCAATGCATTTCTCTTTTCTATTATTTAAATTTTTAGGCTTGAATACAGCATTTCCTGCTGTTTTGTTTTGTGCCTTCAGGTCAGTGTTGACTCCCGGCAACTGCCTGAACAGGTCCCTTTAGCTTTCCTTGTAACATTTTTCTGGTTTTTGCCATTATCTGCTACCTAGGGCTGAGGGTAAGTGACTGGCTCAAGGCCACACAGCTGCCTTTGTGTTTAAGGTAGGACTAGAAGTCATGGTCCCTTGGTTTCTAACCTGCTGCTATAACCACATTTTTGCCAATGTCCAGAGTTTAAGATTTTTTTTTCCCAGCCCTGCTACCTGAGGCTCACTTATAAACTATAGATATCATGAGACTAAACCTGGAAATTTCTCTATGCTCCATGTTATAATCCACTTAAAAAGACATAACATGCTATTTATATTACATTCTTTTCTAATCTCTTTGAGAAAAAGGGAAGTCACTCTAACAGAGAAAGGGTTATTTTTTCAGGAATGTAGCTGTTTAGGAGTTGAGACTTAGGAAAAATGTCATAGGAAGCAAATACTCTATTGCCTGAAGTGTTGCGCAAAAAGTTTCTTAGAATTTTTTCAGCATTTTCCTGGTTAAAACCAGTTTGTCTGGGGATGATCCAGTTGAACTGTTGCTCCCTCTGAGGCTTTTCCATTTTCCCAAATATTTTTAACTCCATGTTGCAACTAGCAAGGTCCAGCTAAAACAAATACTCTTTCCAAACAGAGGTTTCTGAGAAGGAGCCTAGTAAAGTAACATATCTTATAGCCCTTTGTAATGCTTACACAGGTACTAGGATAATTAACAAGAAACAACTTAATGTATGTATTTACATTTATTAAAGAGAAAGGGATTACAAGAGAGTAAGTAGGCACACAGTGAGGCATACACATTGAAAGGAATGTGCTAGCTCCAACTGCTTGCCTGGTGCATTCACCTCCAAAGTCTTTAATGTGAAATTGGTTAGGGTCTTGTCAGTGTCAGCCAGTCAGCCAGTTCTAACGAACTAATTAAAGTCACAGAGCTGAGCTTGCTAACTTCTAGTTAGCACTTTTTAAAGACATACTGCAGAGAAAAGCAGTTCAAAAGAGATAACCTTATTTGAGCAACTTCTCTGCTCTAAGAAGATGGGGAAAAGAAAAGGGTCTAAGGACTACTATACTTCTTGAATATTCAATATCCTTGACATAACCATTTGTTTAGTGGCCATATAATGGAATTGAAATAAATGACTTATAACTAGTACTCGCATGTACAACTGTTCCAGCATCCCCATGGTGACGTGATCAAAATTTGGATTGTTGGCAACCGGCGTATATTTATTTATTTATTTAATTTATTTTTGGGACTCTCCCGAAGGACTCAGGGCGGCTAACAACAATAAAAATACAATAATACAAAAGTTAAAAAAGAATTAAACTAGCAGCCCCAATAATAAGTTAAAAACATTTTAAAAATCCCTGTCAGTCCAGGTCAGCCTGATGGAAAAGAAATGTTTTAAGGCCGCGGTGAAAGGACCAGAGATCCGGGGCCATCTGGAGCTCAAGCGGAAGTTGGTTCCACAGGGCTGGCGCTCCCACAGAGAAGGCCCTCCCCCTGGGGGTCGCCAGCCGACATTGTCTAACCGACGGCACCCTGAGGAGGCCCTCCCTGTGTGAGCGCACTGGGCGATGGGAAGTCATTCCCGGCAGTAGATGGTCCTGCAAATATACTGGGCCTAGGCCATGTAGGGCTTTAAAGTTAAGTACCAACACCTTAAATCTCACCCGGAGGGCAACCGGTAACCAATGCAGCTCACGTAGGAGGGGTGTAATATGGGAGTATTGGGATGCTCCCATCACTACCTGCGCAGCCGCATTCTGCACCAGCTGGAGCCTCCAAGTGGTCTTCAAGGGCAGCCCCATGTAGAGAGCATTGCAGTAATCTATACAGGACGTAACGAGTGCATGAGTGACCGTATGTAGGGCATCTCAGTCCAGATAGAAGTGCAACTGGATCACCAGGCGAACCTGGGCAAATGCCCCCCTGGCCACAACTCCTATATGATCTTCAAAACTGAGCCGCGCGCCCTATCAACGGGAGGTAACACCTCTCCTCCCACAACCAAAGATTTACAAAGGTTGCGTTGGGATGGATTGCAGCAGTGAAAATGAATGTCCTGCCCAAATTTTTATTCTTATTTCAAATGATACCGATTCTTAAGAAAGATTCTAATTTGGAGGAATGGCAGCGTGGTATCAATAAATTTGTGTGGGCAGGGAAAAAGCCACGAGTTAAACTTAAGATTATGCAGGATACTCGTAAGAGAGGTGGCCTTAAATTGCCTAATCTTAAATTATATTATGAAGCTGCTGCATTAGTAGGAATAAGCGATTGGATTAATTTGACGCAACCGAGGTTATTAAATCTTGAGGGCCATGATTTGTTGTTTGGCTGGCATGCATATTTGTTGTATGATAAGAAGGTAGATTCTGTGTTTAGGATGCATATTTTAAGACAGGCACTGCTGAGAGTTTGGAAGAAGTACAGATACAAGTTAAGCAGCAAGATACCATTGTGGGCAATTCCAAAACACGCAATAGAAAATATACATGCTGGTTTCAAACACGATGAGACTACTTACAAGGAAATTTTAAGTTTGGAAAGGAATGTTTGGTGCCTGAAATCATATAATTTCTTGCGAGAAGAGAAGGTTGTTCAAACTTGGTTTCAATATATTCAGTTACGGGCCAGGTGGAAAGAAGACCAGAAAAATGGATTTGTAATGACTGATGAAAATTTGATAAATCAAATTAGAAATCAGGGACAAGCACATATTAAACGGATATATCTTGCATTGATAGAGATCGATTCAGAAACAGAGCTGGTTAAGGATTGCATGATAAAATGGGCCCAAAACATTCAGGAAGTTATTACAATGGACACCTGGGAAAAGATTTGGGTGAGGAATGTAAAATTTATACAAGCTCAAAATTTAAGAGAGAATTTTTACAAAATGTTTTATAGATGGCATTTAGATCCTAAAAAGCTTGCAAGTATGTATCCGAATTATCAGCCTAAATGTTGGAGGTGCGGTGATGAAGATGCAACATATTTTCACATATGGTGGACTTGTAAAAAGGTTAAGGCTTTTTGGATAAAAGTCTGGTGGAATATGCAGAAGGTTTTTAAACGGAGGATAAAGTTTTGCCCACAATTTTTTTTGTTGGGAATAATTGTTGACGCTACAGTTGTGGACTCCAAGTTGATGTTGAACTTAGTTACGGCAGCAAGACTTTTGATAGGTCAATATTGGAAGAAAGAGGAACTGCCGACTATACAAGAGTGGATTTTAAAGGTTTCCGACCTGGCAGAGATGGTGAAGATTTCGGCCTATTTGAAAGATCATTCGCAAGAACATTATATTATGGAATGGAGAAAATGGATTGAGATTATCCAGAACAAGTATAGGGTTAAGAAGTTTTACGTAGCATTTGAATAAGTCTTCCTTCGCTTTGTTTTTTCTTTTTTCTATTTTAGTTTCTTACGGTATATATATTTAATATTGCTAAGGCTTGTTTTATCCTATACAAGCTAGAGAGTAATGGATTTTAGAACTTGTAATTGCTAGTATATGGTTGTTTATGATTGCTTTTTTATATATATATACCTTGTATTTAGCTCTGGGAAGTCGGGGGGGAGGGGGGGAGGGGGGGAGGTAGGGGGGCGAGGAGGGAGGGGGGGAGGGGGGGAGGTAGGGGGGAGGTAGGGGGGGAGGAGGGTGGGGGAAGGGGGGGTTCTTTAAAGGAAAACTGTATTGTAAAACTTTTCAATAAAAAAAAAAGATTTACAAAGGTTGCACCATCCCAGGTCATATCATCGCAATTTTCAACCTTCTCAAATGGCTTCTGACAAGCAAAATTAATAGGGGAAGCCAGATCACTTTATGATTACATGTTCATTTAACAACTGCAGTGATTTGCTTAACAGTTGTGGCAAAAACATTTGTAAAATCAGGCACAACTCACTTAAAAATCATCTGGTCCCAATTGAAGTCGTAAGTCAAGGACTACTTATATCTTCAATCTACAGTATAAACTAGTTATTAAAATGTTAATAGTAACAAGTAAATAAAATACACTTTTGCTCCTGTTCTACCTTAAAGCTCTGGGATTTGTTTGGCTGATCAATTTATTATTAGGGAACTTATGGCAAACTATAGTCTCAATGCTGCATTCTGGTGCATCTCTTATTACATTTCTTTTGATAGCTTCTCATATTTCCTCATATCCAGAATTTAGTTTGCAGATCAGGCTCTGATATTTTGTTATCAACAAGAATCATACTGACTCTGCATTCATGACTGACCATGATTTTGGCATATTTGTGCAATTGCTTTTTAAAAAGTTGGCATATTCCAACAAATAATTAAAAGCCTACAGTAGTATTTTATGAAAAAAACAATGCAAAGGATTGGAGCCATGAATGGTTACACCTCAGCACTCAGGGGAGGATGAAGATTTATCAGATCACACACAGAGACACCACAACAGGAATTGAAAAAGAAAACAACTCTCCAGAAATAACAGAGTAAAAATGAGCTAGCTTGTGGACTAGAATAACAACCAGACACAAGAGGTGTAAAAGACATTTCATACTCCTGAGAACATAGAAACAGCTTTCGGACCTTGCTGATGAAATAGGCAGTGAGCCCTAAGAGAAAGAAAAGGAAGAATTGTGGAAAAGGAGATAAGACATTGGATCCCAAAAGAACAGGGGATCCTGCAATGCTCTGCAATAATATAAGGGGAAGAATCAAGTTGGTGATGGCTACTGCTGTGGAATAATTTATTTATTCATTTATGACATGTATATGGCCACCTATCTTGCTGCTGTGATTCTGGGCACCTACAAGTTAAAAAATTATATACTGTACACAACCAAAAAATAACCACAGAAATCATTATAATGAAAAATAAAACAGTTTAAAACAACAAATTTATGGGTAAGTTGATCTGTAACCATAATAAAAATTACTACTTAATCTGTGGGTGTCATTTATTTGATATCTAACTCAGAATACTTGGTCAATGCTGAACCATTAAATGTGCACTGTGCTTATTCTTACACATGCTTTATTTCCATTATATACTGTTCTTATTCCCTTCTGCAAAGATCTTCAACACTATATCCACCAAAAACATTTCATAATCAAAACTTATTAAATTTGTCACATACTGTTTTAAATCAACAAAGACAGTCAACTTCCTTTCTCAAACGCATATATTTCTCAATGATCTGCTGAAGAGCAAAGTTTTAGTCTGCATACTCTTTCCCAACATGAAATCATTTTTCAATTTTTGAAATTTTGCTCACTGTCATATTTCATATCCTTTCAATCACCATTCTAACCATAGTTGTTTACTTATATTATTACAGGTAGGCCTTGTGTAACTACCAGTATTGGGACTGGAAACTCCACGGTTAAGTGAAACGTTCATAACTAAGACATCACATGACAATGGACTTATTACCTTATTTCTGCCACAAACCTTGTCATCACTAGTTTTTAAGCAAGGCATCATGAGACTGAGATTTGTCATTTTACTGCTGGCTTTCCCATTGATTCTCTTTGTTGGAAGCCAGCTGTGAAGTGTGGTGATCACATGAGTGCTGTTTTACATACCTTCAAAATATATTTCCTCTAGCTCTTTTAATCTTTACTGTTGCTTGCTCCATTTGATTAGAATCATTAGATTATTTGATCTTTCTCTTCTTGCTATGCTCCTTATAAAAGATATATTTCCTATACTTTTCTTATATCCATATTTTTCATCAATCATATATAGTATCATATACAGTAAACCTATAGTGTAGCAATTTCCTGACATAATGGACAAAATTACTACCCTTCTACTATTTAATGCGACTGACTTGAACCTACTAGATAACTGCCTGTGATATTACATCTTCTGTTTCAAGGAGTGCTGTAGAACCCCACACAAATTTAAACAGACATTCATTGATTGATTGTGTCAATTAGAGAAACACCTGACTTCAACAAATAACTATTTTTCCTATCAGTCCATTAAGCTGAGGATTTAGTGTGTGATTTCTTTTCTCATTCACAGCCTCTTTCACCATCACTTGATCAAGCATATTTTTTCATACTTTCTACCAGCATAACTCCACACACTTATTTTGTCTTAGTATTTTATAAAAGAACTCTTTTCACTCTGTTTTAAACAATTACCACAGAATTTCTCTTATGACCACTTTAGAACAGGGCTTTTCAACCAGTGATATGGGTACCACCTGTGGTACATTGGCACCTGGCAGGTGGTATGCGACCATCCAAGGAAAGTGGTAGCGGGGGAGGGGAATGGGGCTGGAGCTGCAGAGCTGTCAAGGGCTCAGCGGAAGCACCAAGATCAGCACTTCTTTGGGGCTGTCAGGGCTCAGCGGAAGCGCCAGAATTAGTGCCAGTCTCCAGCTGGAGCTTGGCGCTGATCCTGGCACTTCTGAGCCCAGAAGAAGCGCCGATCAGCTGGAATGTTGCAGCTTCTCCAGGGTCTTGTGATTTACATTCAGATGCTTGGCAACTGATTCATATTTATCACAGTCACAGTGTCCCAGGGTCATGTGAAGTGACTAAAACCTGCTGCAACCACCCAGCAGAGGGGGGGGGAATAAAAACCAACCACCCCACCCCACCCCCATTGCCAATCCTCAATAGAAATACTCACAAAAATGAAAACCTCGGACAGGAGGAAGCGTGCCATCAGGCGGGCAGGCAGGTGTCTTGCTCGTCTGTGGCTTGGGGGGTACTTTTTCAGTGCCACTGTAACTTTGAACAGTCACTAAGCGAACTGTTGTAAGTTGAGGACTACCAGTACTTCATCACTTATTTCCCTTTTTTTGGGGGGGTCATCAAGTTTTGGATGACCTTGCTAGTCGACTGGTGGTACTCGGATGTTGCCATATCCTAAAAGTGGTACAATGGGTGAAAAGGTTGAAAAGCCCTGTCCTAAATCAGGCATGTCAAACTTGCGATATCACGTGATGTCACGTGATGTATCGCAACTTTTCCCCCAGCAAAGAGGTGGGCACAGTTTTGGTATGATGCATCCAGCCCGTGGGCCGGCAGTTTGACATGCATGTCCTAAATCATTCTAGAGGTTTAAAAGCAATTTCCAATTGATAGCAAAACAATTCTCTTTAATTATTAAATAATATTTAATTTAATAAGAACCAGTTTGAACTAGTGGTTAAAACATCACCTGGAGACTGTGAGTTTTAGTCCCTCCTTAGGCATGAAAGCCAGCTTGGTTACTTTAGGCCAGTCACTCTCTCCCAGCCCAACACCAACACCCCCAGGGTTGTTGCTCTGGGGAAAATAGGAGGAGGAAGGAGATATTAGATATATTCACCACGAGTTATATAAAAATAATAAAGGCAGAAAATAAATAAAATGCTCTCTCTGTGTGCTCAAAAATACTCTGAGATGTTATGACTGCATGTGTAGCAAGCTGAAACAAAATCCCAAACCACCTTAAAACTCTTCACATGTAAGGGTGGGAATTCACCAGATATTTGTACACATTATTATTGATCAACATGATATCTGAGTAAATATAAAGATTTCCTTTCAGATCTGTCAACATAATGAAAATCAACTAGTTTCCTTAATTCCCCAAAGTTCAAAAAGATGAGCTAAGAGTGACTTAATCAGATATTCTGTAAAGCATAAGGGTTGGCCAGCTTTAGCCAACAGATCCAATCCATTCCACTTGTCATTAAAATATTACATTTTAGCTGTTTCAATAAAGTTCTTCATGCATGCCTTTGGCTGCAAGTATCTATTGGTCACTTTTATTCACAGGAGATGGTGTTTTACCAGATCTCCCTCTGGAGCTCTTGGCTTTCTTTTGGCAATATCTGTGGTTATTAAGCAAGTCCTTCTAAAACTTTATTGCATTGGATTTAAAACATTTACTACAACTAGCATTTCATTATTTCAGATCCTAATAAGCCATAATGGGAATCACCTTTCCAACTGAGCACAAATTCCTTTTTCTCCTGGCTAAATTGAAAAACAAATTTCTATATTAATTAACCAAGAAACCATGGTTAACAAAATTCAGCCCTGCAAACTGTTAAACCAATGTCAAATAGTGTAGTTTGTTCTGAAGTAGTTTACTGATTTCCAGCTCAGAATAAATAGGAGAGTATTGGTAACTGAACATAACTGATTTGCTTGCTTCTTCACATGAAGGGAAGAATAAAAATCATATAGGTGCAGCCAAAATATTTTTTACTCCTTTGAACTACTAAAGCAAAACAAGATTATCTGAATGCAGTTGTAAAAACTTTACTGCATCCAAAACGTATTTCTTCTATAAAACCCAGTGTACAAGTATTAGAGAAAAAAAGTTTATTCACATGTATAATTAATTGCAACACCACACCCATGAATTCATATAAAACGTGTTCATTTTTGTAAAAGCAAATGATTATGCTTTTGATGCTTAATCACTTTTAATTTTGAAGAGGAAACTATATAAAATGTTGTATCTCTGGTCATCTTCTAATTACTCTTGATCAAAACAAAAACAAAGGGCTAATATCCCATATAAAAAGGGATACTTCTCCCATTCTGTGGAGAAGTTTCCATGTTCAGTAATATTCTTATGTCTCTGAGTTTAACATTCACAGATCCATGGGCTCCTCTCTAGCGCATAGATATGATTTATTTTCAAACAGAGCCAAGTACCCTACACACGTTTAACCCAGTTTTGAGTAGTACTGTGAGCCCTTTGAGGTAGACTAGGCCAGGAAAGAGACCCTGCTTGAATACTGAAACTCTATTGTTAAGGGCATACTAACAGATTGCTAAAAGCCTGATAAGATTTCTTCCCTCTCGTTCTCTGCTCTTATACTAAAGAGAATCAAGACAGGACAATCTTCAGATTTTACCTCACTCCTTCCTTCCTATCCAGACTAAGCTGATATTTGCACAGCAATCTCTAAATTCATCCTTCAAGATGATCTCACTGTTCTTCTAAAGGCACACTCGTTAAATCTCTTTCTTACCATCTCAGGTCTCTGGCATGTCATATGACAACGACCTGAGTCTGTAAATTTGCTCTTATTATGAAGTGGTTGGAGCATTTTTCTCACCCACCTCCCCATGTTTCATCCACCTCTTTGCACACTTTTCCTGTTTTTCCACATTTTCTAGCCATCTAAAACAAAGAGCATACCCGCAAGGATCTCACAAGAAATCATGAACTGATGATTTCTCAATTTATGTTTTATCCAATAATGCACTTACTGAAATGGAAATTTCCATTAAATGTTAGATAAAGATTTTTATTCCAAAATATTCTTTAGATATCACCCCTTGCTCCTAAATTAATATGAATATCAAATATGTAGAAAAGATATTCTGAATACAGGGTAGTATTTTTTTTTCAGGTTTCACACAGCTAATTGTGTACCGAAATGAAGAAACTCAAGTATTAAGCTAATAAAATCAATATGACACAGCTAAATAGGATTAAAACAAGCATTATATTATAGCACACGAAGCCTTTATCAGCTTGTTCAGTTAATGAATGATAATTACAAATTTTAGTAAGCCTATTTTACAGTTTATGATAGACCATTCAGGCATTTTCTGGGTCAAAATAGTGAACAACTGTGATACTGAGATTTGCAACCAAGTTGCAAATATTGAACAATACAATCAGGGGAGCCACAAATAAATTATCAAATAGGCAAACAAACATATAAGTAAACAGAGCTGCATTAGGCCAAGGAGCACAGTTGCTAATTAGCCACTTTCTGCATGAACAGTCCATTGATTTATAGCCAGATTGCATTATGGAGAAGGAGGGGGAAGCAAGTGTAATCTAGACAAGGTGGTCTCTAATCCATTGGAGAGTTTTGCACCCAATATAGAACATACAAGAGGATTCATGAGGCACAATGGAAAGTTTTTCTCAGGGAAGTTGGAGAGCAGACCTAAATCTGACAACCATGGCATTTCCCCAGGTGCTGCCTAATTATTCTGCCACAGCAGTCCAGATCCTGCCTGCCCTTAACTTCAGGTGCTCCTTCTGCTTCTGCACCCGCAGTTGTCTCCGTTCTCTTAGACCCAGGGGAGACATGGATTTCAGCAACTCCTCCTTTCCAGCTGTGTCCTGTTTAAGAGAAAAGTTTCCCTCAGGCTACTCCTAAATAGCTGGCAACGGCACCATCTCTCACAAGTCTCTATACAGCTACCAAATCCTCCTCCCTAGCACCAAAACCAATGGCTGTCCAAACGCAGCCTGGACACAACAAGGAAGCACATTATCATCTTGAGTGGTTCCATATCTGAGCTATTCCTACTGTTTGGAAGATTTTTTCTAACACTTTGGTTTTCTTTAATTTAAGATGGTTATTTCATCTCTACCTTTCTTGAACAAACAAAGCAGTCTTGTCTACTGGGTGACATAATTTCAATTATTTGAAAGGTGCTATCATGCTTCCTCAGTCTCCTATGCTCAAGGCTAAACAGGTCTAATTGTTTAATCTCTCCTTTCATCAGAGTTAATGTCTAGTTCCCTTAACATCCTCACTGCCCATTCTAAACCATTTCCAGTTTCTCTCAAACTATGTTGAAGTGTGTGCTCTCTGAATTGGGCATAGTACCCAGTGGGGTCTGATCAAACAGAATAAAGAAGAATTGGTTTACACGATTGGAAACTATATTTCTATTGCTGCAAAGGTCTTTTTTAGAAGCACTGTGACCAGTTCTATACCTGTGTATTTGACTTTGATTTCTTAAGAGAATAACCTATATCAGTAACTAATTTACATTTTGGTCATAGATTAGCATGACAACATTAAGTGTTAAAATTTACAATCATGTCACAAACAAAAATATATAGTGGAATACAGTATCTTTTCTTATATAAAGAGCCAGTTTGGTCTAGTAGTGAAGGCACCAGGCTACAAAGCAGGAGACCCTGAATTCTAGCCCTGTGTTAGGCATGAAAAGGCAACCTTGGACCAGTCACTTTCTTTCACCCCAAACCACCTCAAGGGAATGTTGTTGTGGGGAAAATAGGAGGAGGAAAGGAAGAAATAAATATAAATTATGAAACTATTAATTCAGAAACACACACACTAAACAATAGCAGTAAAACCAAAAAGCTAAATAACTAAAATAATCCAATCAAATACATATTTATGGGAACAGTCTTTGCCAGTGTGACAGTTCTAATTGGTGTGAATGAATCACTTTAGCATGGTCATGGACCGTGACATAACAAAATAAGCATCTAAACTTCATCACTATTACCATCAATTGTGGGCTGAGTTTATTCATGAAGCAACAGAATTTTGCTACATTTAGGGAAGTAAAATAGCCATCTAGTAAATAGGGTGCTCCAGAAATTTGAATGAAGATGGATGTCCCTATAACATGGACAATAAAATAGGTGATCAGCCATGGTTTCTGTGGCACCCCTGAGACAAGGACAAAACAAATGTGCTGCAAGAGGATTTTTTCTATATTTCCTTTCCAAAACTGCGGTGGGGAACACATTAAAATGGGCTACAGCTCTTCTTCATTTAGGGACTGAGATTTGATATAAATAGAAGGCTGACTGTAATCTGTTTATAAATAAATCTCAGAGATGAACAGCAGATTCTAATTGACTTTCCATGTCTAAAATCCTTTGTTTTAAGGTTATGTTTGTTTGATTTGGCCCAGAGGCAAAATATCATTGTAAGAAAACCCATAAATATTCCGTTTTCTTAGAGTAGCTTTTCCCCATGACAAACTGAAATTATCTGCCAAATGGGCTAGCCCAAGTGGATTATGCAATACTGTTTGCTAATATTAAAGTATTCGCTCTAAACCTAGATTCAACCTTACTAATGCCTGCTTTCCACCAGGAGACTATTTCTGAAACACAAGTAATCTGGGAAATCTTTCTCAGAAATTTGGTTTTGATTTGGTCTGTTCTTTTAACACAGCCATGCTGAGCTCCTTACTGCAGTTATGCTTGAATAGTAGTTGCAAGTAACTTAACTGTAGCAAGTATAAACTGTGCACTTCATGCAAACTGTAAATTTGGATAGCTAAGGCTAATCTCTATGCATTTTGAGAGACATAATCCAGATGAGCATTTTGGTTTCCAAGAGCTTGGAACACCCTTAAATATTTGCAGGTTTTGACCTGGTCAATAGGGTACTTACTTAATCCTTTTTTTATTAGGTATAGTACCAGAAAAGATCAATAAGCAAAATCTATATTTGGTTTTACATATTATAACCGCAGCAAGAATAAGTTATGCACAATGCTGGAAGAATGAACGAATACCTTCAGAAGAAGAAGTAATAAAAAAAATACTGGAATGCGCAGAGATGGACAAATTAACTATGAGGCTGAAAGATAAAGAAGAAACAGAATACTACCAAAGTGGGAATTTATTCTACAAATGGCTAGAAGAGAAAACCAAAGAGTAGGATTTGATTATGTATTAGCGTTCTATGAAGCCAGATCACATGCTGTTTGAAAAACTAACATATGTATGTAGAGGAAAAAAAAACAATAAAAAGCATATATATATATATATGGTACTTACTTAACACCAGCTTCATTGATTTAGCCCTTTAGAAAAAAGTGAAGATCTTGATTTTGACAATATTATTTTTTTTTCTTGCAGAAATAAGTAAGGAGTGGTTGCAAACTCTTTTAAGGCAATTAGAATTGGATAGAAAGCAAGACCACTTAGAGAGCAGCAACCTTCAACCTTTAGTGCACCACGGAGAGAGGTTTTTCTGCGGAACAGAGGGGGTGTGGTTTCATGTGCTGCCTGCGAATGGAGTGTTGCGGGATGCAGATGGAGCTTCACTTATTTGCACGACCCAGTTTCTGGCATGCTGTGGACCGGTGCCAGTCCATGGACCGAGGGTTGGGGACTCCTGACTTAAAGGAAGCACCAATGAATTTGTGTAACAATTAAACCGAAACCAATACATATTCTTGTCTAACTCCTCTTCTTATCAGAATTTCTTTAGTAATTTTCAGTCTTGAATCATCATGAATATTAAATACTAAAACCAGCAATCTATTTATTGAAAAGTTTCTATATTTTTGCCATAATTTAGTTTTGAATACTGTGTCAAATGTAAACCTAAAACCAATGAAAGCTTCATTGAAGGATGAGGCAGGTCTGTAAATGTACTTTTCTGCCAGGTGCAGTAGTGCCATAACATGACCTAATGTAGATTGACTTCCTCTAAACCAAGGCTGGATGAACATGCATCCAGTAAATTTTGATTCTACCAATTTAATCTCTAAGTGTTTGGCCTATGTTTTGCTAACTTGCTTAAAAAATTAATTAGGCGGCAATTAGCATGATCATTTGTTTTGTCTTTTTTGTAAATAGAATTTACAACCCCTTTGAAAACACGCCAATTGCCATAAAAACAAAAGTCAGTATCTAGATCCACCAACCCAGATTTCTATTTATTTATTTATATTTTTCCTGACTTTGTTATTTTTATAAATAACTCAAGGTAGTAAACATACCTAATCCTCCTTCCTCCTTTATTTTCCCCACAACAACATCCCTGTGAGGTGGGAGTGTGACTGGCCCAACCAACTTTCATGACTAAAGTGGGACTAGAACTCCCAATCTCCCAGGGTCCACCCTGGTGTTTTAACCACTAGACCAAATTTTTTTTAAATTCCATTTATATCCCGCCCTTCTCCGAAGACTCAGGGCGGCTTACAAGCTTAGCAGTAGCCTTCATTCTATGTATATGCCTGCTTATTAGGGCTTTCACACACACCCCAGCGGCATTATTACAAAGTCAGCTTAATTGCCCCCAAATTGGCTCTCTATCTATGCCTTCATAAGAATGAAACTAGAACTGGGGACTTTTTCTGGTTTTAACTGCTTGAAAATGTCTTTTGTTTCTGAACATAAAATTGAGAGCCACTGGAGAAAAGAGTTTCATCTCCAGTCAAGGGACTTGAGTATATACCGGAGTCATGATGGCGCAGTGGTTGGAATGCAGTACTGCAGGCTAATTCTGCTGACTGCCAGGGGTTCAATCCTCACTGGCTCAAGGTTGACTCAGCCTTCCATTCTTCCAAGGTCGGTAAAAGGAGGACCCAGATTGTTGGGAGCAATATGCTGACACTGTAAAACACTTAGAGAGGGCTGTAAAGCACTGGGAAGTAGTATATAAGTCTAAGTGCTATTGCTATACATATAAAGCAGAAAAACTATTTTCCCAATTACTGGCAGGAATGTAAAAGAATAAAGGGAGTATCAACTTACAAAAAGTTGCAGGGTTCTTTCCATGGGTGCCCTCCCAGATACTACCAGAATTCCTTAATTGCTTTTCTTTTTTCTATACAAATCAACTGCTTATATTTTTCTTCAATAGCTTAGAGGTTGAACACAAAACAAGGTTTTCTTTACAAAGTTTGAAATATCAATTCAGCAGCTTCTTCTCACAATGGCACTCAAGATTAAACCACTCACAGGGCATATTGGTATGCTTCCTAGTAGTAGAGCCTTCTGAGGTAGTTAACATTGGCTGAAACAACTTAATTGTTGTAGTTACCCAATGTGGCATCACTTGATATACCACACACACTATTTCTGGCTCTGATATAATCAATTTGTCAATCACAGCTTCTTGCTGAGGTGACCAATCAGTCACAGTTGTACTATGACAAGACAGTAAATGCAACCCATCAAATGTCCGCAGAAATAAAGCACTTGGGGTTACATACAGTATGCCTCTGTTAAATTTCATTTTGCTACATCCAGCCCATTTTTCGTTTGATTTCCATAGCATTAGCTAGCCCACCCAATTTTGTGTCATCTGTAAATTTGATAAGCATCATTATAATTTCCTTTTCCCATTCAAGCCTTAACTAAAGTGGCAAAGAATATAGGTCCTTGAATTAAATCATGTAGCAACCCTTTCTTTCTCTATTTGTTGAAGAGCCATTAATAAGTACTACGTATGTCCTTCAAGGAGACTATGCATCCATTTAAGTACAGTGGTACAATTTAAGAAATTGGTACAATGATCAACTAGCCTATTAATCTGGATGTTCTGAGTACTTTGTTAATATATTTATGAAATCATGTCATTCTACTGCTACAGTATTTCCATGATCTACTAATGATAAAAATGAAATAAAGATAGCATGATTAACTTCTGGTAATTATTATTTTCAACATATTTATACCTTTGTGGTCTACTCAGAATCTTCCCAAGTTTTAATGGCAGACTGACTGGACTGTAACTCTTGATTTCCCTTTCTCTTTTTTCTTTCTTTCTTTCTTTCTTTCTTTCTTTCTTTCTTTCTTTCTTTCTTTCTTTCTTTCTTTCTTTCTTTCTTTCCTCTCTTCCTTCACATTTTCTTTCCTATGGTCATCTGGTACTTTATTCAGCAAAGATCACCAACATACTCAGTGAGATCATTCAGCAAGATCATCAGCAAGTTGCTTCAGTACTCTAGTGTTCTGTACCAGCCTGCTACCGGCCCTGCAGATAAGGCAGGGACAACCCCGTTTAGAAGAAGGCAAGAGGCTGGAACTAAGCCTGCCAAATTTATTAACATAAAAACATAAACAGAGCAAAGAGAGCAAACATGAACCATGAAACAGGAACTATTCAAACGGTTGCCTTCAGCAAACCAGCCCTCCCACGCATTCCCCTTTTATACAGTTCAGGGCGTGGCTTCTCTCTGCCTCCTTCCGAGGTGCCCCATTGCCTTCCTCTGTTTACTCCTGACTGACTGCCTCCTGCATCGGGCGTCCTTGAACAGGGCCAGCTGTGGGTCATCTTCATCCACTCTGTCAGGCTCACACAGCTGGGTCTGCGTCGTGACCAGGTGGGAGGGGCCTGGCTGAGGGCTCTCATCAGCAAGCTCTCCAACCCCCTCAGCAACCTCTCTAACACCCCCCTCCTCCTCCTCTGAATCGTCCGACCCAAATGCTGAACCCACAGGCTGACCCTGAATCACAACATCTAGGATGGGGCTTTTCAACTTTTTCCACAGATTGTACCACTTTTAGGACATGACAATATTTGAGTATCAACAGTAATTGGCAAGGTGCCAAAAACTTGATCACTAAATAATAAAAATGGGGGGAATTTGGGGTTTTACTGATTAGATTCATTTGTTGTTACAGACATGGCTACTTTGTACTATTATGGAAAAGTAAAAAGTTGAAGTTCAATGTTAATGCCTTTTCTTTTCTTTTTCCCTTCTCCACCTCACTTTTTCCCCCTTCTTCCCCACACTGTGTCCTACTATTTGCTTTTGTACTTTATTTTATAATCTAAAAGGAAAAAAGTACCAGTTTTAATTTCATCGGTGATGGTTCCTTTGCTGAATCACTTCCCCTTTGCACTGACAAATGTATGATGAATTTATCCATATTTATTAACATGCACCACTTACCTTGGTGGTCAGCTGGCTGGTCGGCCCTTCTTTCTCTCTCCCTCCTCTCTCTTTTTCCTCCCTTCTTGCTGGGCTCTCCTTCCACAGCTTCTTCATCCCTCTCTCTTCTTCCTTCCTGCTTCCCGGGCTCTCCTTCTACAGTTTCCCTCTCTCCTTTTCCTCCCTGCCTGCTGGGCTCTCCTTCCACAGCTTCTTCTCCATCCCATTCTCTTTCCCTGTTGTCTTTTTTTCCTTTCCCTTTCCCAGCAAAACCTCCTTCTTTTATATCATCTTCTCTCCCCCCCTCCTTTTCTCTTTTTGCACCTCTAGCTGATTCCTCTCCTCAAGGCTACACTTCTCCATCTCTCTTTCTCTGTCCCTTTCTCTTTCCCCCCTTTGTTTTTTTCCCTCTCCCTTTCCTGCCAAAACCTCCTTTTATATCCTCTCTTCTTCCCCCCCCCTCCTTTTCTCTTTGGTGCACCTCCAGCTATGCACTGCTTCTGGAAGAGCCAATCAGCTGGAGCCTGGTACTGATCCTGGGGCTTCTACTGGGCCCCAACAGCCCTGCAGGAGTTCCAATCAGCTGGACTCAGTGCTGATCCTGGAGCGTCTGCTGAGCTCTAACAGCCCTGCAGAAGCAACTATCAGCTGGAGCATGGCACCAATTCTTGGGCTTCTGCTGAGCCCCAATAGCCCTGCATCTCCAGCTGTTTCTCCCTCAGGCTTGTGTGGCACTGCCACCACTTCAGCTCATTCCCCTCCCCCACTACATTTGTCTAGGATGGTCGCGTACCACCTGCCAGGTGCCAAAGTACCACGGGTGATACGCATACCACCGGTTGAAAAGCCCTGTCTCACAAAGGCTAAGCTAAGGTTACTTGCATGTTTTCTTTGTTACTTATCAGTATTATCCATATTCACTGAGTACTTATTATACTCTCTGTTCTTCCTTTTATTATGAGTATATTTGAATAAGCTCTTTTTCTTATTCTTAGAATCATTCATTGACCTCATTTGAGCCTCTAGCATTATCTCTACAATTATAGGCGACCTTGTATGCATGCTCATAGGTCCTTCTTTCTACCTTCTATATCTCCTTTTTTCAGATTTTCACTAATGGGTTTGTGTGTCTGTGTCTGTGCGAACACATTGGACTTTTAATTTATTTGGGTTTTTTCATTTAAATAATTTGTATTGAGGTTTTAGTAGCCTTTACTTAGTAATTTCTGCTGTCTTCAGCTACTTTTCACATTAATTATTCTTGCCATGAATTTACATATTAATTGTTCTAGAGTTTTTAAAATCTACTTTCTCCAAATTCTAGATATATTGTTCAATTGCATGCACCTTTGATTTCCTTTAAAAACAAGTCAAAAAATCATATGGTCACTTTTTCCCAGGGACTCTTCTACTACCAATTCCTCAACTAAATTTTTTGTGCCAATTTGTTTATTCATTCAATTTATATAGCTGCCCATATCAAATAAGAGATTTTGGGAGGTTGACACCAGTAATAATAACAATACAAAAAATAACCAAAATAACAAAAACTTTAAAACAAATTAAAACTATTAAAAACCATAAAAACATAAATCTGAAGAAAAGTGTGATCCAGCTTACTAACATTCTGCAGGCTCCACACTGCTACCACTAGATCCCCAGCCACAATGGCAAAAGCATGTCTTCAGGCATTTTAGAAAGCCATTTAGGTCAGGGCCCATTGACCCTCATGGGTGAGGATGTTCCAAAGAGGTGCCATAACAGGAAAAAGTTCTCCTCCTAGGTTCGATTAGTGGCCAGAACCTGTAACATCTCAAGGAACAAAGAAACCTGATGCATTTCTGTTTTCCTCCAACTTTTGAAGGAGAAATATTCAAGCAAGATAGCTCAGAGTGTTACTAGAAATGCCATACTTATACAGTTTGTTTCCCAACATATGTCAAGCTAATTAAGGCTCCCCACTGATATCACAGTATTGCTGAATTCATTCACTTGAAATTCTGAGCAAATGTAGATAGTTTTAACAGAGTGCCATCCCTTCTCTACTATTACTTCTGTTCCTTCTTACAAATCATACATTTCAATTGCTGTGCTTTAATTGTGAGAGCAAACTCACCAGATCACCTGTTAAATCATTTCCTGCACCAACAATTCAAGCCCCTTGTTTATCTTCCAGATTCTGAGTATGACATCATAAGAAATGAAGGCTGTCTTTTATGAGCCAATATCCTTCCCAAATTTATTATTATATTTCTATACAAGCAAACTTAAAATTATTTCCAACATTTTACACCATAAATGCATGGGCCAACTAAAGCATCATTGGGCCAGCTCCTTCTACTGAGCACAAGTTATTAGCAGAGATCTTCAAGGTTTTCTTCTGTATCTTTTTGAAGATTAAATTGAAATCCCTCCTAGGGAAGTTTCCCATGTTTCAGTGAAACACATTTTCATTTCTTATAAGTTGCAACTGATTTCATCTTTTGATAATACAGACTTTGACCCCCTGAAACTGTGTCTTTCTGACTAATACCATTTGTGTAGCCAGTAATTAACCTATAATAGCTTTGTGCCTTTTTTGTCCTCTTTCTCGAGGGTGGGGTGGATTAAAGACTATTAAGTCTGCAAAGTGATGTGATTCCTTATTAGATCTTCGTCCACAGTAACATTATTGTAGATATTTTTGGTAAAGGTAAAGGTTCCCCCACACATGCGTGCTAGTCATTTCCGACTCTAGGGGCCGGTGCTCATCTCCGTTTCAAAGCCGAAGAGCCAGCGCTTGTCCGAGGACGTCTCTGTGGTCATGTGGCCAGCATGACTGGACGCCAAAGGCGCACAGAACGCCTTTTTGGTAGTATTCCTTAATTTCATATGGACTTGCATGAAGAGACTGTCATCAGTGGATTTGTTAAGTTTTGGATATGGTTCTCTCATATTAGTGATTCTTGCTTTTGGTAGACAGTATAGTGAGCCAAGAGTCCCACTTGGCATTCATTTGGGTTCTACATATTGGTGAACTTTTTCTCTTCTGCAAGAGTGATGCTGCAACCGATTTGCTCTTCAGGAAGCTATTATCCTTTTTTTTTGTTCTTTCACTCAAGAGTCGGAGCCAGAAGGCTATTTTGGATTCCCAGTAGTGCATCACACTTTTGTATCTGTTCTCTTTTCAACTTTCTCCTTTAACTATCCTACTTGATAATCATATTGTAGCTTTTGTTGATCACTTCTACTGTTTAGTCTGATAAACATACTTTGTTAGTGGAAGTGTGGCCACTCACTATTGCAATCTTTTTTTATTCCCTGCAAGCATGCATTTGGTTCCAATTCCAGGATATTTTCCAGCTAAGAGACAAACATGTTAGAAGTATTGCAAGTCCTGAGTGCATAGTCCTGCAACATGCCTCATCATGTTTATATCAAGTGGAATTTATTTATTTATTTTCTCATTCCCTTATCTGGTTCTCAAGTTAGTCAGTACATACTATTATTTAGGGGTTGACCTCAATTATTCTTTAAATTCCTTTGCAAACTCCTGATAGCTCTCTCTGATCATTCCTTCAGTGAGTCTTCTCCAGGAAAACTGACTACCTTATATTCTTTCTATAATGTTTACTTACTTAGCAGAAAATAGATAATTCATTCTCACCCAATGAATGGTACTCAGGATATACTCCTTGTAATTGGTAACTGTTCAGGAGATTACCTTTTCACTCCTGAACTACCTGAACTATGGGTTCCTGCCAAAACAAAGGGGTTTTTTTTTGTCATTATTCTTTCTTCCTTTTCTTTTCCTTTCTGTTCACTTCCTCTCATGAAACTCTTCTTCTGTTCTTCCTTGTTATAACATATGCAAATTAGAAGCAGATATTTGTGTATATAACTTAAATCAAGAAACATAATTCTCTGGTTGTAACATTGGATGCCTAGTTATAGAATATGATATTATAGAAAATAATTTCCCTCACTACAGGCTTTTTAAAATCTATCAAACTGCCACTTTATTTTCTTAAACCTGCTAAAAATAACCAAAAGAAATGTCAATCAAGTTTTGTGCATATTTTTACAGTTGTCGCACCATGTCCTCATTGGCTATACTGGTTTAGGCTGCCTGGAGCTGCACAATGATTAGCAAAAACAAAATTGTCCTAGATTTTCTATTTTAATTGACTTATGAGGTAAGACAGAAAATAACTGACTCCAATTCTAATCCAACATCCCCATAAGTATAATTTAAGTTTCCTGTTAAAATTCCATAGCTGTTAGTAACTTTCAGGTCAGTGGTAAAGTCCTTTAGGTCTTTAGGAGACAGAAAATCAATTTTACCATAGTTTACATTAAACCTATACCTATTTCTTTTTCTGTGTCTTGACAACATCAACTAAATAAACGGAGGACACAGGACACACTTTATCCAATGGATAAAGCACTATCCAGTGCTGTGCTATGAATGAATCACACTATTCACAGTATCAAATTTAATTTGATTTTGCACACAATTGCTGATATGCCCTCTCACATGAAAAAACTGCTAATACATGTTCTCAATTGTTAATGTTGAGCTAATCTCAATTATTTGTACTTTTCAAAAACAACAAAATGAAAAGGAAGATGATTCATCCTGACAATTCAAAGGATGAGTCCATTCCATTCTAAGGAAGAATCTACATAATTATTAAATTATACTTATTTATTTCTCCATACTGAAGACAGTTATATTTTCTCCATACAATTTTAGCTTTGATTCTTCACAGCACCATATCAGTATCTCCAGGTTGGGAATAACTCATAACAAACATGGTAATTGCTACCCACCACAACCCTGGCATCCAATTCATGTTGACTAAATTACATCAAGATGTGGCAAGTAGAATGTCCATGAGTTTCTTTTGTTCTTTCCCCCCCCCCATTGTTTTGGGAAAAAATAGCAATATAAATTTTGCTAACTGAAATAGCACAGTGCATGTCATTTTATGTAGTAATATGAAGATAAACAGAAAATATTTTGCTTTCCTCATTTCTTGGTTTGCATGTAGAAAACTCTTGGCTTTCCCAGCTTTAAGGTTTATGACATCCAGAATATTTATGACAGCTAATGCAGTATCAAGAGAAAGTTATACCGAACAAAATAGACATTAAAAAACACATTTAAAAAATATCCAGCAAAGCAAGATCTTTCTCATTTACTTGTTCCAGCAATGCAAGACATGGACAGGAAGGAACCTCTACATTACTTCTGTTCTTAGCAAATCACATGGATTTTGTGCCAAATTCAGTCCAGCAGAAAACATTAATGCCCAACTTTAAACATTAGAAAATATCAAAACAATTAAATATTTATTGCTCTTAACAAATCACCTGGTTTCTATATTTGAGAAATGAGAAAAACATATATCCTAATCTTTACAATACATACATTATGATATACATGCATTCTGCTACACAGCAATTATTTCTTTATTAAAGAATACAGTGTGAAGAAACCCATGGTGTACATCTTTAATATTTCTTTGATTTTATCCAAGTATATTACAATTGCACAGTAGGCTGTTTCTCAATATTTTATTCTCTCCCTCATATAACAGTGAAAGAATGTGTGTCTATGAATCTGTGCATCCATGTTCTCTAAGTATGCATGTGCAGGCACACTCATACACACACGTACATACAATATGAGACCAAGAGAAAAAGCATAATTGACAACATAGTACAGTACTAGAAAACACATTAAAAGTAGCTTAAAAGTGTTAACCTCCATAGTTTTGTGTTGTTGTTAGTTATGAAGTCATGTCCAACCCATCGCGACCCCATGGATAACGTTCCTCCAGGCCTTCCTGTCCTCTACCATCTTCTGGAGTCCATTTCAGCTCACACCTACTACTTCAGTGACTCCATCCAGCCACCTCATTCTCTGTTGTCTCTTTCTTCTATTGCCCTCAATCTTTCCCAGCATTAGGCTCTTCTCCAGTGAGTCCTTTCTTCTCATTAGGTGGCCAAAGTATTTGAGTTTTAGCTTCAGGATCTGGCCTTCTAAAGAGCAGTCAGGGTTGATCTCCTCTAGGACTGACCGGTTTGATCGCCTTGCAGTCCAAGGGACTCGCAGGAGTCTTCTCCAGCACCATAGTTCAAAGACTTCAATTCTTTGGCGCTCAGCCTTTCTTATGGTCCAACTTTCACAGCCATACATTGCAACTGGGAAGACCATAGCCTTGACTATACGCACTTTTGTTGGCAGGGTGATGTCTCTGCTTTTTAGTGTTCTGTCTAGATTTGCCATGGCTTTCCTCCCCAGGAGCGTCTTAATTTCTTGGCTGCAGTCCCCATCTGCGGTGATCTTGGAGCCCAGGAAAATGAAATCTGACACTACCTGTATTTCTTCCCTATCTATTTGCCAGGAATTGAGAGGGCCGGATGCCATGATCTTTGTTTTCTTAATGTTAAGTTTCAACCCAACTTTTGCATTCTCCTTCTTCACCCCCAACAAGAGGCTCTTTAGTTCCTCTTCACTTTCTGCCATTAGAGTGGTATCATCTGCATATCTTAGGTTGTTGATATTTCTCCTGGCAATCTTAATTCCAACTTTTGATTCATCTAGCCCTGCCTTTCTCATGATGTGCTCTGCATATAAGTTAAATAGGCAGGGCAACAGTGTACAACCTTGCCAGACTCCTTTCCCAATTTTGAACCAATCAGTGGTTCCATGTCCAGTTCTCACTGTTGCTTCTTGACCCGCATATAGGTTTCCCAAGAGACAAATAAGATAGTCTGGTACTCCCATCTCTTTAAGAACTTGCCACAGTTTGTTGTGATCCACACAATCAAAAGCTTTAGCATAGTCAATGAAGCAGAAGCAGATGTTTTTCTCGAACTCCCTAGCTTTCTCCATGATCCAGCGTATGTTGGCAATTTGATCTGTAGTTCCTCTGCCTCTTCAAAATCCTGCCTGTACTTCTGGTAGTTCTCGATCCACAAACTGCCTGAGTCTAGCTTGTAGGATTTTAAGCATAACTTTACTAACATGTGAAATGAGTGCAATGGTGCGATAGTTTGATCATTCCTTGGCACTGCCTTTCTTTGGAATTGGAATGTAAACTGATCTTTTTGTACTTCAAAGAAAACAATAATCTGTAGACAGATCCATCAAATGAAAATATTCCTGTCCTACTCGCCATTCATTTTCTTTACTGACAGGGAAATGAAAAAAATTGGCCCATGACTGCACAGCAAAGGGAGACTTCCTTTGAGTATAGTGTATTAAGTCAGGCTCACCCTCATACACAAACTTAATGTTATTTTGCAAATGCTATTAATATTTTGTTAAACAATGAAAGTTGAAAACAAAACCCACATTATGATTACAGAGCAAAGAAACCTTTGGAGTCCAGCATCACCCAATTTATAAGGGCATGGAATTGTCTCTTAATAATCTCTACCTTATTCCAACAAGACATTTTCAAGCCTGAATTCTAAACTCCTCCTATAACCTCCTCAAGAAGCCTGCCTTGGACACAGCAATTTTAAACAACTATTGTCCGGTCTCCAACCTTCGCTTTTTAGCGAAGGTTGTTGAGAGCGTGGTGGCGCAGCAGCTCCCTTTGTTCTTGGATGAAGCTGATTACCTAGACCCGTACCAATCGGGTTTCAGGCCCGGGTACAGCACGGAGACGGCATTGGTCGTGCTGGTGAATGATCTCTGGTGGGCTCGGGACAGAGGTTGCTCCTCTGTCCTAGTCCTTTTAGACCTCTCAGCGGCTTTTGATACCATCGACCATGGTATCCTGCTGCGACGTCTCAGAGGGTTAGGAGTGGGAGGCACAGTTCTCCAGTGGTTCTCCTCTTACCTTCTGGGACGTTCGCAGTCGGTGTTGGCAGGGGGGCAGAGATCGACCTTGAGACCTCTCATTTGCGGAGTCCCTCAGGGATCGGTTCTCTCGCCTCTCCTGTTCAACATCTATATGAAGCCGCTGGGTGAGATCATTTGTGGTTTTGGAGTTAGGTATCACCAATATGCTGATGATACCCAGCTTTTTATTTCGACCCCAAACCACCCCAGCGATGCCCTCGACGTGATGTCCCGTTGCCTGGAGGCGGTCCGGGTCTGGATGGGGAGGAACAGGCTTCGACTCAACCCTGACAAGACTGAGTGGCTGTTCGTGCCGGCATTCCGGGAAATTCTGATTATTCCATCATTGGCCATGGGGGGGTGAGCTATTACCCCCCGTAGATAGGGCCCGCAATTTGGGGGTCCTTCTAGATTCACAGCTCTCTTTGGAAGAGCATATTGGGGCTGTGACTAGAGGGGCCTTTGCCCAGGTTCGCCTGGTGCGCCAGTTGCGGCCCTATCTAGACCGGGATGCCTTGCGTACAGTCACTCATGCGCTCGTGACCTCTTGTCTAGACTACTGTAATGCTCTCTACATGGGGCTGCCCTTGAGGTCCACCCGGAGACTCCAGCTGGTGCAGAATGCAGCCGCGCGAGTTGTCTTGGGAGTTTCCTGATACTCCCATGTTACACCTCTGCTCCGCGAGTTGCATTGGCTACCGGTTGCTCTCCGGGTGAGGTTCAAGGTGTTAGTGATGACTTACAAAGCCCTTCATGGCATGGGGCCGGATTACCTACGGCAACACCTGCGGCCGGCGTCAACTTCCCTCCGTCCAGTGCGCTCCCACAGAGAGGGCCTCCTCAGGGTGCCGCCGATCAAAGAATGCCGATTGGTGACCCCTAGGGGGAGAGCGTTCTCTGTGGGCGCGCCAGACCTTTGGAACCGCTTACCGGTTGAGCTCCGGATGGCCCCCGACCTTCGCTCCTTCCGGCGCAATCTCAAAACTTTCTTTTTCGAACAAGCTGGCCTGGTCTGATGGGATGGGGCTGGGTTTTTATAAATAGTTTTAATTTTAATATGTATTAATTTATGGGCATAATGTTTAATGGCTTTTTAATTTTTGTATTCTATTTTTATTGTGTATTGCCCTGTTCACCACCCTGAGTCCTTCGGGAGAAGGGCGGTATACAAATTAAATTATTAAATTAAATTAAATTAATATAAAGGAATCGTGGCTTTATCATTAGTGATGTTATTAATTGTTTTTAGCTCTGTTGTATGTTGCCCAGAGTCACTTGTTTATGAGACAGGTAGCTATATAAATTGGTTTAATAAATAAAACATAAAATTAAGAGAACATGAAGTTGTTCTCTTGATCTGCAAGCCTGAAATATAAATAAATGTATTATGCATACCAATTCCCAGGGGGCAATTGCATAAATGAAGCCACTATCAATGTTAAAAGTTATTATTTATAACAATAATACCAATACCTTCAAATAGCACTTTTTTAAAAAACACGCTTATTACTATATCCTTTGCACAAGTTTTATATTGAAATTAAGCAAGAATATTTGTCCTATTAAGTTTCATATAGACAAAATTTAAGTAGATGTTTATGAGGAGTAGGTGTGTACCTTGTCTCTGTATTTCACTTCTCACAACCACTGTTTTAGAACTTAGAATAACAGAGTTGGAAGGGACCTTGTAGGTCATCTAGTCAAACCCTCTGCTCAAGCAGGAGACCTACATCATTTCTGACAAGTAACTGTCCAGATTCTTCTTGAAAGCCTCCAGTGATGAAGCACCTACAACTTCTGAAGGCAAGCGGTTCCATTGGTTGATTGTTCTTACTGTCAGAACATTTCTCCTCAGTTTTAGATTAAATCTCTCCTTGATCAGTTTCCATCTATTGTTCCTTGTCTGGCCTTTGGGTGCTTTGGAAAATAAGTTGACCCCTTCATCTTTGTGCCAGCCCCTCAAATATTGGACCACTGCTCCCCTGGTCCTTCTGTTCACTAGACTAGCCATGCCCAGTTCCTGCAACTGTTCTTCATATGTTTTAGCCTCCAGTCCCCTAATCATCTTTCTAGAGTCTGCACTCTTTCTAGAGTCTCAACATTTTTTAATAGCGTGGTCAACAAAACTGGATGCAGTATTCTAGGTGTGGCCTTACTAAGGCTTTATAGAATGGTACTAGTACCTCACATTTTACCTAATAGTATTTTGTTAACATCTGTGGAAAAAAAGATGTGATTGAGTATTTGAGATTAAACTTACTGGTGCCTTTTAATGAATATATGCCTAGTTACATCAGTTTGCCTTTTATGTGAAATGGAGAATGGAATAAAATCTGAAGGTACCAGCACTCAGCTGATGCTGGGGTAGTGGCGGCCACTTCCATTGAGCTGGCTGAGGTGCTGACCATCACAGCAGGGATGGATGTTCTATCCCCACAGCTATGGTGGGGGGTGGATGCGCATCGGGTTGCCCCATTCAAACCAGGGTTTCAGCACCTTGAGATTCTCGAAGACCCCCCCCCACATGAACTTTATGGCCTGTTCCATCATCAGTCCACCTGGATGTTTTTTCCACACTCCTCATCACTTTCTTCCTCCAGCCCTTCTAGCTTGGCTTGCTTCTGCTTCAGCGGCTGTCCCTGCCACTGTGGGTGAATGTCACCCCCTGAAGTTTCTCTTCCCATTCCTCTTTTCTTCCAACCCCTTGGGACCATCAGGGGCTAGGCGGGTTGTTGTTGGGGCTTTTGCTTTTGCCTAGTGGCTCAGTGGTTAAAATGCAGCCCTGCAAGATCCTTCGGTTGACTGCCGGCTGACAGCAATTTGGCAGTTTAAGTCT
Source organism: Vipera ursinii (assembly GCF_947247035.1). Lineage (NCBI taxonomy): Eukaryota > Metazoa > Chordata > Lepidosauria > Squamata > Viperidae > Vipera > Vipera ursinii. The sequence goes on from NC_139512.1 coordinate 182,373,172, forward strand.
CACTGGGCTCAAGGTTGACTCAGCCTTCCATCCTTCCCAGGTCAGTAAAATGAGGACCCAAATTGTTGGGGGTAATATGCCGACTCTGTAAACAGCTTAGAGAGGGCTGTAAAGTACTGTGAAGTGGTATATAAGTCTAAGTGCTATTGCTGTTTGTGCCCTGATGGTTACTGATGCTGCTAGTTGGTGGGAAGAGATGACTGGCCTGATTATTTCAGGCTTAGAGCTATTATACTGAGGCATTCTAGATACTGTATCAGCTAGGAAGTTTTTTCCACCTGGAGGTATTTCAGAGTGAAATTGAAGCAATTACAGTATTGTGCCCATCGGACTTGTTTGGGCAACAGCTTTTGGGGGATTTTTTAGGGCCTCTAGATTTTTGTGGTCTATCCAAACCTCAAAAGGAGTCTTGGCCCACTCCAGGAAATGTCTCCATATAAGCAATGCCCATCCCACTATGTATGCCTCTTTTTCCCAAACAGCACGGTGAGTTTTTTGAATGCATAGGCCCATGATTGCATGGCCCCTTCCTGGTTTCTTTGTAGGAGGACTACCCCCACAGCCACATCATTGGTATTGGCTTGACTGACAAAAGGAGCATTCAGGTCTGAGTGTTTTAGGACTGGCTCAACTGCAAACAGGCATTTAAGTTTCTCAAATGCCGCTTGACGTTCCATTGTCTATTGGAGTGGCTGGCTGGCCATGCACATCCCCCCCTTTTTTTAGCAAGTTTGTGATGGGGAGGGCTATTTGTGCGAACGAGGAGATGAATGAAGCATATCACAAAAAAGATTTTGAGAGTTTGGAAAAAATTCAGAGAAGAGCAACTAAGATGATCAAAGGTGTGGAGACTAAAACATACAAAGAATGGCTATGTGACTTGGGTTTGGCTAGTCTAAAGAAAAGAAGAAATAGGGGAGACATGATAGCAATATTCCAGTATTTGAGGGGCTGCCACAAGGCAGAGGGGGCCAGTTTGTTCACCAAAGCAGCAGAGGGCAGGACAAGAAACTATGGTTGGAAACTGATCAAAGAGAGAAGCAACCTGGAATTAAGGAGAAACTTCCGGACAGTGAGGAAAATTAACCAGTGGAACAGCTTAATCCCTGAAATTGTGGGTGCTGCATCACTGGAGATTTTTAAGAAGAGACTAGATATTCACCTGTCTGTGATGGTATAGGTTCTCCTGCTTGAGCAGGGGGGTTGATTAGAAATCCTCCAAGGTCCCTTCCAGCTCTATTCTATTTCTATTCAATTTCTATTTCTATTTCTATTTTATTTCTATTCTTATTCTATTTTATTCTATTTTGTTCTATTCTATTTGCCGACAGAAGTTTGTGAATCCCAAAAACCTCTGCATTTGTTTCCTACTGTGGGGTGGAGCCCAGTACCATACAGAACCCATTCCTATTTCATTTCTATCTATCCCCTCTGACCCAAATCAAATCTCACCTCTCCCTGGGTTCTGCCATACTCCCAAAGGGGAGGGGGGAATGTGTCCATGGGTTTATTGCCTCTGCTTCCTCTATCTGCTACAATGTAACCTTTTGCTTTCGTTTATTACCTCTGTGTCTGCTACTGGCTACAATGCAACAATTTGCTTCCTGCGTTATCTCTCTCTCTGAAATTTATCTCCCTAAACTGTCAGCTAGAACAAGGGAGGAAATAAGGAATGTATCCTCAGTGCCTGGTTTATTTCTACATGCTCAGAGGAAGGTGTGAAGAGCCGCTGACCATCGCTGCATGAACTGGAGATGGGCCAATGTTATCTCCCCTTTTCCCACGATGGACCTAACACCTAGGGATTGGCCATCCCTTACTGGCCAGGACTATGGGGTGGAGTGTTTATTTATTTATTTAATTTAATTTTTATACCGCCCTTCTCCCGAAGGACTCAGGGTGGTGTACAGGGCAATACAATAAAATACAATATATAAAAATTGAAAGAAATATTAAATACAACAGCCCAATTCAATAGATTAATACAAAGCGTTAAAATACCCCTAAACCCATCAGACCAGGCCGGCTTGTTCAAATAAATATGTTTTTAGGTCACGTCGGAAGGAGCGAAGGTCGGGAGCCGTCCGGAGCTCCACCGGTAAACGGTTCCAAAGGTCTAGCGCGCCCACAGAGAACCCCCTCCCCCTGGGGGCCGCCAGTCGACACTCTTTGACCGACGGCACCCAAAGGAGGCCCTCTCTGTGGGAGCGCACTGGACGAAGAGAAGTTGATGCCGGCAGCAGGTGCTCCCGTAAGTAACCTGGACCCATGCCATTTAGGGCTTTATAGGTCATAACCAGCACCTTGAATCTTACCCGGAGGACAACCGGAAGCCAATGCAGCTCACGGAGTAGAGGTGTTACATGGGAGTATCGGGAAGCCCCCACCACCACTTGCGCGGCTGCATTCTGCACCAGCTGGAGCCTCCGAGTAGTCCTCAAGGGCAGCCCCATGTAGAGAGCATTGCAGTAGTCCAAACGGGAGGTCATGAGTGCATGAGTGACTGTGCACAAGGCATTCCGGTCTAGTTAGGGCCGCAACTGATGCACCAGGCGAACCTGGGCGAAGGCCCCCCTAGTCACAGCTCCTATATGATCATCCAAGGAGAGCTGTGAATCTAGGAGGACACCCAAGTTGCAAGCCCTATCTATGGGGGGTAATATCTCACCCCCCATAATTAACGATGGAATATTCTGAATTTCCCGAGACGCCGGCACACACAGCCACTCAGTCTTGTCAGGCTTGAGCCGAAGCCTGTTCTTCGGGGATACCTTAATCTACCACTCTGCACGGGAAATCTCAGATCCTGTCTATTATGCCTGCTATCAACTACTCTAAATAAAAGTTCCTGTTGGAAGAAATTGTTTCCAAGAGTTCTGTTTTCTTAAGATGCGAGATTGAAGTGGGTCCTGACACTTTCTCTGGATCCATTTGTATCCCTTCATGGGATATGCAATAACCTAAGTAGTCAATTTTGTTTTCATGGAACTCACATTTAAAAAGTTTAATGTATAGCTGGGCAGTGCAGAATTTCTTTAGTACTGCCCTACCCAACCTGACATGCTCTGCCATAGTCTTGGTATAAATTAAAATGTCATCTAAATATACCAGCACCACTTTGTATAAATGTTCATGCAGAACCTTATTTACCACCTGCATAAAGACCGTGGGGGCTCTTGCAGTCCAAACAGGAGTATTCTGAACTGGAAACACCCTGAGAGGCAGTTGAACATGGTCTTCCTCTCATCTCCCTCTTTGATCCTACCGTGTTTCCCCGAAAGTAAACCCTACTCCAAAAGTAAGCCCAGCTGATTTTTTTGGGGTGGGGCTAATATAAGCTCTCCCTCAAAAATAAGCCCTATGGCCTAGTGCGAGTCAGGGAGAGGCGAGTCAGCCCAGATCTTCTGTGTAGACGCTGGAGCATCCCCCTCCGCTGCCAGCCTTCCAGGGCCCTTCACCAACAGCCACTAATGGAACCAGCTACTGTTGGCCCCGCCCTCTCCGTCCCACCACCTGCTTGCCTGCGGCCACAATGAACCAAACCCTCAGTGAGCCCTGGCCTCCGCCTGCCTTGCCTGCTGGCCCTACTGCAGCTGGGACATTTCTTGGCCGCATCAGGTGCCGTGCGGCCACGAAGTGGCTGCCCATGCTGCTGGCCTCACAGGGCTTTTTGCCCTCCTGGCCATGCTGTTCTGGACTGCCCTGCTGGGCCTGCTCCTGCCCAATGCAGGGCAAGTCGACTCAGATCTTCCATGTGATAGCCAGAGCACCCCTCCACCGGCCTGCCAGGACCCTTCGCCAGTGACCGGCAGTAAAATCCGGGCACCCAGGCCTCTGCCTTTGGGCTGGTGAGTGCTGCCAGCCTGCACGCCTACTTGGTGCTGCAGGAGCTGGGCTAAGGGCTGAACCAGGCACTCTTTGGGCCCTGGAAGGTGCTGCACCTCTCATTCCATGCTGGGCACTTTTGGCCTCTACTGGCTGCTCCCCCTGGATCACCTTCCACCCAGCCAGCAGCTGCCACTGTCACCATGAGGTAAGAAAGTGAAGCAGGTGGGGGGGCAGAGCTAGCTTGAATGGACGATGGACGCTGAATTTCTGCCTCCTCCGGACCATCGCAAAGAATTGATTAAGAAATGTAACACCCAATTAAGGACTATGAAAATTTAAGAGATTATGAAATGTGAGTTACTTCCCTTGCTTTCCTCCTGAAGTTTGGATTGTATTTGATTCGGTTTTGGACATTCTCCCAGAGAAGCTTTGAAAGGATGTTTGACTAAGAGATTTCAGAGGCTTTTGAAAGTTGATGGGGAGAGGAGGGGCCCTATGATTGAAGACTGATAGGAGAAAGAATTTGGAGAGAGTTTAAAGGAGTACAACTGAAAAGATAATAGCTGATTTATAAGTGTACGGTGTGAAGGCCTGTTACTCTCTCCTTCCAGTCGAAGTGTTGGGATCTGGAGAAAGTGAAAATATTAAACATCTTTAAGACAGAGCCTTGATAAGACATGTATCATAAATATAGTTACTGCCTTTTGATTTTTTTATTTCCATCATGTCGCTTCACGGAGATAAGTTGGTAAGACAAAGAGAGAAAGTGACGTGTATGGACTATAGACGGTGTAAAAATTCTTAGAAAGTTAAGAGCTCTTTTTGGTGGTTGGATGTCAAAATGCAGCCAAACTGCAGAAAGTGTTTGGCAAAGACCCAAAGCAGGCCTTAGACCTTCAGATTTACGTTTGATTTGAGTGGAAAAAGCCTTAGAAATGGATGTGAGGAAAAAATCGCCTGAGAAGTCACTGACTCAACCAGATAAACTTGATATTCTCTTACAAGAGATAAGAGAAATGAAGATAAATATAAAAGAAATGAAGACAAATATAGAGAAGGATTTGAAGCAAATAAAAGATAAAATGGACAAGATGGAGGTAAGAATAACAGATCTGATGAAACAAAGTCAGGATATGACACAAAATATTACAGAAGTGAAGACCCAGATGGAAGAACATGATAAGGTGTTAAAAAGTCAGACAGCTATGATGCATCAGGTGAAAAAGGATTTGATTGAGACATGTGATCGTCAGTGACAATCAAATTTACGTATACGTTAATATCCGGAGAAAAGTGAAGAAAATGAAGCAAAATTGATTCAAGCAGTACTGGATTGGGCTACCTCGATCCTCCCAGATGTCCCCTTTACAAGATATGATATTGATGCAATACATAGAGTCGGCCCAAAAAGGTTGGGGAGAAAATTGCCGAGAGATATTGTGGTGCAACTCTGGTCATACGCAAAAAAAGAGCAATTGATGTGCAAATTGCAAAACATGTCATCTGTGCCCTCACACAGAGAGGGTCTCCTCAGGGTGCCGTCAGCTAGACAGTGTTGGCTGGCGACCCCCAGGGGGAGGGCCTTCTCTGTTGGGGTGCCTGCCCTTTGGAATCAGCTCCCCCGAGAACTTCGGATGGCCCCAGATCTCTGGTCCTTTCGTTGCAACCTAAAGACGTATCTTTTCCAACTGGCCGACCTGGACTGAGGATGGGGTTTTTTAATATTGTTTTAATTTTATTGGTTTTAGTAATTAATTAATTATGGGGCTTTGTAATTTAATTCTTTTTAATATTTGTATTACTGTTTTTTATAGCTGTTTTATTGTTGTGAGCCGCCCTGAGTCCTTTAGGAGATAGGGCGGCATATAAGTCCCATAAATAAATAAATAATGTTTGGGGGGCATCAGATACAAGTGTTTTCAGATTTATGCAATGAGACTTTACAATGGAGGAAAGAGATGCATCAAGTTTGTCAAATTTTGAAGAAAAATAACATTAACTACAGCTGGGGATATCCAGTTTTTTTCAGATTTTCTCATGGTGGAAGGTTTTACAGAGTTGAAACACAGGAGAAGGCGATGGGGAAATTAAGGGAGCACGGAATCATCAATAAAGAAGATCTACAGGAGAAAGGGAAGCTGGATGAAGCAACAGGAGTTACAAATTCATTGTAGAGATAGTATATAAGTATTTGTAATTTTACAATATATATTTGGATGTAGAAATTAAGGGTAAAGATGGTTAAGGAAACTGGAGTGGGCGACCAAAGTCTGTGTAGGGGTGGCTCCTCTTCCCCGCTCAGAGGCCCAAAGTGGCGGAGAGGAGGAAGATTTCCAGAAGAAGGGAAGTGGTACAATATATATGTATATGGGAGGGTAAGAGTTTATTTATGTTTTGGGTTAATATGTTTACTTTGTAGTTTTAGTTTTGTAAAATTTATGTTAGAGCACATATGGAGACCAAAGGGAATATGTAATATAAGGAATAGATGGGAAAACCATTGAAGGTAGCTACATGTAATGTACATGGCTTGGGGGGGGGAATATAAATGAGCAAGAATAAAAAAAATCAATTAACAAAGAGAAAATAGATATTGTATTTTTACAAAAAAAATTAAGGCTAGTTTGTTAGCACTAGACGTTTTTAAGGCCTTTGATTGTGTGGAATAGCCTACATTGAAAATATTAATAGAGAAATTAGGCTTTGGAAAAAAATTTAGTAAGGTAATAAATCAACTATACTCAGAGAACAAGGCATGAATAGTCATAAATGATGGTGCTACAAAGACAATAACCTTAAGCCGGGGAACGAGACAGAGTTGCCCCTTATCCCCAGTTCTATTTGTATTATTGATGGAGTTTTTAGCAAATGTAATCAGGAAAGATTCATTGATTGAAGGAATTGGTGTACATAAAAAATGAAAATAAATTTATTTGCAGATGATACATTACTAACATTTCAAAATCCCATAGCTACTATAGAGAGAGTCTACTCGCATTTGAATGAATTTGGGAAATATAGTGGATTGCAAATAAATTGGGAAAAATCAGAAATGATGTTATATAACCATAGTAAAGAAGAAATGGAGGTATTGAAAGAAAAATATAAATTAAAAATAGTAGATAGTATCAAATATTTAGGTATTGACATCCCAAAAAATATTCAAGAATTAAAGAAGATAAATTCTGAGAAGTTAAAGAAAGATATAAAAGATAAAGTGGATAAATATGGAAAAGTAAAATTATCATGGTTCGGAAGAAATGAAGCAATAAAAATGAAAGTTTTAACAAAAACTAATTTCTTGTTTTGGATGATCCTAATTAAGTTTTCAGATGAAGAATTAAAAGAAATACAGAGATTGCTGGAGGTGTATTGCAATGGAGGCAAGAGACCAAGAATAAGCAAAGCTTTATGGTATGAACCATTAAAGAAGGGTGAGCTGGGACTTACAAATGTTAGAAATTATTGGGTAGCTAATCAATTAAGCATGGTCCCAGATATTATAGCAGATAGAGATTTATTATGCAGTGATATAGAATTGAATGAATTAAGGGAAATAGGCGATCCTATAGAAACACATTGGTTTAAAAAAGATATTTTAAAAATTGTTAAGAGAATCCAAAATCCCTTTTTAAAAAACTCAATAGAATTATGGAATAAATGGAGATATTCGTTAATGCCAGGAATTTCACCTTTAACACCGGTAGTAGAAATGGAAAAATTCCCAAAGATTGAATTGAAAGATTGGATTAGTAAATTAAAAAAAAAATCAGATATATAAATGGGAGGACTGGAAGAACAAGATAAAAGAATATAATACAATTAAAGAATGTTTTATCAAATACTAAATTAAATTGGTTGAATTTAATACAATTAGAGAAATGGATAAAAATGGAAGAAAAATTTGAGGTGAAAGAAAGACAGTTAACAAAATTTGAAATGATTATAAAAGAAAGTGAGGAAAATGAAGAATATATAGGTAAAGGAAGAATTAGGAAAATATACAGAATATTAACTGAACTAGAAGATAGGGCAAAAGGTTTAAAATTAATCTGGGAAACAGATTTAGGAGAAATAAACAGTAAAGATTGGAAAAATATTTGGAACAGAGGAGTATAAAAGAATATGTCAGTTAGAGTTAAGGAAAATGGATATAAAGTGATATGGAGGTGGTACCTAACACCACATAAATTAAATCAAATAGATGTTAAATAAACAAATATTTGCTAGAGGTGCAAGAAAGAGATTGGAACATATGAACATATGTGGTGGGATTGTGATAGCATACAAAAGATATGGGACATGTTTAGGGAAATTAGAGAACTTTTGAAGGTAAATTTAGATATGTCACCGAGGATTGCATTACTGTTACTGGTGGAAAAACAAGACATAAATGAAGCAAAAAACGAATTGTTGTAAATTTGATAATGGCAGCCAGAGTAGTGATGGTTAAATATTGGAGACGGAATTGGGTTATTCAAAGAAATGAGTGGTATAATGAAATATGGAATATGGCAATAAATCATAAATTAACAACAGAAATTAAATTTAAAAAGGGATGATTAAAGTAAGTAAATAATTATAATGAAATATGGGATGATTTTATAAAAGTAGTCTTGGTGGAATGCAAAGGGAATAAACCTGCTCAAGAATATACAGTATGCTGTTTTGGAGGGGATAAGAGCACAATTGAAATATATCGTATATTGTTACTTGTTATATGAGAAAAAATACAGGGTAAAAAAATGGTCTCCAGGGGTGTGGGTGCACTGTAGTATTTGTACTTTTTGTACACACAGTTTTTTATTTAGATTTATATTTGTTATGTTTGTATTGTATTTGAATAAAATAAAAAAAATAAAAAGCGAAGCAGGTGGCAGAGAGTGGAACTGAGAAGCGAATGGAGAAACAGAATGTAGCTGAAAGGCAGGTTAGTAAAAAAACACTTGAGGAGGCGAGGCCGTCTGGGAGGGGGGAGGCGTGGCAACCTTACCTTGCATGGCTTCGGCAGGTGTCCGGCAGGTGGAGGGAAGCAACTCCACCCCCGTTACCTGCTTCGCCTTACCTCATGGTGATGGCAGCAGCCACTGGCTGGCTGGGAAGCTATCTGGCAGGAGCAGCCGGTAGAAGCCAAAAGCGCCCAGCTGATAAGATAGGTGTAGACACGCCAGGGCCCAAAGAGCACCAGGTTCAGCCCTTAGCCTGGTGCCTGCAGCACCAAGTAGGCATGCAGGCTGGCGGCACTCACCAGCCAAAAGACAGAGGCGTGGCTGGCATGGTTTTACCGGCAGCCACTGGCGAAGGGCCCTGGCAGGAAGATCTGGGCTAACTCGCCCAGTGTCAGGCTCAGCACCCTTTCCATCACAACCACACCAGTACCATACCTGGGCCACCACCACACTCTCACTGCCATGTTGCTTCTCCACTGCATGCATAGGCCCTGCCCCACCCCTGCACTCTTGTGGCCTAGTGGTGTCGGTACCAGCAGAAAGTAAGCCCTCCCTGAAAGTAAGACCTTCTGCTTACTTCAGAGCCCAAAGGAAAGTAAGACAAAGTCTTACTTTCGGGAAAACATGGTAACTTGATAATATGCTTCTTGCAGGTGTAGCTTTATGAGAAAAAAAAATTGTCAGATGGCCCAGCATGTCTTTCATTAGGGGCAGGGGATAAACATTTTTCATGCAGACAGAATTTAACCCTTTATCTTTCTTTTCTCAGAACAGAATCGGGGCAGCTACTTGGAGATGGGCTGTTTGAATGAATCCTCATTCTAAATTTTTGTAAATGAAAGTCCATAGCTCCTCCAGTTCTCTAGGGATCATTGAGTATAGTTTGGGTTTGGGTAATTTGGCCCCCAGCAGTTTTTCTATGTAACAGCCAGTGGGCCGGTGGGGTGGGAGTGCATCCAACCCCTTTCCGCTAAATACATCCCACAGGTCTTTGTACTCTTCGGGGATTTGAGGGCTTTCCTTCTTCTGTTCCTGGGGCACAGCTCCCATCTCCTGTCTGGGATCCTGGGCCCACTGGTCCCTCCTCTAATTTTTCCCCAGGCTGATCAATTGTATTGTTAACAGTTCACTGCACCAGTTCACATGAGGATTCCATTTGAGCAGCCATGCTAGTCCCAGCACCAGTGGTCTCCATGCTTTGGTATGGAGTCTTGGTATCTGCAACTCCACTGGTTCGGTAATAAATGTCGCTGGGATCCCCCCTGCTATGGAGCCATCCAGCTGACAGAAAGCCACTGGCTCCTAGCTTCTTAAATAGGGCAGGGTTGACCAGGCATCTGGTGCAACCTGAGTCCAGGAGGGCCAGCAAACTTGCTTTGAGTTCCAAGGATTGGACCACTAGTTCTATGGGGATGGTCACCCTGGTGATGGTGCCACTTACTAGGGGGTTGATGTCAGAATCAGTATTGGTTTCCCCAGGTTGGTTGGAGTTCTATCACCAGCCCTGGGGGATGGAGAGAACTCTACAACTTGCATTCCCTCCAGGGCTGTTTCTTGGGTCCATGGCGGTGACTTCTTTGTGGGTCCAGGAGACAGGTTTTTTGCTGGACAGCTAACTCTGAACTCCGCTGCATGGTGCCCCTCCCTTCCATACTTAAAGCAAGCTGTTGGGTGCTGCTGTGGGCCTTGAGGCTTGTCAGTGGTTTGGTGGCATCCTACTTTTCAGGGAGGGGCTTTCAATGTCCCGATTGGTGTTTGTTCTGGGCCAGGTTGATCTCCACTTCCTCCTCCAGGACATACCATCCATGGAGACACAGGTGTTACAGATTTCATAATTCAGCCCATCTTTGAAGCAGCTGATGAGATGTATTGTGGCCAGTCAGTTAATCAGCATGCCAGCTTGCAAAATTTCTGGGTGTATTTGGCCATACCCTTCCTCCCTTGCAGAATGGTTTTAGTGCAGTCCCTGGCCTTGCGCTAGGCCAAGGAATCTTCGAATTGCTTGTGGAGGGTGGCCATGAAGCGGTTGAGATTTCTCAGCTATGGGGGGTTGTCACTGTAGAGGGTCACCATCCACTGAGCAGCTGGCCCCTCCAGGGCCATGGTAATACATCACACCTTGGCTTCTTCAGTGGCCAAACTCTACCATGTAGGTCCAGAGGTGGGCCAGAATCCCAGTTGCTGGGGGTCTCCATTAAATTTCACACCTGGGGTGTGACTCTTTCAGGCTCTGCTTCTCTCCAGAGCTGGTCCAGCAGGTGCTCCCTGCTAGGCAGCCATCCCCAGCACTAGGGTGGTGGCAGCCACCATTGTTGGGCTGATTGAAGTGCCAGCCATCACACTGGGGATGGATGTTCCATTGCCAGCTGCAGTGATGGGTGGACGCGCATCAGTTGTCCCATTCAAACTAGGGTTTCGCATGCCCTGAGGTTCTTGAAGGTCTCCCACATGAACTTTATGGCCTGTTCCATCATCAGTGCACCTGGTTGCTTTGTCTGCACTCATTGCTTTCTTCCTCCAGCCCTTCCAGCTTGGCTTGCTTTCCACGTCAATGGAAGCCCTGCTCCTGTGGGTGAATGTCACCCCCTGGGGTCTCTCTTCCCTCTCCTCTTTTCTTCTGACCCCTAGGTATAATAGGGTCTCAGTGAGTCATCTTCTCCCAGCCACTTGGACAGTCCTCCCAGAGGGGGCATCGTAGATGCCTCCCCCCAGGTTTCAATTTCTTCCTGGTCATGCCCTTGAGTTGATATTGTATACATGGTCCCTACGGTAGAGGTAATATCCAGGTTGACCAAAATTGCAGATTCCACTTAATGTTATTTAGGAAAGCAGACTCTCAACTCCAATTAATTGAATTGAAAAGAACTTATACTAATGATGTAGGTTTCAGGAAGGAGAGATGGAAACTGAAGTTCCCACTCACCAATAAAAAGAGCCAAACCCAATATTCCCCATCCCTCCCCCCAATGTCTGGTCCGTTACCACCCAATCCAGGATTTCTGTGATGTTGTGGGAAACTCTGGTTTGTTTAGACTGCTGAAATTTCACATCCATGGCAAGTGGCCTTGAAGATGCCCAGCGTAATCAGTACAAACAGCTCTGGTTTTCTTCACGTCAGCTCTCCCTCCCCATTTTCCACCTTTAGATACTGAGGTGTGAATTGCCCCAAATGCTTCCCCTCTCCCTTCCCCTTTGAGGGCAGAATGCCAGCAAGGCGCTAGGCCGATGATGGAGATCCTGACATTCTGTCATATTATTTAAGGCTAAAAAATAATAACTTGACTGATTTCTTACAGCTTGTCTTTGGAACATTTTTGATTAGCCTTGCTCACTAAGGCAGTTGTTTTGCAAATGAGTAAGCTGCACTTCCTATGTTTCCTATGGGAAACTATTTTATTGCAATGTATATAACATTTTATCAAAATTCCAAAGATGTCAAAAAACTAGAAACACTAAATTGCCTTTTCTCTATTCTTGTTTCTCTTGAAAAGCTACTGTAAAATTTTGTTAGAGTAAAAAGATAGCAATCCTAATATTGATTTGTAAGACACCTTCGCATATTACAACTGGAAAGTTAAAAAAACAAATTTCTTAACAATATACAGGTAGTCCTTGACTTATGACCAGTTTGGGCCAGAATTCTCATTGCTAAGCAAGGCAGCTATTAAGTGAGTTGTGTCTAATTTTATGACCATTTTTGCCATGATTATTAAATGAATTACTGCAGTTGTTAAGTAAATTATGTAGTTGTTAAGCAACTCCAGCTTCTGCTATAGACTTTGCTTGTCGGAAGCCAGCTGAAAAGGTCACAAATGGCTATCACATGACCATAAGAACACTGCAATGGTTGTAAGTGCAAGGACCCATCATAAGCCACTTTTTTCAGTGCCATTGTAACTTAAAATAGTTGCTAAATGAACGGTTGTACACTGAGGAGCGCCTGTAATCCATGAAAAAGCTAAACAGTCATCTTCATGGGCCTCATAAGGTAGTGGCATGTATATTTCAAAATATTATACTAATATAAACAGCTATCAAAGACAAAAGTAAATTGAGATAAACATTTGTGGTGGAAATTTGGGTTATTTAAATTTATTCGTTCTGAATAAGGGCCTTTTCATAAGTAAGATTATGTAATTTATCTGTTTGGCTATTGCTGTAAACTGAGTGGCCCAATACGCAAAATTTTAGCAATACCTTCTATATCTTCCAAAGATTTAGTGTACAGTCTAAGGGAAAAACAGACCAAATTTCTTTAATCAATTGCCCATTAAGTGATTGCCAGGGTAATTATGCTTCAAAGAAGCCTGCAGGAAGTTTCATGATCAATTCACACCTCCACACAAAATTTAAAAAACTGCTGCTTTGGAACTGTGAAAAGCAACTTCCAGTCTATATATACAAAACAAGTTAAATACAGATTTGACTCTGTATCAGGAATCTTCTGAAGTTCCTATGAAGCTGAAAACCCCTACCCATTGTGAGAAAGAGCTGGATGGTGCTGGTCATCCATATTCTATCACTCACTACTCTACTGTAAGACAAAAAATCAGCAACTATATATCATTTAAGAGCTGAGTGAAAATAGCCTTTGAAAACTTTCTAGCCTATTTGTATCTGATGTTCAAGAACTGGTGGTTTCTCCTGTGAGGTGATGGCAATACTGATTCTCCATCACAGTGCATAGCGTATTGTCTCTCCACTCTGCTGTGGACTTGGCCCAGAATTTACATTAAGAAAAATCTTCTCTATGTTTTTCAAATCTGAATTTGTGTTTCTAAATTTAAACAGATACTCCAGTCCCTCAAGCTGATGTTGGCTAATGCTAGTTCAAAATGCCTGGAAAAATTAATGCACTAGAACATGGATAAGAGAAAGACAAAATATTGCCATGTACAGATTAAAATTTAACTCTTGTATAATTTAAATGTATATTTTCAAAAGCAATTTTGCTCTAGATTCATATGTACAAGATGTCCAAAGTTTTACAGCACTTTGCTAACTTCCCTTATTTCTAGGATACATTTGGATCCCAACATAGAGATTTAATTTGTCGAACATATACAACATCGAACTAGATATTTTCATTTACTTTTTCACTTCGTTTAACTCAATGCTGCAAAGTTTATCTAATTGCTAAATATCATTTCATAGAAACTCAGATTTAATTCTCAAAAGGAACATAAACAAACAAAACATGTAATTAATGAAATCTGCATCTTTATCAGTGAGCCTCCAGATCAGCTAGCCAAGAGTGGGTCCTGACAACCATATATGAGAGAAGAAGGAAAAATGTAACAAGAGTGGAAGAAATCCTGCCACCCAAAAAACTCTAACCAAGTGAGCCTGTAAAATGGGCAAAACAGGTCAATTGTTTCCCCCTGGATAAATTCCAGATATATATTTTTTGGAAAATTAAAAAAATGCTGTAGTCTTTCTAGAAGCCATAATGTGAAGCAATTAATTATTCAATATCAAATATTGTTTTGTCCATATTGTAAAAAATATTTTAAGAGTTCTGCTTTTTCAGAACTCAAGACAATGAATAGTCCTAGCAATGATTGACATGCACAATGATTGAGAATAGAAGGCAACAGATCATTTTCACCGAACAATTTTTTTCCTGATGGAAAGCAATTATTGTTCTTTAAAATTCAGAAGTCCAGGACTTTGCTATTGTGTAGGTGAAAGAGAAAAAGAGAAAAAATGGAAACCCAAGAATAGTTCTCATAATGCCAAACTATAATTTGGTAGAAAATTAATTGCTTTCTGTATTCATACTGACCAAAACTGTAATAACAGCAAATAAAATATATATTAAAATGCCACAAAATGAATCTTAGACCAACATGAACATGATAGGTTGTTCAGCATAAACATTTCACCAGACAAAAGAATCAAAAACTGGCACTAATGAAACATTCATCATTGTATCAAGTACACTGCTGTTCATTTCATACTTAAGCTGGAATGCATATAGATGTAAGTTCATGCGCACATGGAAACAAATGGAGCTGAACATTCATTTATGTTCTCTTGATATGCAAAACATGTATTGTTGGCAGCTAGAACTGAAATTGCCTCCACCTAAATACAGAAATATTAGAAAGTTCACATAGTGTAAAATAACAACAACAACAACAACAGCAACAACAACAGAGTTGGAAGGGGCCTTGGAGGTCTTCTAGTCCAACCCTAGGCAGGAAACCCTATACCATTTCAGACAAATGGCTGTCCAGTCTCTTCTTAAAAACTTCCAGTGTTGGAGCATTTACAGCTTCTGGAGACAGGTTGTTCCACTGATTAATTGTTCTAACTGTCAGGAAATTTCTCCTCAGTTCTAGGTTGCTTCTCTCTTTGGTCAGTTTCCATCCATTGCTTCTTGTCTTGCCTTCAGGTGCTTTGGAGAATAGCTTGACTCCCTCTTCTTTGTGGCAGCCCCTGAGATATTGGAACACTGCTATCATGTCTCCCCTGGTCCTCCTCTTCATTAAACTAGACATGTCCAGTTTCAGTAACAGTTCCTTATACGTTTTAGCCTCCAGTCCCCTAATCATCTTTGTTGCTCTTCTCTGTACTCTTTCTAGAGTCTCAACATCTTTTTTACATCGTGGTGACCAAAACTGGGTGTAATATTCCAACTGTGGATTTACCAAGGCATTGTAAAATGGTATTAACACTTTACCTGATCTTGATTCTGTCCCTCTGTTTATGCATATTTATATTTGTTTTTAGTCATTTAGTAAAGCAGCTACCAGTGTCCTGCAAACTACAGGCATAGCATTGCCAGACACTCTTGGATGAAAAATGATCTCATTTTCCCTATATAAACCAGAGAAAAAGGCTGGTTGGAGTTCATATCACCTGTCAGAATCCATTTATATTTCATTTCTAACTATCTCTTATCTAAAACCATATCTTACTTTTCCCTGGATTCTGCCATACTCCCAAGTGGGAGGGGGGATATGTATGAGGGTTTTATTGCTTTCACTTCCTCTATTAACTACATGTAACCTTTTGTTTATTCCCCTTTGTGTCTGCTATCCATTACAATGTAACAAATTGCCTCCATACTATGCATCCCTCTGAATTTCTCCTCCCTAACAGGGCAGCTGGGGAAATGGGGGGGGGGAGATACAAACCTCCAGGACCTGGTATATTTCTCCATCCTCACAATGAGGTGTGAAGAGCTGTGGAATGATCCTGCACAAACAGAGCCAGACTGATGTTATCTTTCTTTTCCCATCAACAAACTTAACACCTGGGGATTTACCGATCTGCACCGCCCAGATGAACTGTGGGGTGGGGTTTGCTTAGGGACACTTTAAAATACCAATCTGTAAGGGAATCCCTCAGATCCTGTCCATTATGCATGCTATCTCCTATTCTTAATAAAAGTTCCTGCTTGGAAGAAACTGTTTCCAAGAGATCTGCTTTCTTAAGATGTGGGCTTGAAGTAGGCCCTGACATTACCACCAATTCAATTATTGTGCATGTGGTGACAATAGTGGCTAGAAGAAGGCTAAAGTTTAGTGGCAGAATAAAGAGAAGAAGAAACAGAATAAACCTTCATGTACCTGCTCATTTTACTCCAAATTAAATAAAATTACATAACCCCAGCCTTCCCAGGGCTGAATCCAACCATAGATGCGCTGCTTTAGTGAGAAACTAATGCAAGCAACAGGAATAAGTGAGCAGGAGTAGCATTTAAATTGTTTTTCTTTCTCAAATATAGGAGCCTGAGATTATTCTCTGCCCCCAACTTACAGTTTTTCTTGAGAACTAGATCCCACTAAGAGTCTCTTATTGTATATTGTATACTACAGGAAGTCCTCAACTTATGACCATTTCTTCAGTGCCCATTCAAAGTTACAATGGCACTGAATAACAACCAGTCCTCAGAGTTCTGCCTGTTCTAGAATCTCTCTAGTCACATGATCTCAACCTGGATGCCTGCCAACAAGTTCACATTTACAACTTACCCCAAGCATTCCATGATCATAAAGTCACAATTTGCAACCTTCCATGCCAGCTTCCCTGAAATTCAAATGGGGATGCCAACAGGAAAGATTGCAAGTCATTGGGTAAGTCTCCCCCACCATGGACCTTCCCCCAGACTCTTTGCATTCCTACCACACCACACCAGTTAGAGCACTTGCTCTAACTCATGCAGCACCTCTTGTGCAAACTCCCCAACCTACATGGTGCCTCTTACCCATACTTGCCAATCCATAAAGTGCCTCTCATGCACTTCATGTGCTCTCCTTGACCCTTCCCGACCCAGCACATCTTGTGCACCCCCTTGCATCCTTGCCAACCTAAGCCTCTTGCTCACGCCCTCTCCACACGGCTTCTCTCAAGCATATTCTGACCTATGCAGCACCTCCTGAACACCTACATACACTCTCCCTCCCTAATCAGTGCCACTTGCAGTGCCTCTCCTGCTGCCTCTTGAATATATATCCCTTGCATACCCTCCCCAACCCATTCAACACCTCTTCTGCATCTCCATGCACTCTCTCCTTCACCCACATGACACTTCTCATGCACACTCCCTCCCCACCCTCTTGCTTTCCCAACCCAGCAGTATGCCCCTGCTCTCTAGCCTGACAGTGAAATGTTCTAAATTAATAGATAATAATTACAGTAGTAGCTCCGTGCATATGAAATTAACTCCAGAAATCTATGTGTTATTAATATTAGTTCATTTAATCATTTGTAAAACATTTTTATTTTAAGCTATATATTATTAATTCATTATCAAGAACTATTTTCAACAGGCATTTTTAACCCAATGCAAAGAGGCAGAAAACTTGAAATTGTACTTATTTTGCTAACCTCAAAAATTTACAGGAATGGTGACTGTAGTCATGAAACAAACAGATATCTGCTACTCAGGAAGAAAATCATGACGAAATATTAAAGTAGTGTACATCAGAGGTCCCCAACACTCCCTGCCCTTGCGCCAGCACTAGTTAAGATGCATGCTGGTGCTAGCCGAGCCACAAGCCTCTCACCAGCACTAGTCGAGCCACAAGCCATGAGGCTCTCATTGGCACTAGCCAAGCCACAAGCTGAGACCCTCTCACCAGTGCTAGCAGCCCCATTTGTGGAGCATGCATTCTCATGTCCCCATTCACACACACATACAGCCACATTTATATGTGCATGCATGTGCACATAAAGGTGCCTGTCCCTCCCTTTCCCACCAGGCCACCAACCCAGAAACGTTTTGGCAACCCCTGGCGTACATCATACTGCAATAAAGGTACATATTGTCAAGGCTATGATTTTCCCATTTGGAATTTATGATTGTGAAAGCTGGACTAGTAGAAAGACTGAATGAAATAAAAATGATGCCCCTGAATTATTGTACTGGAGAACATGGCTGAGATACCATAACCATAACCCCCACCCATGTGTGGTTATGGTGGAGAAAAGGTGGGCAGTGTGTTGGATATGTTCGTGATGAAGTGTTATTTTTAAAAAATAATAAAGGTGGGATAAAGATATAAGATATAAGATAAGAAAAGAATAAAAATTGGCAGACAATCCTAGTGAAATTGTCTGAAAAAAATGTATGTGGCTGAACAAAGAATGTTTGTGTTTTAAAGTATGATTGCATATATTAAGTTTTATTTTATAACCACACACTACACTGTGATAGCTATTATGTGCTGAAAGAAAATATTTAATTAATACGTAAACACACTCCTGCAGGGCTTTTGAACCTTTTTACCCATTGTACCACTTTTAGGATATGGCAACATCCAAGTACTACCAGTCACCTAGCAAGGTGTCAAAAACTTGATGATCCCCCCTCCCAAAAAAGGAAAAAACTGATGAAATACAGGTAGTCCTTGACTTACAACAGTTCGCTTAGTGCACGGGTCTCCTGCGGCTCCCAGCCGCCCGGTGCGCGCGCACCTCTTCGAACGGGCAGTGGTGCGCGCGCACCTCTCCAAACCTTTGGAGAGGTGCACATGCACCTCTCGGAATGGGCAGCGGCGCCGCCCATCCAGAAGGCTGCTCTCAGCCCATCCGGAAGAGTAACGAAGAAACGCAGCCGGAACGTGAGCTGAGTTTCCAGGAAAAAAGTTTATTGCGAATACTAACGGCAAACAATGATCCGAAAGAAAGCGAAGTCAGCGTTGGCTGCTACCTTCAACCAACGCTGCTATATACCCACCTACCGCCAACGCCCACCCCACCCAACCACGCCCACCCCCTTTTACCACCCCACCCTTCTGTGGCAATGTCTCCTGCCTCACCACTGCCTCCCGACGCCGTCCGGCCACTGGGTAAGCTCCCTTGTGCTTTGGGACCACCCCCACGTGGCCCATCACTCCCCCTTCCCACACCCATCACCCACCCGTGTATAGCCCCCTCCCACCACCGGTTCACGGCCCCTTCTTCTTCCTCCGCGGTTGCTGGCACCGCCGCGTCACCAGCCAGGCTAGTAGGTAGAAGGGGCGGGGCCCCCAGCGCCGCATTGTCAAGTCGTCGCCTGTCCAGCCTGTTGCCACCATCCCATGCTGCGTCCAGGTGTGTTCCGGCCTGGGCGGCCCCAGCCCCGGGCATGGACGTCGTGGGGCCTGCTTGCATCGGCCGGGACCCGGCGGAGGCGTCCTGCGCATGTGCGTGCTGGCCAGCTGCCAGGCAGTCTCCCTGGCGGCATCGGTCGATTGGAGGATGCAGCCGGCGTGCGGAGGGCAGGCCCCCAAGACAAGATGGGCCTGCGCTAGTGGTGTGCAAGGATGGCGGGGGTGGCTCCCATGGTGAGGAGGGCGCATCCGTGGGCCGTGCTGCAAAGAGGGGCCCTGCCGAATGTCACGCCCGTAGGCCACAACAGCTGCTGCGGCCCGCCTGCAGAGCTGCCGCCTTGCGTGCGCACCTCTCCCAAGCAGCAGTGCCAGGAGCATCCGCCGGGGCAAACGAGGGGAAGGGCGGCTCCCCCAGCCTCGCAGATCCTCGGGAGCGGCAAGGACCGGGTTTCTGCTCAGAGGGAGGGGGAGCGCAGTTCGCACGGTCCGGCTTCGTCCTCAGGCCCGGCCCAAACGCCGCCTCTCTCGCCCCCTGCGCCGGGGCCGGGGGCCAGGCTGGGCACGCGAGGTGCTGTTCCCCTCCCGCAGGGCAGCCGCGGAGCAGACAAAGAAGGGAGGGAAGTGCTCCCTCCTTCTGCCCCCTCCAGAAAAGCGGGCAGGGGGCGGGCTTCCTGGCCGGGCTTCTTTGGGATGCTGACGCCTGAACAAAGGGCGGGAGCCGACCAAGGTGGGCTGCAGCAACTCGCTTCTCTGCCCCCCCTCCAGGCAAGCGGGGCTTCGTCCCCCGCCTCTCCGGACCTGCCCGCAGCGCTCCGACCCTCCCACTTTTAAAAGCCGCTGTTCTTAGGAGAAAAGCCCCCGTCGCTCCCTCCCCCCTGCGCGCGCCGGCCTGGCCCCGTTTGACGAACGCGGCAGGTCTCCGGACGGGACGGCGCACACCTCTCCAAAGGGGAGACCCGTCGCCACGCATGCACGTGAGTGGACGCGCGCGCACTTTTTGCGGCTCCCACTTTTTTGTTTGTGTAATGGAACTGGTTCTGAGTGGCTCTTTTCCTTTTTCCGGTTGCCGACCCCTGGCTTAGTGACTGTTCGAAGTTACAATGGCACTGAAAAAAGTGCCCCCCAAGCCACAGCCAAGCAAGACACCTGCCTTCCTGCCTAGACGCACTCTTCCTCCTGTCTGAGGTTTTCATTGTTGTGAGCATTTCTGTTGAGGATTGGCAGCAGGGGTGGGGTTGGGGGGGTGTTTGGCTTTTATTCTCCCCCCCCATCTGCTGGGTGGTTGCAGCAGGTTTGGGTCACTTCACATGACCTGGGACACTGTGACCATCATAAATATGAATCAGTTGCGAAGCATCTAAATGTAAATCACAAGACCCTGGAGATGCTGCAACATTCCAGCTAATCAGCACGTCTTCTGGGCTCAGCAGAAGCACTGGGATCAGCGCCGAGCTCCAGCTGGAGCCTGGCACTGATCCTGGCACTTCCACTGAGCCCTGACAGCCCTGCAGCTCCAGCCATCTCTTGCTTAGGCTTGTGCGGTGCTGCCACCGGTTCAGCTCATTCCCCTCCCCCGCTACCACTTTTCTAGGATGGCCGCGTACCACCTGCCACGTGCCAATGTACCACAGGTGGTACCCATACCACTGGTTGAAAAGCCCTGCATTACTGGATTCACCAATCCTCCAAAGCCAGTCATTGTCTGAGGAATTCAGAAGAAATATAAAATAAAATATAAATTAAAAAACCTAAATGTAACTGGAAAACAAACTGTATTTCAGTATGAGATGATTATTGATTTTTTAATGGATTACAACTAGACAAAATTTACACTCTTGCCAAAAGCATCAATCTTGAGATTATAATTATAACCCTCTCTGAACATGTTGAGCATCCTTGAGTAAAATAAATACAAAAAAACCCCAGATTGTTATCTGTCGGGAAATGGCTCGATATTCTGTTTCTTTGGCCTCAACCGCATTACAGCAACACTTTAAAACATATGCTATTATAGATAAAAGCTGAAACATATAGCTTGAAAATAGTTACATTAAGATAATGGCCAAAGATTTTAGGAAGATGGCAAGGGTTAGGGAAGAACGGCACATAAATAGAATTGCTCCTACTCTAGCATACTTTGTCTTACAAATGAAAAATTTTCATCCTGTAATACTAGCTCTCAGTGCCACAGAGATGCCAAATACAAAGTTTTCCATTAATTTCAACTGGAATTGGCACCTTTGTTCAGACAATACAACTAAATAATTCAGAACATATCTTTACACGTGTTATCACAGCACTCTATCTTTAATTATGTTTTATCTCGTGAAACCATTATTTGTATCTGAAACTGAGTTAAAATATAAAGAGCAATTCTAGTAGTTTTTTTAAAAAACAGAGAAAATACTGATTTTGTAAACATATGGATATTTTGTTGCAATTCATTTATCCTGAGTTAGAGAGATGTACTCTTGTAACTTCAATATCTAGGAGTGAGAAAATATGTATAGATCCAATCTCTCTCTCTCTCTGATTTCAACCTTCTGGACTGCATGATACAATGCTGCTGATTTGATTTGGAAGCATATTTTCCAAATCACGGGAACATCAATCCACCATTTCTCAGTGACTTATTAAAACAACCATACGTATTTGCAGGGCTTTTTTTCTCATAGAACGCTCAGAACGGAGTTCCGGCACCTTTTTTGGATGGAACCTTGTAGGGTAGGCAAGGCGGGTTGTATGACATGTGTGAGTTCCGGCACCTTTTTCTTTTACAAAAAAAAAGCACTGCGTATTTGTTTCCAGGATTGTTGGCTGGAAAACAGCTGATGTTTTCCTATTTACACTTTGCTCATTTTAAATGTAGTCTATATTTTGAAACCTATAGCAAAATAGCTGACAAAAAGATATCAAGAAAACGTGGGAAAGACGTGAACTGAACATAAGATCTACGCCCACAGACATTTTACTACAGCAGTTCCTATACAACTGATAGTGGAACATATGATCCTATCTTTACATAGTCTGTAAAAATCAAACATGCTATCAAAGGTGGCATTTGATACAATTACTGGAAAGAGATTCCCTTAAGCTGTAAAATTAATTTGACCTATTTTACCTGCAAAGGAATATTCCCACATGAATTCCACACAATAGACTTTCATCAGTTTTAACATTTATATATCAGCTAAACATTCTCTTGAAGTTACAACTGCACTGAAAAAAGTGACTTATGACTGTTTTTCACATTTACCACTGTTGCAGCATCCCCATAGTCACATGATCAAAATTTGGATGCTTGGCAACTGGTTCATGCTTATAATGGTTGCCATGTCCCGGGGTCATGTGATCACCTTTTGTGACCTTTTAACAAGCAAAGTCAATGGGGGAAGCCAGATTCACTTAACAACCGTGTTATTAATTTAGCAACCATGTTACTAACTTAACAACTGCAATGATTCACTTCACACTGTAACAAGAAAGCTTGTAAATGGGGCAAAACTCATTTAACACTGTCTCACTTAGCAACAAAAATTTTGGGCTCAATTGTGGTCATAGTTCAAGTACTACCTGTATGGATGAAATGTAATATAACCTTCACTTAGGGTGCAAGTGGGTCACAGCGATGCATTGCTTTAAAGCAGCGTTGTATCTAGATCAATTTACAAGCAATACATTTTGATGATCATTTATATTATTAAAGTTCAGTATTATTCTGTCAGCAGAGTTGGAAGTAAAATTTTATAAAATCATATATGTGGAAATCCTACAAGCCCTTGTAAAGAGAATAATATTGAAATACAAACTCATATTCAGTTGTATTGAAATTTCTATTAAGAAGTACATAAATAAGTGCTAATAGCTCTTCTAACCTTATTTCTGGGACAGACTGAAAAAAATGTTTAATTTTTACTGGCTGATATGGATACCAAGGTATCTCTCCCATTGCAAAGTTTGTTTCCAGAGCTTGTGAAACTCATGTATGACTGAGAGCAATAGCCTGATGGCAGAAGAATCAGAATCAGGCCATATTTATCTCGCAGCTCCAATTCTATACCATTATAAAGAAATCTGAGGGAGATGGGCAGTTAAATAGATAAATAAAAATCTAAATAAAATTTACTCAAAATATGATTGGTTTCATTGTAATTTTTAGTAAATTACAAAAGCAGCAATGTAGAAATAGAAAAATTGAGGATGATAATGTTACTATTTCATTGTAAATAATTTCATTACAATTTTCAAGATAAGTTACTTTTATTTTTCTTTAATTTCTCAGTCTTATTCCTCCCTTATCCAAATTTATATTTAGTTCCAGCCAGCTAAGCTGTAAACTTATGGGTTCCTAGATTTTGAAAATTTTATTGAACTATAAAACATTATTGATCAGGGCAGTTCACAAAAATTGGGTGACAGCAACTTTCATAAGCTAGTTCCATGTGAATATCTGTATAATCAACACAGAAAAAATAGAAATAATGTGTAAAACAGAAAAAGGTTGGGAAGTTAACAAAATTGGGCAGGTTAAATAAATTAGATTACAAAACCCATGGCTGATATTTCTGGCTTTTTGCTTTGGCAAAGAATGATGCATAGATTTGCAATTTAAACTTACAGACTCTTTACAATGATAGATTTCCAGTGTTAGGGGACATGACAAAAGTTGTGACCACTGAAGCAACTTTAAGAAGGCAGCTTTGAAGCAACCTAAATGTGAGGGTGACAGGCCTGGCTGACAAAATCCAGTCACCTGTAAATAATATATTCAGCAAAGTGGCAATGAGAGATGGTGTGTTGGCAGGTTGATGATTACTCTTCCTAACAAGATAACAGTGTTTTGAAAAACTCAACATTCAGAGAGAAAAAGCTCTTCCTACGATCACTTTCCCCATTATTAGTAACTTTAACACAGTTTTCAAATGGTAGTTCTCTCAATATTTCTTTGTGTTATATTTCTAGTTGTATGAGAAGACAGAATGACAATATCAGTCAATATAACAGAACAATTTTCAAAATGATATTTGGCCACCCTGTGCATGAGGACATATCTTACTGTCCTTGTCTTAGTAGTTAACTTAGATCCATGACTAAATAATGGACAACAGACTGTTTTTGGCTTATTATGCTGTGAAATCCCAGCCCAGTAATTTATTTAATGACTATAGTTAAAACATTCTTCATGAATAAAAATAAAAAGGAAAGTAATAACACAATTCTGTGTATGCTTACTGCAAAGTAGGTCCAATGGTATTTGCTTAGTTCTTACTAATAGATTACAAAAGTTGCCTAAAAATCACAATAAATAGAACAAAATGTATGACAGCACTAAACAATAACGCTTTTTCTTTAAGTGCAATTATGAAACAAGCAGCTCAAGCTTCACCACTTCACAGAATTATTTGCTGAATGATTTGTCTGACTCAACATCTGAACATTTACTCACAAAATGAATGAAGATTATGTAGACTGCATTCGGAGAACTTGAATATTTGCATTATGTCAGATCTCCCTCAAAAATAAATGTGCCATCAAAAACTGTAAGATTTTTGTTTGCTTGTTTTCTAAACATAAAAAGTTGACTAATGTACTGAAACAGCAAAAACCACATGCCAGCAAATTTGCCTAAATATGTGATGAAAGGGACGCGGTGGCTCAGTGGGTTAGGACGCTGAGCTTGTCGATCAGAAGATCGGCAGTTTGGCGGGTCGAATCCTGAGTGCCGTGTAACAGAGTGAGCGCCTGTTACTTGTCCCACCTTCTGCCAACATAGCAGTTCGAAAGCACGTAAAAATGCAAGTAGAAAAATAGGGACCACTGTGGTGGGAAGGTAACAGCGTTCCGTGCGCCTTTGGCGTCTAGTCATGCTGGCCACATGACCAGGGAGACGTCCTCGGACAAGCGCTGGCTCTTCAGCTTTGAAACGGAGATGAGCACCGGCCCCTAGAGTTGGAAATGACTAGCACACATGTGCGGGGGAACCTTTACCTTTTATGATGAAAGAGCAAAAAATAAACTCATATACAATATTCATGTCCCAGAACATAGTTGTACAGATGTTATTTATTAGCAATTAGTTTGTTAATATATTTTAAGAATGGAAGGAAATTTGAATAAGCTAATTTTTAAATGAAAGATTCTTCAAGATTCTTTGCTATTGCATTAATTCTTTATCCAATGCACCTTTAAATACTATTAATCCAAACAATAATGTACTAGTTACTTGGTGCTTTGCTACAGTAAACCTGGTAGCTAACAAGACAAAAAATGAATTCATTTCTTATGTTGCATCACTTTATAAACCTTGGGGGAAATGGACAATGAAGCCACTCAATTATCAAAAACCTTGCTGAGGTTTTTTTCCAGTTTCCTCAAAAATGTTAAATCAAAATGAGTAATTAAATGTCTCTTGCCACCAGAGAGAGTAATATGTGTGAATTCTATTACAACCTTTTCTAAAATGAATGAAATTACATAATAAAATTTTCAGGAGGTGAAGTATCATCTATGAATTTTTTTATAGTCAATATTCGAAGATACATTAAGATGGATTTGAAAGGAATTTCACACCATAAAGAGTCCCCAGCTAATTCACTGAGTTCCAATCTGAAATTCTCTTTTATATTTTTTTAAGGATTCCAAAGAGGACAGGAGTATTTGAGGAAAATTTGATGTTAAATTATGCTGGTATTCTATCCCAATTGAAATCTTAATATTTCTCAGCTGTAAAGACCTCCTCAGTTTATTTCACTGGGACTCATCAGATTTTAGCATTGCTTTTTGATTTGTACTTTCATTTTGCTAATATAATTAGATGTTTTTATATTATGCTTATTAATTGTGCTTTGCTTTGGACAAAATAGCAACATATAATACCGTACATTAATAGTCAAGCAATACAACCAATGTAGTGCTAAGAAACTTTTGGGGTTTTTTGCAGTATTTATTTTTAATAATAAAAACTAATACAGTAATAAGACTTAGCACTATAATAAAATACAATATGAATATCCGTATAATAAAATATTTTGTAGAACACCTAAAAGCATGTTATACTATACATTAGAATGGACAGGGCATACTTTTTTGGCAGAGGCCCATTAAATGGCAGTTTGCCACCAACTTGTGATAAAACTCAGGTGATTCAATTGTTACAAAAGGACATAATGGGAACCATATGCAGCCTGCTAGCTGCCTACCTTAATATTTAGAAAGGAGTAAGCATGTTTATGTACGTGTATAAGTTTGTGTACGTATACAACACACTATAATTTCACATCTATTACTAGTAAGCTGTATTTAACAAGCATTACACCCAGTAATGAAATTTGACAAACTTATGGTGTGAGGGAAGAAATAGTCTGAAACAAGTTTTGCTGCATTGCTATACAATTACAGTATGCAAATTAAGTGGAATCATGTCATATGCCAACGGATGAGTCATGTCTGGTATAATAATACTCCAAGGAAAGTAACTGCATATAACTGTGGACTCATCATGAAGAAGCTTTTCTTAAGGACCCCAATGTAAATGGCTGGGGAGCAGGAGGAGAATGAAGTCCAATAAATTTACTTTAACTACCACTATCTTAAGCACTATTATCAGACAAATTGGCAAACATAGATAAAATGTCGAAAATCTTGCTCAGACAGACCACAAACTATAGTAAAGAAGAGCTAAACCCACATCTTGTATTTTCTGCCCAAGAAAAACATAACATACTACTAAGGAACACACTATATGTGCTCTCAAAATATATATACAGGAAACATACAGAGCAGTTCAGATTTTTGAATATTTCAGTAAAATTCCACCAAAAGGTTGGGGAGGAACAAAAAGAGAATGAAGAAAAATCATCTCCCTTATGGGAACTGGAGTAAGTGTCACTGTTACAAATTCCAATCTTCCATTGTTCAACTTGAAGAATTTAGGCTACCTGGACAAATCTAACAAAAACTTACAACAATCATAGATACTTAATTTTATGAGTCTAAGCCAGCATTTCTATAAACTATTAATTTGAGGAAAGACTGGGTTTGTCCTGAAATCCTTGTTTATTTCACCAGAACAAATTTTCAGTCATAAAACTACTGGTTGAAGGCAAATGGTGGTTCGGAAGTTACATCAATGCAGAATAAATCAGAAAAAGATTTGAATAACACATTTATTTATCAAGCAGTGATGCCTTAACTTTTCACTTAGTAAATTCTCTTTTTTACATGTGGGTACAGCGTAGTATTTTTTTTCCCTACAAAATTCCATGAGGGGCAGAACAGACAGTCTGCTGCTACTGAATATCCCAGTTCAAAGCAAGGGACACTTTTTGAGCTTTGTCAAGAATGAGCCCACAGGGCAAAGCACCCTGTCCAGAGGAATATAGGCCAGAGCTGCTCCTGGCCAATCCAGGCTAAAAGGTTTCCTACTAAGTTGACTGTGATAGCGAGCTTACAATACAAAGAATGAACATGGAAGAAGCTTCATTTTTGCCCCACCCCTCTCCTGGTACGACATAGTGCTGGGCTGAGGGGAGCAGCAGTAGCAGATGAAGGAATTTTAGTTGGGATTGGGGATAGTAAGTCCAGTAGGTTGATTGATGCAGAAATCAACCTAATTCTCATCTAATATCTTGTGAAGGACACAACACCCTCAGAATACATTACAAATACCAGGTATTTACTTGTTCAATTTTTATGTATTTTATTGGAGGTAAGGATGGTAACACATTGGTAATGTGTGTGTGGGGGGGAGTGGCTTTTATCAGTACCATTTTTCAAGATTACACATGGTTTTCCTTCCTGAATGACAGAATCTCTTAACCAGTTGACCATCTTCAGTCCTAAGCCTGCTTTTGGGAGGGAAAACTTTTGCCACGCATGGCATAGTAGACTGATGCCTCTTTCCAGTTTCAGCTTATTAGATTAAATCCAAAGATACCTTAAAGGTGCAAGCACTCTTGTCATAGTTTAAAGTAAATCCAAAGTTTTTCTTTTTCACTCTCTGGAAAAGGTGGAAAAATAACAAAACGTATGTACAATAATTTATTTGCAATAGGTTAATGAACCAGAGTGGAACATTTAAAAAGAAATCACAATTAAAACTTTTGTCTACAGATAGTCCTTAACTTACGACCATACCTGAGCCCAACATTTCTGTTGCTAAGTGAGATATTTGTTAAGTGAGTTTTGCCCTATTTTATGACATTTTTTGCCACAGTTGTTAAGTGAATCACTGCAGTTGATAAGTTAGTAACATGGTTGATAAGTGAATTTGGCTTTCCCATTGACTTTGCTTGTGGGAAAGTCTCAAAAGCTGATTGCATGACTCTGGGACACTGCAATCTTTATAAATACATGTCGGGTATCAAACATCCAAATTTTGATCACATGTGTGAAAAATGGTCATAAATCACTTTTTCCAGTGCCATTGTGACTTCAAATGGTCACTAAATAAATTGTTATAAGTCAAGGACTACCTGTATATAATGGATCTTTCCATCCATTGAGCATCAGAATGTTATTGTTCAGTTGCTAAGTTTTTGTGACCCAATGGGCCATAGGATACTCTGCCTGTCCCCCCGGGTTTGCCCAAATTTATGTTCATTGTGTTAATGACACTCTCTAACCATCTCATTCTCTGCCTTCCCCTTTTCCTTTTGCCTTCAATCTTTCCCAGCATCAGGATCATTTTTCAATGAGAGCACCAGAATGGGGACCAATTAAGCACCAATGTAAATTAAAAAGCTCTCATTGTACATTTTAGGGAAAATGTCCCTCAGTTAAAATAATCCAAACTGTTAATAAAATTTACATTCACTGTGCAGCAAATGTAAAATGTAGAAGAAACATGAGTGTGAAAGAAGCTTATAAGTAAACCTTGTTAACAGCAGATAATAATTAATATAAGTTGTCAATACTTCATTTTATTAGTTGGACATTTTTTAGATATGTGAATCAGAAAGCCAGACAATTGATTGGAAAAATGCTTTATTAAATCAAAGCAGACTAGAGCAATAATACCTTATATTTTCATGTAGTTAACCCTGTGTTACCCAATCTAAGGCCTTTCAGAAGTGTTGGACACCAACTTCCCTAATTCCCAGCATTAGTGAAACGTGGGATTTGAACTGCTATACAACTAAGAGTTACCAAATTTTAGAAGGTTGAGTTAACCAAAAGAATCAGGCAACATTTTAAAGCTGAACTGAGCCACAGTCCACTAACAGAACAGTAAAACCTTTCCAAAGCATTACAAATATGATTTGATCATATTAATACAAATCCCCATAAAGAGTTCATACTTGAAGAGCACCACTTCAAGCCCATACATTCTTCTATGTAAAAATACATAGAAAGCACACATAGAAAGACTGGTGTTCCAGATACATTTTTTCTTTATGTGTAAATATACAAAAGCCAAGATATAAGCTAATCATTTCTAATCATTTCAAAGAAGCCTATACATAAAAACCAAAGGAACGGATACACCCAACAGCAGAGCAAAGCAAAGAGCCACAGCTAAGGAAGTTATCTAAAACATTTGTGCAAATCTAGACTGTTATTTACCACACGGCACTCCACCACGAGGAAGAACGTAAGGCAGACTCAAAACAAGATAGAGACGTCCGGTGGCTCCGCGGCGACGGAGACAGCCTCCCCGGGCTGCCCGCGGCTCAACTGTTGTTTTTTCGCCCGAAACAGCGCCGATCAGCTGTTCGGGCAAATTTGAAGCCCCCTCCTCGGGAGAAGAGGAGGGGGTGAGGCCCCAGGTAGGGGTAGAGTTCTCCGGGGCCGCCTGAGCTTGGAGCTTGGGCGGCTGAAGGATTGAACTCCCCCGAAGCCTGGGTTGCTCCCAGCTGGCTGGCGTCTCTGCTCCGGACTTCTTGGAGCAGAGCCAGGCGTCTGCGACCACCCCTGCCTGAAGAAAGGACTATGGATTAAAGGAGCAGGCAGAGCGGTACAAGAGGAAAAGGTGAAGAGGATTATTTTATTATACTCTCGAGCTTGATGGACTTTTTAAACTTTAAGTGAAAGTGCGTCACAATTGAAAAGTAAAAGATGGCGGCTAAACCTCCCCCTAAAACTCTTCGGAGTGGTGGATCTTCTCCGGTGCAACTATCATCATTACAGGCGTTGCACCCTCCTGATGTACTGACACCGAAGGATTTACGAGATGCTTTGGATAAACATGCCCAGGTACTTTTGGAGTCAATT
Source organism: Vipera ursinii (assembly GCF_947247035.1). NCBI lineage: Eukaryota > Metazoa > Chordata > Lepidosauria > Squamata > Viperidae > Vipera > Vipera ursinii. The sequence goes on from NC_139512.1 coordinate 182,403,704, forward strand.
AATCAATCAATGGCTGATAAATTTGCACAGATGGAGGAGAAATTGGAGAAACTGGAGGAGAGAATGGAAGAGAGGATGGAACAGAAGCTCAGCGTGATGAAGGTAGACATTTTGTCCTCAGTGCATAAAGTGGCAGAATGTGTGGAAGATTTAGATGAAAAACTGGATGATTTGACTCAAAAGAATGAAATATTAGAAGTTAAAGTACGGGAGAATGAAAATTTAAGAGACAAAATGGAAAGGGAGTTAAGCCTTGCCCAATATTACCAGATGCAGTTTGCTGTTAGAATTAGAGGTTTAAAAGAGAACATTAAGGAAGATTTAAAGCAGCTGGTTTCTGAGGCTTTTGAAGTGGTATTGAATCAGCCAGCATCTGAAATAAGAGCAGCTATGGATAAAGTGTTCCGTGTAAACTCATGGATTGCCAGACAGAGAAAGTTGCCTAGAGATGTGGTGGTTTACTTCACAAAAAGAGAAATCAGAGATGAAGTTATACAAGCTGCCTACGATGCTAAAGTTGTGATTGCTGATCAAGAAGTCTTGGTTTTAAAAGAGATCCCTCCAAAGATTTTGAGGAGAAGGAAGGACTTTACATTTCTTGTGCAAGAGCTCAAGCAACGAGATATAAGGTTCAGATGGGAGATTCCAGTTGGGTTGATGGTGATGCATGAAGGTAAAAGGTACCGTCTGGTTACTGTGAAGCAAGCGCGTGATTTTTACAATAATGTTTTAAAAGCAACCCCATTATCACTTCTGGAAGCTGCAAAGGGATCTGGAGAAGGAGAACATCAAGAGGCTGAAACAGAGGAAAATGGTGCTGGAGGAGATCAAGCTATAACCTCTTTGGATGATCCTAGAGAGCAAAGGGTAACGCGTGCTGCTTTAAAAAGAGCAACGAAAATAAAAGAACAAGACCAGCAAAAGTCTTCAGAATCTTCACAACGTACTCATAGCCAAGCAGTGGGAGGAGCACGGCCTAAAGAAGATAGTCCTATCAAAGCAGTGCTTCAAGAGCTTTGGGAGGATATGCATGGCAACTAAATTTTTGACTTGGAACGTTAATGGACTAAATTCACCACAGAAGAGAAAGAAGGTTTTTCAATATTTAAAACAATTTAAGATAGATGTTATATGTTTGCAAGAAACGCATATTAGGGCTATGGACCAAAAGTTTTTATTGAACTCAAGACTGGGTACGCACTTTGTTGCCTCTGCAATGAATAAGAAAAATGGAGTGGTTGTTTATATTAAAAGTGCCATAACAGCGGATTTAATTGAAGCAGATAAGCATGGAAGATACGTACTGATAGACTTGTTGATAGAAGGCAAAAAGACGCTTCTAGTTGGACTGTATGCCCCTAATCAACAACAACAACAGGCTGACTTTTTTAGTTTACTTCATACAAAGCTTACCCAGTTGGATTATAAATCTTTTATTTTTATGGGGGACTGGAATGGTGTTATGGATGTACAGATGGATAAGGCTGGAGCTTTTAAGTGCATTCCAAGTCATGCTAGACTGCCTAAATCTTTTTTTGAAATGAAGGATGACTTGGAACTGCGAGATATCTGGCGCGAGAGACACTTGCAGGGAAAGGATTATAGTGTTTTTTCTGATAGACATCAATCTTTTTCGAGGATTGATTTTATTTTGGTGACTAATGACTTTTTTTTGAGGACTAAAAAGGTGAAGATTTGTGCAAGAACTATCTCTGATCATAGTCCAGTGTGGTTAGAGATTGATAAGGAGAAAAGAGACAGGCACTCGTGGCGCGTAAATGAGAATTTGTTTAGAAATCAGAGAAATGTGGAAGAATGTAAACAGCGGATGAAGGATTTTTTTGAAACTAATATGAACAAAGGTACTTCTATGGATATGGTGTGGGATGCTAGCAAGGCATACATGAGAGGGGTGTTGATATATATGAACAACAAACATAGACGTGCTGTGGAAGCTAGGAGGAAAGAACTGGAGAATGAAATAAAGGAAAAAGAAAAGGCTTTGATTTTGAACTCAGAGGATGTGAAGACTAAGGAGGCTATTAAGTTGTTAAGAGGACAATTTGATAAATTAATGGCTGACCAAGTGGCAACCAATATGCGGTTTGCCAGGCATAATACTTTTTGTAACGCTAACAAACCAGGTTGAGCATAAAGGAAGGGTTGTGTTTCAATAGGACCTTATCAAGGACGCTTTTGTGGATTTTTATTCTAAATTATACGCTAAAGAGAAAATTAATGAAAAAGATATTGATATATATTTGGAAAATGCTAGCATCCCGGTTCTTACGCAAGTACAAAAAGAAGGGATTAATCAATTGATCACAGAAGAAGAAATTTTTACAGCAATTAAGGAATTGAAGGTGGATAAAGCACCAGGTACGGATGGCTTGACTGTGGCCTATTATAAAAATTTACAATTAGAAATGATAAAACCGTTAAAGGAACTGTTCCAGACAATCCAGAGGGGGGGAAAGGTGCCACCGTCTTGGAGAACAGCTTTTATCTCTTTGATTCCGAAGGAAGACCAAGATGCTACTCAAGTTAAAAATTATAGACCGATATCGCTTTTAAACACAGATTACAAGATATTTGCTAAGGTTTTGGCTAATAGATTGATGAGGGTTCTGCAACAGGTGATTCATGGGGATCAAACAGGGTTTATTAGTGGTAGGCAAATGAAAAATAATGTGAGGCATATAGTTGATGTGTTAGAGTTTTTGGAAAGGAACAACCAGATTGCTGCGGTGCTAATTTTTTTAGATGCTGAAAAAGCTTTTGATCAATTGAACTGGAAATTTTTGTTGAAAGTTTTAGATAAAATGGATTTTGGGGAAAATTTTTTACAACCGATTAGGGCATTATATCAAAAACAAACTGCCCGAATTATAGTTAATAATAGCTTGACAGAAGCATGTAATATTGAGAAGGGCACAAGGCAAGGGTGTCCGTTATCGCCCTTGTTATTTGTGTTAACATTAGAGATACTATTGGTTAAAATTCAGAATTCGGAAAAAATTAAGGGGATTCAAATTGGAGATCAGGACTACAGATTGAGAGCATTCGCAGACGATCTGGTTGTTACAGTGACCCAGCCAGAGAACTCTGTTGTGGACCTGATGGAGATAATAACACAATATGGGAAGGTTTCTGGATTTAAGGTTAATGTACAAAAAACAAAAATTTTGGCCAAAAATATGACAACACCGCAAAAGGCCCTTTTAGAAGGATTAACTGGATTTGAGATTGTTAAAAGGGTTAAATATTTGGGGGTGATTTTGTCGCCCTCTAATACAAAGCTATATAAAAATAATTATGAAAAATTATGGGGGAAAATTCAAAAAGAATTGGAGAGTTGGAAAAAATTGCAATTGTCTTTGTTGGGACGGATTGCAGTAGTAAAAATGAATGTCCTGCCTAAATTTTTATTTTTATTTCAAATGATACCGATTCTTAAGAAAGATTCTAATCTGGAGGAATGGCAGCGAGGTATCAATAAATTTGTGTGGGCAGGGAAAAAACCACGAGTTAAACTTAAGATTATGCAGGATACTCGTGAGAGAGGTGGCCTTAAATTGCCTAATTTTAAATTATATTATGAAGCTGCTGCATTAGTAGGAATAAGTGACTGGATTAATTTGACGCAAGGGAGGTTATTAAATCTTGAGGGCCACGATTTGTTGTTTGGCTGGCATGCATATTTGTTGTATGATAAGAAGGTAGACAACGTGTTTAGGGTGCATATTTTAAGACAGGCATTGCTGAGAGTTTGGAAGAAGTACAGACATAAGTTAAGTTGCAAGATACCATTGTGGGCAATTCCAAAACACGCAATAGAAAATATACATGCTGGCTTCAAACATGATCGGACTACGTATAAGGAGATTCTCAGTTTGGAAAGAAACGTTTGGTGTTTGAAATCATATAGCCTCTTGCGAGAAGAGAAGGTTGTTCAAAATTGGTTTCAATATATTCAGTTATGGGCCAGGTGGAAAGAAGACCAGAAAAATGGACTTACAATGACTGATGAAAATTTGATAAAGCAAATTAGGAATCAGGGACCAGCACATATCAAACGGATATATCTTGCATTGATAGAGATTGATTCAGAAACAGAGCTTGTTAAGGATTGTATGATAAAATGGGCCCAAAATATCCAGGAAGTCATCACAATGGACACGTGGGAAAAGATTTGGGTGAGGAACGTAAAATTTACACAAGCTCAAAATTTAAGAGAGAATTTTTACAAAATGTTTTATAGATGGCATTTAGATCCTAAAAAGCTTGCAAGTATATGTCCGAATTATCAGCCTAAATGTTGGAGGTGCGGTGATGAAGACGCAACATATTTTCACATATGGTGGACTTGTAAAAAGGTTAAAGCTTTTTGGATAAAAGTCTGGTGGAACATGCAGAAGATTTTTAAACAGAGGTTAAAGTTTTGTCCGCAATTTTTTTTGTTGGGAATAATTACAGATGCCACAGTTGTGGACACCAAGTTGATGTTGAATTTAATTACGGCGGCAAGACTTTTGATAGGCCAATACTGGAAGAAAGAGGAACTGCTGACCATAGAGGAGTGGACTTTAAAGGTTTCCGACCTGGCAGAGATGGCGAAGATTTCGGCCTATTTGAAAGATCATTCGCAAGAATGCTATATTATGGAATGGAGAAAATGGATTGATTTTATCCAGAACAAGTATAGGGTTAAGAAGTTCTATGTAGCATTTGAATAAGTCTTCTTTCGTTTTTTTTTCTTTTCTTATCTTAGTTTCTTTTTATATATATTCAATATTATTATTATTTGTTTTATCCTATATAAGCTAGAGAGTGATGGATTTTAGAGTTTATAATTGTTAGTATATGATTGCTTATGATTGCTTATGATTGCTTATGATTGCATTTTATATATATACCTTGTATTTAGCTCTGGGAAGTCGGGGGGGGGGAGGGGGGGAGGGGGGAGGTAGGGAGGGGGGAGGAGGGAGGGGGAGGGGGGATTCTTAAAGGAAAACTGTATTTTAAAACTTTTCAATAAAAAAAAAGAAGATAGAGACAACATCAAAGACACAGTATAACAGCATCAGTTAACAATGGTTGAGGCTGCCAGAAGAGAAAGAGCCAGAATTTTGCATCTCGCTTGACACCAGAAGTGGTAAAAGAGGAAGTGAAGAAGAAGATGCCACCACTGTTTAAGATATATAGTATCTATGTTGTCTGTAAAATGATACAAAGATACTTAACAAACAGTATGAAATCAGAAGGTGTTAAGTTTTCTCCACTGCTGTATTTTTCTCTGTGCTGAAACGACTGAGATCACTAAATTACAGGCGTGTGCAAAACATTTTGTTTTGAATCATTTCAAGTGCAAACCTTCCCAAACCCCATATCTCTCCAACCGGCTGTTTTCAGCTTTCTAGAAATGTTTTGAGCTTGAAGCAGAGTATAGATATATAAATGCCAAGAGCTACATATATCGGCGTGTTATGAACATTTCCTGCAATCCTTTAACTACAGCTTCTTCCTCAGACTGAGCAAGGGACTTAGCTTTCCTACAGGTGAAAACTATCAGTAATCTTTTCTGTTTGATCAGACCATAGCAAAGCCAACTCAGCTTTAGAGGCAGATAGTGCAGCTACTTGGGATAACAACAGGCAAGAGCAGAATAAAAATCTCAAATACATGTTCTATTCCCTACCAAAAATAAGAAGTGTCATCAGCATCTTTGAGTTTATTAATCAGTTGGTTGATCACAACTGTTCAACCAACTATGATCCAGAGTTTTCCTATCTGCTGTAGCAAGGGCTCATGCAACTCATTCATTACAATTTCAATATGTATAATGAATGAAATTTTTGTTCCATGACAGCCTGTATTATCATTCAATACTGAAACAAAATTAGAGATAAGTCCTGTTTCTTATTTATATTTTCCCATCAATGTTCAATTACAAACTTGTCAATAAGGTACTCAAATTAATAATCCAAGGCACAGCATTTTTTCTGTAAAGTATATGTAATACATTACATAAGCCAATCTAATGTAGCAGGTAGCACTCCGCATTAAAAAGAAAAAAAACTTGGCTTCATCTATAATCTATATATATGTAATTATAGATGCAGTAATGAAAAGATGAAGCTGACATCTATGAAACATGTGCCAAAAAAATTGACCCCCAACCTTTTGGAAGGAAACACAAAAACATACATAGCATAGCCAAGTCTTACTCACTTGGAATTGCCACAGGCTAATAAATATGAGGGGAAAAAACACTCTCTACAAAGCATGTAATTTTGATACAGTTGGGTGAGAATGGTTTGTTTCAAAAGCAGGGTTTTTTTCCCTTTCTGCTGTCTCGTACATACAATATTTACTTTACATAAAAAGCCAAGTCAGTTGCCTATTATGGGCTTCCTTCTTGTTTTAACAGGATCTAAATAACCAAGATCATGTTAAGGGATGTAGTTCTCAATTGATCTTTTCAAAGGAGCCTCAGGGCAAATTGTTCTATTATTTATTTGAAGGAATGAAATGCTGGAAGTGCAACAGGATAAGACTAAATGATGAAAGTTTTCATTATTACCAATTCAGGTCTCAGTTTTGGCCACAAAAAATACATATTGTAGTAGATTAGCTGGAATAGATACATCAAATCTCCTGTCTCTGACATTAACTTATTTCTACATTTTATTATATTTTAAGAATATTTAACCAAATCAAAACCATTGCAAAAATATTGTGTCAGAATCCATTTATATCTCATTTCATAATTGTATAGGTAGAACAACGTGCTATTACTGGGGATTCTGCCATCTCTCCGAGGGGGGGGGAGAGGATGGTTACTAAAGCGATTTTCAAACAACAGGGGATGTTTTAACGGGGGAAGGGAGGGGGAGAGACAGATCTGGATTGCATCTTCATTTACAACAAAAAAGGAAAGCAATAACCATAAAACCAAGGAGAGTTCCCTTTCCCATGGAAGGGCCTGACATCTGACCAAATGGATGAGGGGAGGGGCTGAAATGGGAATGGTTTATATAGGATTGAAATGTAACTTTTCTCAGATTCCGTCTTGTATTCCCACAATCGATTCCATCCTAGTAAACATTTTCCTTTTGGACTAAACTTGCATCCAAGAGTTCTTATTTCCTAAGATGTGGATTGAGGTGGGTCCTGACATATTGGTCCCTTATACACTCCACTCTTCCTAGTTTTATAAGAAACATAAATGATATCTAAACTTCTATTCCAAAATTTAAATGTTGTTTATATTCCTCATAAGACTTATCCAAAAAATTTAGTCCAGGACACTAATAACATATCATTAGCAACAAGTAAGTAACTGAGTGCTTTTTAATAATCTTGCAATTCACACACTGATAAAAACTTTTTTTTACTCATAATTTGCTGAAGGATAGAAAAATGACTAAATACAATAGCTCCCTCTCAGAAAGGGATGATAGAAAGATCATATTTTATTACTACAAATTTGTATTTGAAGCAGAGTTTAATCTGGAATTAAATATAACTATTTATTTATAGTCCCAAGCAAAAAAGAACTTTAAAAAAGTCCTAATGGATGATCACTTGACTATGAGCCAGCAATAGTCATATTTATATCTGATAAATAAGTGTCAATAGCCAGGAGAAATGTATATTTTCTTTTTTAAGCATTTAAAGTGTTGCAAGCATCCATCAACATAAAACTCATTTTAAAAAGGCTCAAAAAGTAAAGGGAAGGGAGGTGGACCAGTAACAGAGAACAATTTATGTGTTTTTTTCAATCATTCAGTCCAGCAAATATATTTTTGGAATATCTGAATACTGAAATATCTGCTTTTGCTTGGTAATCTGTAGCCATGTTTGCATCATAAAAGAACTTCCCACCCAACTTCCAACAAGTTTAAGTTTTTCTATCATGTTCAGCTAAACACTAGTACTCATTAGCAATTTAGGAGTAATTCAGACTAGCAATCACATTCAGGTGTACATTAGTATGAAGAACCAATCTGCCCTCTCTTCTTTATATACAAACCAAGACTGGCAAGATTAATTAATCTATTACGCAAAACACTTTAAAAGATAACTTACTGCTTGTCAGGTGATTTGGTGAGGTATGTTGCCCATTGGGTGTGCTTGAAGTAAGGTCAATCGCCACATTGGAGTGTTCCCTTTCAGGTGAAAGGTCATGGTCACCTATTATATTTTTAAAAAGTGTCAGTTTTTATTTAGAAAAACTGTTATTTGCACCCAGGACAAAACTGTTTCTGGTAATTTTGCTCCCAAGGTTATTAGATTCTTCCATTCATTAAAGGCTAGTGTGCAGGTTACAACTGCTACAAGATATGGCAGAAAGGTTTATTTGCTTGCTCAACATTAACAACACTGGTTTAATATTATGGTCTTGGGACAAGGCCAAAGAAATATCCACACCCCTTCAAATTCACACTCAGTTCCTTTGCATACAGTGTATGGTATATTTAAAAAAACACACACACACAAAGAGGGAAATATGTTCCATACAGGCTGCCTATCATCTTCTGTCCATCAAGACATCTATACAGTATCACTGAAATGACCAAACCAACAAAAAATAAAATAATGATAATAAAGAATTATCTTCATCTCCCAATAAAGCAAAAGTCCAAACAGTGAAAGAAAAATTAAACCGATACTTACAGGGCAGGTATCCATCAGTAGCCTCCACTTCCATAATCAAAGTGCAGTGCTATAAAATAAAAAGTACACCATCAAAGATGCCCTCATCTGACAACTGTTGAAAGACCTAGGTTTCTTAGTCAACTCTCCTTTTTGTCCTTGCTAATCAAACCAGTGTTTGCGTAGCAGAAGCCTCTTTGCCTGGAATTTTTCTGAAAGCACCCAATGATCAGAATAAGTTAATTACTTTTTTCCAAAAATGAACCCCAGGAGAAGGCAAGGGGGAATCACACACTAAAATAATTACTAACCAGTTTCTAAATAAATCCTATTTAGGTCAGGTATGTGTTAACAGGCTTTCTAGTGGCTTAACAATCAACAGCTACTTCTACACAAAGGCAGGAACGTATTTGTTAACAAATCCAACAGGGAATCTGAGTATCTCAAGTAGGAATTTTTGGACTGAATTTTAAGTACTGTCAAATGTCAATGCTATAAAGTTTCTTACCATTATGGCTCTTCTATGGTGTGAACAAAAAACGGAAAATGTATGCTTCCAGGACACTGATATAACATTTTTGCACAGGAACCAGTTTATTCTAGCTTAAGTTTTTAACCCTGGGGCAATTTTTAAAGTAGTTCCAGACTGCTCGCATTACTGCAGTCTCAAAAGTTTCTTGAAGCACTTTGCTAGCAAGCAGCATGCTATTACTTTCTAGAAATCAAATAACCATATTAGATGACACTCAGTCATTTCCTATATGAATAAGAATGAAATAAAATAAAAAGGTAAATAATCAACATTTTAAAGTGAAATTGGAAAAAAAAACCATGCCCAGCAAAAAATTGCATTTTCCCCTCCTAGATCCCCAGCTCCCTTTTGCCTTTAGTTTCAAAACTCTTATTACATCAAGCAGTTAAATTATTCACAATGAACCATTTCTGTATTGATTGCCAAGTATATTTAGCCCCAGCTCCTGGAATTTCTCCATTACTTACTGGAAAACAGGCAGCTCCATTTCTTGTCTCCTAAACCACTTCCCTTTACCTCATCCCCCTCCTTAAGAAAGAAAGACTTCTCTGCTACGTTCCTTTCTCTTTGGCATACACCATATCAAATTCCCAAGATACTCAGTATAATGCTTAGATTTCATAGGGGAACGCTGCCATCGTGTTGATGTTTACATGGCTTTAAGAATACTTGAGATCTAAATGTTTTAGCATAAGAGCAATTCCCTCATGTCTCTCCAAATTACCTTATCTTCCACCTTCAGCAGGTAACATACATGGTAACAAGGGAAAAAAAGTTCCTAAAGCCCACGGGGGAGGAGAGAAATACTATCCCAGCCAATGAGATGGATAGAAAGGTAAGGGAAGGGGGAGAGAGAGAGAGAGAGAGAAAGAAAGAAAAGTTCTGTGGTTTAAAAAAAAGTTTGTTCCCCATTTCCAAATTCTTACGGCAGTTTCTACCACTCCTCCCAACCAAGAACGAAGAGAAAGACGGAATTACGATGCCCTGGAACTACAGCGAGATGGGGGCGCCTTTTGAAATAAGTCGGATCCCTCTTTTTTCCTCTCATTCCCCCCTCCTCCTCCAGAGTTCAAGGGAAGATGGAGAAAACTTACAGGTAGATCATTCAGAGCAAGCGGATCGGAAGGGAAACAAAGCAAAAATGAAGAAGGAAGCGTCTTCTCTCTCCTCCCCCCCACTTCAGGATGGGCTTGTTGGGAATGGCACGTACTTTCAGGAAAGATGAAGAACAAAAAAAGGGAGAGAGAGGTCAGCCAAAGCTACAGCAGTGCGACTAACCAGACGAGAGAAAACTTGATCCACCGGTTCCTTAAGAACTGAGAGGGAAGGGGGGAAAATCTTGGAGGAAAGAAAAGAAGAAAAAAAAGAAGAGGGGAGGGAACCTGAAAGGAATAGATCACGGAGTTTAAGAAGAAGAAAAAAATCCAGAAACTCAGGCCAATAATTATTTTTGGCCCTAGGCAAAATAAAACGATCTCCTAATTTTACCGGTGTCTGTTTCTTTCCGCGCGCTGTCAATTAATTTCAACCCTGCATTTTTAAAATGGAACGCGTGGCGAGCCGTGAAATATTGTGTTATCTTGGATGGAAGACTCTTCCTAACTGCAATTGAAAAGCCCAACTCAGTTAGAAAACAAAAGCCAACCGTATCAAAACTGGGGACGAATTAATCGATTAACCCCCTAGAAATTAGAATTCTGTTTTTTAAGGCATCCTTTAATCTGCATTCACTTAGATGGGTCGGCCAACATTAAAAGATGGTTTTCCAAACAGAAATGCAAATCTACCCTTTTCGCGTCATCCTATTCTAAAGATTTAATTTGGAATTAAAAAGCAACAAGTCCTGTTGACCCCGAGGTTAGAGATGCTCCATAATTGCGCGGTACTCTGTGACAGACCTTATCCGTCTCCCTGCCCTTCGCAGGCACACACACACCTATTCACCAATGCACACCCCAACGACACTGAAGACAGAGCCCGGTAGGCAGTCTTTCTGGAGAGAAATGTTCTCGTTTCCATCCGCCGCTAGCCAAGCCGAAGAAATAGCCCAACAAAGATTTACCTCAGCAGTGCGTGTAGGGAAACAATTCCACCATCCTCCCGGTTTGTTTGTTTTGTTAATGAGTCTTTTCCTTTCTCGGTTTCTTTCCTAGGCTTAGCGATCGTGTGTTTGTGCCCCGCAGTTGGTTATGGAAACTAAGGCAGTGGATCTGTAGCTAAGGGTAATCCTGTTTTTTACTTCCTCCATCTTCAGAGAGCAGGGTTAGCCTGGGACAACTGGTCAAACCCCGAGAAACCGATCCGGCAACTCACTCGCTCGCGCACTCACACAGGCATCACGGACGTCTCACCCAGACACCCTGAGCTGGAGAGAGCGATCTGGGAAGCGCGTTGTCTGGCTTGGCAGCGCTGCTCAGCTGACTCGGCAATCGATTACAGGACAAGTCCCCGAACACGCCCGCAGCCTCTTGGCTCCCGAGCTCAGGCGGCTCTTCGCAGGCGGAGGCGCTGGGTGTCTGGGCAGACCCTGCTCCGCCACAGGAGCAAGGGGAAAGGGCCTTGTCGTGACCCCGGAACAGTAGCCGGCACGGCATAAACTTTCGGGGGAGGGGGCTTTTTATCGCTCCATTTTTCTTGCTGTGAAACTCTGCCGGTTGGGCACTCTGTATTTCCAGCGTTGTCTGTCTCAACATAACCGTAACACGGAAGCGAAATCGAATAAAGTAAGAGCGAGAAAGCGAGAGATCGCAGTGCAAAATAGTCTAATGAAGGCTCGCTAGCAGATAGGCTTCAAACACTGGGCTAAGACGTGTTTTGTGGTTCAGTATGTTGTGCTATCTTTGGCTGATAGCAAACATCTTAGCGGGATTGAATACGCTATATACAGAGATGGGAGGCCCCAGGAATTCACAAAGCTGTAGGCTAAAAACTGGGAAGTTTTTATGTACATGTATAACGTATATCCCAGAAGGTGGCAAAATTATTCCCATATAGTTGCCAAGAAAAATAGATGGATGTGCCCATATAGTCACCAATAATAGCCCTCAGCTTGGAAGGAGATTTTATGTGAATCCCTGCAGCTATCCTCAGCTTATGTTTTAGTGTTGCCAAATGCAGGTAGTTGGGTTAATTTAGTAAAATAGTAGTTAACCCATATGGCCTTGAATCAGTTTCAGTCTTTACACTTGAAATAAACCAAGGTCTCTAATCCAAGTATAATACAGTATTATAGGAAGTCTAAGAACCAAAGCTCTTCAATCTTTCTTAAGAACCGGTATCATTTGAAATAAGAATAAAAATTTAGGCAGGACATTCATTTTCACTGCTGCGATTCTTCCCAGCAAAGACAATTGCAATTTTTCCCAACTCTCCATTTCTTTTTGAATTTTTCCCCATAATTTTTCATAGTTATTTTTATATAACTTTGTATTAGAGGGTGACAAAAACACCCCCAAATATTTGACCCTTTTAGCAATCTCAAATCCAGTTAATCCTTCTAAAAGAGCCTTTTGCGATACTGTCATATTTTTGGCCAGAATTTTGGTTTTCTGTATATTAACTTTAAATCCAGAAACCTTCCCATATTGCATTATTATCTCCATCAGGTCCACAACAGAGTTCTCCGGCTGGGTCACCGTAACAACCAGATCATCTGCGAACGCTCTCAATCTATAATCCTGATCTCTAATTTGTATACCCTTAATTCTTTCCGAATTCCGTATTTTTACCAGTAATATCTCCAATGTTAACACAAATAATAAAGGCGATAACGGACACCCTTGCCTTGTGCCCTTCTCAATATTACATGCTTCAGTCAAACTATTGTTAACTATTATTCGGGCAGTTTGTTTTTGATATAATGCCCTAATTGGTTGCAAAAATTTATCCCCAAAATTCATTTTATCTAAAACTTTCATCAAAAATTGCCAATTCAATTGATCAAAAGCTTTTTCAGCATCTAGAAAAATTAGCGCCGCAGGGATCTGGTTGTTCCTTTCCAAAAACTCTAACACATCAACTATATGCCTCACATTATTTTTCATTTGCCTACCACTAATAAACCCAGTTTGATCCCCATGAATCACCTGTTACAGAACCCTCATCAATCTGTTAGCCAACACCTTAGCAAATATCTTGTAATCTGTATTTAGAAGTGATATCGGTCTATAGTTTTTTACTTGAGTAGCATCTTGATCTTCCTTCGAAATCAAAGAGATAAAAGCAGTTCTCCAAGACAGAGGCACCTTTCCCCCTCTCTGAATTGTCTGGAACAGTTCCTTTAATGGCTTTATCAACTCCAATTGTAAATTTTTGTAGTAAACCGCAGTCAAACCATCCGTACCTGGCGCTTTATCCATCTTCAATTCCTTAATTGCTATAAGAATTTCTTCTTCTCCCAGCTGGCCAGCGTCTCTGCTCCGGATTTTATGGAGCAGAGCCAGGCGTCTGCGACCATCCCTGCTTGAAGGAGAGACTATGAAAGGAAAAGAGCAGGCAGAGCAGTACAAGAAGGAAAGATAAAGAGATGAAGAGGATTATTTTATTTTACTCTCAAGCTTGATGGACTTTGCTTAAAACTTAAAGTGAAAGTGCGTCACAATTGTAAGTAAAAGATGGCGGCTAAACCTCCCCCTAGAACTTTTCGGAGTGCTGGAAATTCTCCGGTGCAACAACAATCATTACTGCAGACGTTGCATTCTCCTGATGTATTGACATCGAAGGATCTTGAAAAACATACCCAGTTAATTTTGGAGTCAATGGGTGTTAAATTTGCACAGATGGAGGAGAAATTGGAGAAATTGGAGCAGAGAATGGAAGAAAGGATGGAACAGAAACTTAGAGAGATGAAGGCAGACATTTTGTCCTCAGTGCATAAAGTAGCTAAATGTGTGGAGGTGCTGGATGATCAAGTGGAAGATTTGACTCAAAAGAATGCTATATTAGAAGCAAAAGTATTGGAAATTGAAGATTTAAAAGACAAAATGGATAGCGAACAGAGTTTGGCTCAATTTTACCAGATGCAGTTTGCTGTTAGAATTAGAGGCCTAAAAGAGAATATTAAGGAAGATTTAAAGCAGCTGGTTTCTGAGGCTCTTGAGGGGGTATTGAACCATCCAGCATCTGAAATAAAACAAGGCATGGACAAAGTGTTTCGTGTGAATTCGTGGATTGCTAAGCAGAGAAAGTTGCCTAGAGATGTGGTGGTTTATTTTGTAAAAAGGGAAATTAGAGATGAAGTTATACAAGCTGCCTATGATACTAAAGTTGTGATTGCTGGTCAAGAAGTTTTGGTTCTAAAAGAAATTCCTCCAAAGATTTTAAAGAGAAGGAAGGACTTTATATTTCTTGTGCAAGAGCTCAAGCAAAGAGATATAAGGTTTAGATGGGAGATCCCAGCTGGGTTGAGCTTCATGCATGATGGCAAAAGGTACTGTTTGGGTACTGTGAAGCAAGCGCATGATTTTTACAACAATGTCTTAAAAGCAACCCCATCAACACTTTTGGAAGCTGTAGAGGGATCTGGAGAAGGAGAATGTCAAGAGGATGAAGATGGACAGATGGACGAGAAGGGTACAGGAGGAGATCAAGCTGCAACTCTTTTGGATGATCTTAGAGAACAGAGGGTGACGCGTGCTGCCTTAAAACGCTCAAAAAAGACTAAAAAATAAGACCAGTAGAAATCTATGGAACTTCCACAATATACTTATAGTCAAGTGGTAGTTGGGTTTTTAAGAGTTTTGGGACGTTATGTATGGTAACAGAATTTTCAATTTGGAATTAATGGACACTTAACTACAGAGGAAGAGGAAGAAAGTTTTGTGGGTTAATGCGGGTTAATTTGTGTAAGAATTATCTATTATAGCCTATTTTGGCTAGAGAGGTTAATAGGGATAGGTGCTTGTGGTGTGTAAGTGAGAATATGTTTAGGTAATAGTGAATTGTGGAAGAACATAGATGGGAATGATGCTAGTTTTTTTATTTTTTTAGTTCTTTATACATATTTAGTATTGTTAAGGATTGGCTTACTCTATATAAGCTAGAGAGTGATGGATTTTAGAGTTTATAATTGTTAGTTTATGATTGTTTATGATTGCTTTTTAGATATATACCTTGTATTTTGCTCTGGGAAGTCGGGGGGGAGGGGGGGAGGAGGGGAAGTAGAGGGGGGGTAGGGGAGGGAGGAGGGAGAGTGGGAGGGGGGAGATAGGGGGGAGGTAGGGAGGGGAGGAGGGAGGGGGTAGGGGGGTTTTTCAAAGGAAAATTGTATTTTAAAACTTTTCAATAAAAAAAAAAAGAATTTCTTCTTCTGTTATCAGTTGGTTAATCTCCTCTTTTTGTGCTTGCGTAAGAACCGGGATGCTAGCATTCTCCAAATATACATCAATGTCTTTTTCATTAATCTTCTCCTTAGCATATAATGTAGAATAAAAATCCACAAAAGCTTCCTTAAGAAGATCCTGTTGAAACACAACCTTTCCCTTGTATTCAATTTTATCTATATTAGAAGCCCTTTGCTTTTTCCTTAATCTGTAAGCTAGCCATCTACCTGGCTTATTAGCATTGCAAAAAGTATTATGCCTGGCAAACCGCAAATTGGTTGCCACTTGATCAGCCATCAATTTATCAAATTGTCCTCTTAATAGCTTAATAACCTCCTTAGTCTTCACATCCAATGGGTTCAAAATTAGGGCCTTTTCTTTTTCCCTAATTTCATTCTCCAGTTCTTTCCTTCTGGCTTCCAAAGTATGTCTGTATTTATTATTCATATATATCAACACCCCTCTCATGTTGGCCTTGCTAGCATCCCAAACCATGTCCATAGAGGTATCCTTATTCATATTAATTTCAAAAAAATCCTTCATCTGCTGTTTACATTCTTCCACATTTCTCTGATTTCTAAACAAATTCTCATTTACGCGCCACGAGCGCCTATCCCTTTTGTCCTTATTGATCTCTAACCAAACTGGACTATGGTCAGAAATAGTTCTTGCACAGATCTTTACCTTCTTAATCCTAGGAAAAAAATCATTAGTCAGCAAAATAAAATCAATCCTGGAAAAAGATTGATGTCTATCAGAAAAAAAAGTATAATCCTTTTCATGTAGGTGTGTGTCACGCCAGATATCTCGCAGTTCCAAATCGTCCTTCATTCAAAAAAAGATTTAGGCAAACTGGCATGACTCGGAACACGCTTAAAAGAACCAGCCTTATCCATCTGTACGTCCAAAACACCATTCCATTCATCCATAAAAATAAACGATTTGTAATCCAATTGAGTAAGCTTTGTATGAAGTAAACTAAAAAAGTCAGCTTGTTGTTGGTTAGGAGCATACAGTCCAACTAGAAGCGTTTTTTTACCTTCTAACAGCAAATCTATCATAACATATCTTCCTTGCTTATCTACTTCAATTAGTTCCGCTGTTAGAGTACTTTTAACGTAGACAACCACTCCATTTTTCTTATTCATCGCAGAGGCAACAAGTTGCGTGCCCAACCTTGAATTCGATAAATACTTTTGGTCCATAACCCTAATATGCGTTTCTTGCAAACATATAACATCAATCTTAAATTGTTTTAAATATTGAAAAACTTTCTTTCTCTTCTGTGGTGAGTTTAATCCATTAACATTCCAGGTTAGAAATTTAGTCGCCATGTGTGGCGCCCCGAAGCTTTTGGAGCACATCTTCAATGGCCCCTGTAACTTCTTTGGGCCGCGCTCCTCCCACAGCTTCACTGTAAGTACGCTTTGAGAGTTTCATAAACTTCTGCTGGTCTTGCTCTTGTACTTGTCTTGCTCGTCTTAAAGCGCCACGCGTCAACCTCTGCTCTCCAGCAGCAGCCGATGAAACTATAATTTGATCCCCTCCAGCACCATTCTCCTCTCTCTGTCCACCTTCAGCCTCTTGAGGTTTTCCCTCTCCAGATCCCTTTGCAGCTTCCAGGAGTGATAGAGGGGTTGCTTTTAAAACATTGCTGTAGAAATCACGCGCCTGAGTCACAGTAACCAGACGATATCTTTTACCTTCGTGCATCACCACCAATCCGACTGGAATCTCCCATCTGAACTTAATATCACGTTGCTTAAGTTCCTGTGCAAGAAATGCAAAATCTTTCCTTCTCCTTAAAATCTTTGGAGGAATCTCTTTTAGAACCAGGACTTCTTGCTCAGCAACCACAACTTTAGTATCATAAGCAGCTTGAATAACTTCATCTCTAGTTGCTCTCTTTGTAAAATAGACCACCACATCTCTAGGTAGCTTCCTCTGCCTTGCAATCCATGAATTTACACGAAAAATTTTATCCATGCATCCCTCTATTTCAGATGCTGGCTGGCCCAATACTGCTTCCAAAGCCTCAGAAATCAGCTGCTTTAAGTCTTCTTTAGGATTCTCTTTTAAGCCCCTGATTCTAATAGCATACTGCATCTGATGGTACTGGACAAGGCTCAATTCTCCGTCCATTTTATCCCTTAAATTTTCATTCTCCAGTACCTTTACTTCTAATATAGAGTTCTTTTGACTAAGATCCTCCACTTTTTCATCCAAACGTTGCACACATTCAGCCACGCTTTCAACTGTAGACAAAATGTCTACCCTCATTGCACTAAACTTCTCTTCCATCCTCTCCTCCATTACATTAAACTTCTCTTCCATCCTCTCCTCCAATTTCTCCAGTTTCTCCTCCAGCTTTGCCATCTTATCATCCATCATTTCTGATATTACCTGGGATTGCTTTGCAAAGGCATCTTGTAAGTCCTTAAGCGTCAATGCCACAGGAGGTGCAGGAGGAAGCAAAGCTTGCAATGATGTCTGTTGCACCGGGGAAGTTCCCGCACTCCGAAGAACTTTAGAGGAAGATTTAGCCGCCATCTTTCCCCACTTTCACTTGTTGCGTACTTTCACTTTAAAGCTATAAAGTCCATTGAGCTAGGGAGTAGAAATAAAAATCTACTTCGCCTTGACCTCCTGTACCGCTCTGCCTGCTCCTTATTACTCCAAAGTCTTTCCTTCTGGCAGGGGTGGTCGCTAACGCCTGGCTCTGCTCCAAAAATCCCGGAGCAGAGACGCTGAGCAGCTCGGAGCAACCCAGGCTTCGGGGGGGCTCAATCCTTCAGCTGCCCAAGCTTTCAGCTCAGGCGGCCCCGGAGAGCTCAACCCCTACCTGGGGCCTCACCCCCTCCTCTTCTCCCGAGGAGGGGGCTTCAAATCCACCTAAACAGCTGATCGGCGCTGTTTTCGGTGGATAAACACAGCTGCGAAGCGGACAGCCCGAAACGGCTGTCTTCGGCGCCGCGCCGCCACCGGAAGTCCGGCACGCAACTGTTTTGAAACTTTGAATTTGGTACTTGACATGAAAAATTTGTCCCAGTACTCATTGTTTGTTTGGTACTCAATGCACAAGCTAGACTTGTCAGTGTTGGCTGCCTTATGGGAAAACACTGTTTGGTACTCGTTGTTTTTGATATTCATTGTGCCTCCTGGAACCAATTAATGATGAGTACAGAGGTATTTATGTTGGATACAGTATCATGATCAAAGCTCTCTTTCTTTTGTATATGTATGTGATACTGCTGTATATGCAAACTGGGAAGGCTTTGATCACCATGCAAGGCCTACCATTTTGCTGTTTTGAACACACACACACAAATGCACAAACATACAGACTGTCAGAACCCACTTCAGCCCACATCTTAAGAAAGAAGGACTCTTGGAGACAAGATTTTCCAAACAGGAACTTTTACTAAGAAATAGGAGATAGCAGGCATAATAGACAGGATCTGAAGAATCCCCTCACAGATCGATATTTTTAAAGTGTCCCCAAGCAAACCCCATCCCTCAGTTCGTTTGGTCAGTTCCGGATCAGCCAAGCTCCAGGTGGTAAGCCCCTCATGGGACAAGAGAGACAGCAGTCTGTTCGTAGCAGGATCATTTCCACCCCTTCACATTTCATCCGGAGAAACAACCCAGATTCTGGAGGCTTTCATTCCTCCCTTTCCACCTCCTTTCCTAGCTGCCCGCGAGATAAGAAGGAAATGCCTAGTGAGAGAGTAATTGATTATATTGTGATGGATAGAAGGCAGGCGGAATAAACAAAAGGTTACATTCAAGAAAGGAAGTGAAATCAATAAAACCCCATGCTTGTTCCTTCTCATCCTTGGGAATGGCAGAATCCAGGGGAGAGTGAGATTTGGGTTTTGCACAGAAGAGATAGTTAGAAATGAAATATAAATGGATTCTGACATCCTGCCCCCACTTTAAAAGTAGGAGAGATTCTCCTGTAGAGGAAACAAAAATATAGCTGTTAGCCTGGTTTGCTGGGATATTCTATATGAAACCTCTTTAGCAACTTAGGTGCTCTAATGTGACGTTTATTGACCCAATCGTTTTCTGAGGAGGGAAGGTGTTTCTAAGCTACTAGGTATTGAATTTCTCCATGGTACTTTCTAGAATCTAGGATTTCTTTTACCTCGAAGTATTGTTCTCCTTCAACCATGATTGGAGGTGGGGGGGGGTTGGCTGTAAGGGTGACTGTTGTTCCCTTTTTAGCAAACTGCAGTGAAAGATTGAGTGTATTTGCCTAAGATTTTTGGGTAGTTCTAATTCTACTGTTACTGGGTTTATGATTCTTTTAATTGGAAAAGGTCCTATATATTTTGGTCTGAGTTTTTTACAGGGTGTAGGGATTTTAGGGATTTTGTAGATAAATATACCATCTCTCTTACCCTGAATGGTGTGGGATCAACTCTCTTTTTGTCTGCCTGTGTTTTGTATGCTTGCCTAGCTTCGTCTAAAGCTTTTCTAACTATTGGCCAGGTGTTTTGCAATTGTGCAATCCATTCTTTCAGTGATGGGATTTCCAGTTCATTTGGGATTAGTTCTGGCATAGGGCTGAAACTTTGACCGGTGGCTATTTGAAAAGGAGTGTAGCCTGTGCTGGAGTGGACTGCATTATTGTAAGCAACTTCTGTGAAGGAAAGTAGGTCTTTCCAATTTGTTTGCTGGAAATTAATAAAGCATCTTAAGTATTACTCAAGTATTGAGTTCCCGCGTTCCAATTGACCATTCCCCTGAGGATGATGACTAGATGTCAGTCCCTGAGTAGTTCCTAAGAGGGATAAAAATTTCTTCCAAAACTTTGACGTAAATTGTACTCCCCTATCAAATATGATGAGTTGAAGTGCCCCATGCAGTCTGTAAATGTGCTGCATGAATAGTTTCGCTAAGGTTTTTGCAGTGGGAATCTTTTGGCAAGGAATAAAGTGTACCTGTTTAGAAAGCAGATCCGTAACCCCCCCTCTCCCCAGATGACAATGTTCCCATTGCTTTCTGGTAATTCCACTATAAAATCCATGGCTATTTCTTTCCAGAGGGCTGAGGGTTTTGCCACTATGTGACAGTTCAGGCGACTTCCCCTGCAGCCTCTTAGCCATTGCACATGTTTGGCAGCTGGCCACATAGCTTTCTATGTCCTTTTTCATGGATGGCCACCAAAATTACCTTTTAATTAAATGTAAAGTTTTTACAAACCCAAAATGTCCTGGTAATTTTGTATCATGGCACAACTGCATGAAATTGATCCTCTGGGTGGCCGGTATGTATAACTTCTCCTCCACCCAGGGTAGTCTGTCTTTGATTGTGCACACATGTCTAATTTTCTGCAACCATTTATCTATTTCCAAGGACTTTTGGAATTCAATTCCAGTTTGGCTATCCAGCTGCAGCTTTATTTTAGCTTGAGCCCTGGTGGTTACTGGTGCTGCCAGTTGTTGTTCGGGCATAAGTGGTTTAGAGTCAGTGGCCTGTATGCTGTTACATTGGGGCATGTGAGACAGTGCATCCGCCAGGAAATTCTTTCCCCCCGGTAAGTGTTTAAGTGTGAAACGGAATCAGTGAAAATGTTGAGACCAGCGGACTTGCTTAGGAGTGAGGAGGGGATTTTACAACATTGGAGTGAAGAAAAGAAAAAAAAATAGCTTGGGAATATTATGAGAACTTATATAAGCAACAAACAGTTCCAGATGATAGGATAAAACAATTCTTGGAAGAAACAGAGATACCTAAAATACCAGAGAAATATCACAAGATATAAATACTTACTAACAGACACGGGGGAGCTGAAAACCACAACAATTAGAGGAACGAGGAATAAAGATGGATTGGTACATGAGAACGCAAATACAATCTGGATATGAAAAAGATGTTAAAATAGATGGTTTTAACTTGGGGAAAACAGAGTTAGATGAAATACTCACAGGAACTGAAGAAAAATGGATAAAAAATGTATACTGTATTTTCTGGCGTATAAGACTACTTTTTAACCCATGAAAATCTTCTCAAAAGTCAGGGGTCATCTTATACGCCGGGTGCTGAAAATTTAGGGACAGGGCTGGCTAGAAAACCTGGAGCGGATCTCCCATTTAGTCTGCGCAGGGAAAGTGGGACCAATTGGAGAAGAAGCTGCAGTCTGTGATTTTTTACAGGGTTTATAGGGTTTCCTGCCTTAGCAGGGGGTTGGACTAGATGACCTCAAAGGTCCCCTCCAACTTATTATTATTATTATTATTATTATTATTATTATTATTATTATTATTTCCACTTGCACTGTTTTATGTTTACATGTTTGATGACAAACAGCCTTATGTTTATAAGTGACAGTTTTCCTACTTAGCACCTGCATGTCATAAGCATTTGAATTAAAATTACCATATTAAAATCAAATCTGATGTTTTTTAATTTTTATTTAGTGTGCGTTGGAAGAGGGGTAGTCTTATACGGCGAGTATAGCCCAAACCCTATAATTTAACAGGAAATGTAGGGGGTCGTCTTATACGCCCAGTCGTCTTATACGCCAGAAAATACGGTAGTTACTTACTACATATATACGGAGTTAGAGGTGGAACAAGTGAAAGAGACAATGATAAAGTGGATAAGAAATTTTGGATATACGATTGAATTAGATAGATGGCAGCAATTATTGGAAAGAAACTATAAACTAACAAGGGCGGCAGCATATAAAGAAAACATGTACAAAATGTTTTATAGATGGCACATGTCTCCAGAAAGATTAGCTAAAATGTTTAAGGACAGATCTGTGAAATGTTGGAAATGTCATCAAATACCAGGTTCTTTTTATCATATGTGGTGGATGTATGTAGAAGCTAAAACTTATTGGAATATAATTAGAACATGGATAGAAAAGATGATACAACAACGTATAGAACTAAGACCAAAAACATTCCTGTTGGGTATTTTATCAGATAAATATAATAAAGAGAAAACATATTTGATTATTCATATAATCACTGCAGCTAGGATTGTGTTTGCACAAAATTGGAAAGCACTGAAGCCCCACCCCCGAGAGGTGATTGGGAAAATATTGGAATGTGTGGAAATGAACAGATTAACAATGATAATTAAAGATAAGACAGAGTCAAAGTATTATGAAATTTGGGGAAATTTTTATGATTGGGTGAAAAGAGAATATGGTTAAAAGATAGCTAACACTAACTTAAATGGAAGAAAAAGGAGGAGATAAGGAGGGAGACCCAGCAGACACAGTATTGAAGAACCGGAGGTTGTATAAATATTTACAGAAGTATATACCGAGAAGGTCAGATTAATAGAAGTATTAATGTAATAGAAAATTAATCTTATTATACCTAATATAGATATTGAAAATCTAGGGAGAGGTGTTGCTCAGACATTACTGAATTGTATTGGAAGAGGAATGGGAGGGAAGAAAGGAGAGGAGAGAGGGAAGAGAGTAGAAGAGGGGGGAAGGAAGTAGGAAGGTTGGAGGAGAAGAGGAGAAGTGGGGAGAAATGGGAGGGGAGTGGTGAAGGAGAGAGGAGAGGAAGAAGAGGGAAGTAGGGAAGAAAGAGAAGAAAGTGAGAAAGAAGGTAGAGAAGAGGGAAGAGAGAGAAGGAGTATGGATAAAGTGAAAGGGGAAATGGACGAGCAACACCAAAATTTATGTGTATGTATTTATTTTATTAAAAGTATCTGATAGATAAGAATGTAAAAAGAATGTATGTTAATACTTGATAAAATATTACAGTATATTTGTTGATATGTATGGGGGAGAGTTGGAAAAAATAAAAATAAAAAACTTTAAAAAAAAGAATACTAAAAGGGCACACCGAACCTCAGGTCAGGAACAACTCCAAACACAAAAGCCCAAGAAGGTATAAAAACCCACCACTCCCTGCTCCATGTGGTCAGCTTTCCCAGAGCCACATTTCTGTCTGGCTCTCCTCTTCAACCTTCTTTCTAAAGCAGTGTCCATTTTGCTTATTCCTGGCTTGGACTGGACCCTGATGATTTTTCTTTCAACAGTAGGTTTAGCATCAGTTTTAAACATCATTTATTTTGTAATTAATGTTTTTAAACTAACAAGAAATTCCCAGCATTTACTATAGTATATAGGAAAAAATTAAATGAATTTATAGTCTCAGATGAATAAAACACAAATGCAGAATTTAAACTATGGAAGTATTTTATTTTATTATTATTTTTTGGTAAAAGTTTTTATTGGGTTTTTTTATAAATTCAGTAATAATTTTTCAACAAACGTGCTGTCTGTTTACATTTGCTAATATATATTCCTAATTATTCTTTCCTCTAGCCATCGATAAAATAAGTCCCAAGTTTGATAATATTCCATTTCTTTTTCTTTCAGTCTCATAGTCTATCTCTGCACATTCTAGTATTTTTTTAAATTATTTCTTCATCTGATGGTATTCCTTCATTTTTCCAGTATTGTGCAAATATAATTCTTACTGCTTAATTCTAATTGTTATTTTAACATTAAAAATCATTGGCACTTATCATAAAGTGTTCAATATTAGTTTCTAATTATTTAGAAATCAGCTTATGTTCTACTATGGTGTTATAGATAAATTCACTACATTGCTTTGGTTTTAAGAAATCAAAATAATCTTTTGTTTTATTTGGGGTCAATGTAGTCACATCTTTGATTATCTATCTTCTATAAATATTGCTCAAGACTGGATCACTAGAATTGTTTTTACTTCTTGGTACAAAAAGTTGGAATACATACATTATAGAATTATCCATTTTTCACATGAAAAATCACATCACATCACACTCTGAAATAGATTAAATTCAGTTCTACATTTTGAAATAATAATATACTGTATCATATTGATTTATATAGTCTGGAAATTCAGTATATGCTAATTTTAGCTCAACTATCTATACTTCATTAAGGGATTCAACCAAGGGTTTTGTATGCCTATGATTAAACTGAACACGACATAATTTCATAACAAATTGCTGTTTCCTCTCTTGAATCAATTATGGCATTTATAGAATAGTAATATATCACTGTTAGAAATATTGTAAAATATGTAGAAATTGTAAATTAAATAGAAGAATTTAAATGGAAAAAGAAAGCTATGTGAACAATTTGGGAAATTAAATTTTACACGATCTTTTTAAGACAACTGACCTAAAATGTAATTAACTAAGATTTTTTTAGCATTTTTAAAATTAGAATAGATGACATAACAAATCAATTATTAAAGATTTAACAGAATTAAATCTATTTTTCCCAAATATTGCTGGCTTTAAAATTCACTTGAAGGAAAAGATAAAAAAAGTGACTGAATTGCAATTTTAGAAACATAAAAGTAAAATCAGGAGCTAAAACTGCACACATATTTTGGACTGGCATATACATTTTAAAACTGCTTCTAACCATGATTAATTTCATGAAATGAGCAACATTCATACTATATAAGTAATCACCATACCATAGATGTAATCGTCCTGGTATTTTTATTCATCAAATGGGTTGGTTAATCAATCAATCAGAATAGAGCTGGAAGGGACCTTGGAAGTCTTCTAGTCCAAACCTCTGCTCCAGCAGGAGGCCCTATACAATTTCACACAGGTGGCTATCTAGTCCAGGGCTTTTCAACCTTTTCACCCATTGTACCACTTTTAGGATATGGCAACATCCAAGTACCACTAGTCGCCTAGCAAGGTATTAAAAAGTTGACGACCAAAAAAACAAAAGGAAAAAAGTGATGAAGTACAGGTAGTCCTCGACTTACAACAGTTCGCTTAGTGACTGTTCGGTTACAATGGCACTGAAAAAAGTGCCCCCCCAAGCCACAGCTGAGTAGGACACCTGTCTGCCTGCCCGGCGGCACTCTTCCTCCTGTCCGAGGTTTTCATTGTTGTGAGCATTTCTGTTGAGGAATGGCAGCGTGGGTGGGGTGGGGGGGGGGTGTTTGATTTTTATTCCACCACCCCCTCTGCTGGGTGATTGCAGCAGGTTTTGGTCACTTCACATGACCCTGGGATACTGTGACCATTATAAATATGAATCAATTGCCAAACATCTGAATGTAAATCACAAGACCCTGGAGATGCTGCAACATTCCAGCTGATCAGTGCTTCTTCTGGGCTCAGCAGAAGCGCCAGGATCAGCGCTGAGCTCCAGCTGTAGACTGGCACTGATCCTGGCTCTCCCTGTGAGCCCTGACAGCCCTGCAGCTCCAGCCATCTCTCACTCAGGCTTGTGTGGTGCTGCCACCGGTTCAGCTCATTCCCCTCCCCCGCTACCACTTTTGTAGGATGGTCGCGTACCACCTGCCAGGTGCCAATGTACCACAGGTGGTACCCGTACCACTGGTTGAAAAGCCCTGATCTAGTCTTTTCTTAAAACCCTCCAGTGATGAAGCACCTAAAAGTTCTGAAGGCAAGTTCTTCCACAGGTTAATTGTTCTCAGTGTATTAGATTTTTTGGCTGCTGTTGCACACTGCTAACTCATGTTTGTTTAACTGATCATCCACTAGGACTCCAAGTTCTCTCACACAGTGACTGTTTTTGAGACAGGCTTTGCCTAATCAGTACTTGTACCTTTGTTTTTTCCTGCTAAGGGGTAAAACCATGCTTTTCTCCACATTAAATCTCATGTTGGTGGATAGGGCCATTGTTCAAGTCTGTCAAGACCTTTTTGGATCCTGAGTTTATGTTCTGGTGCATTGGCTGTTCCTACCAATTTAGTGTCATCTGCAAATGTGATGAGTTTCCCTTCTATTTCCTCATCTAAGTCATTTATGAAGATATGGAAAAGTACTGGACCTAAGACAGAACCTTGTGGTGCCCCACTGTTTATTTCCCTCCATGTAGATGTAGTACCATTAAAAACTATTCATTGAGTATGGTTTGTCAGTCAGTAACAAATGATGGTGATGCTATCTATCCCACATTTTTCTAGTTTGCCAAGTTATAGGTTGTGGTCTATTATGTTGAATGCCCTGTGTTTCACTGGTTTACTAATTTAGTTACTTTATCAAAGAAAGAAATGTTTGGTTTAACATGAACCCTTTTTAACAAACAGATATAACTGCATATGTTTATAACTTTGTTTCTAGATGTTCACTGATCTGGTTTTTGATTACTTTTTCCAGTATCCAGTATTGATGTTAGGCTGATGGGTCTGTAGTTTCCTGGGTCTGTTTTTTTCCTCTTTAGGATTTTTATCCATGATATTTTGCTTAGGTTCTCTCTGAGTTTGTTAAAATCAGCCTTTAATGTTTAAGACACTGATTGGATTGTGTTCTATTGCTTGTGTTTGTATTATATTGAATTCCAGTATGACGTGGTCACTCTTGCCCAAGGTTCCAGCAACTTCTACTTCCTCTATCACTTCTTCTCTATTAGTAAGAATTAGGTCCGGGTATAGCTTTACTTCTAGTTCCCTCCTCTATCTTTTGGATGACAAAGTTGTCACCTACGTTGGTTAGGAATCTGTTCAATCTCCCACTTGCTGCAGAATTTGTCTCCCAGTTGATATCAGGGTAGTTAAAGTCTCCCATGACCACTGTGGTATGTTTCTTACATACATTTGTTAATTGTTTAGCAAAGAGTTCATCTATTTCTTCTGCTTGGTTGGGTGTCTTGTAGAATACGCCTATAGCTATGTTATTTTTCCCCTCTTTTATATGAATCCCAAATGGATTCTAGGAGGTTTTCATCTTTGGTTTTATATATTTCTGTAGAGACGTAGTGATCTTTTATATATAATGCAAATCCATCGCTTCTTTTGTTAGATCTGTTTCTTTTGAATAGTTTGTGTCAAGCTACAAACCCTACTGCCTTTAGGACAACAGCGTGCTTCTAACTTGCCAACAGAGAGGGGAGGAAGGGAAGAAAGCTTTGAATCTACAGGTGTCCTTTATCAGCATGAGACCCGAAGCTGCTGAAGAATTGTGTTGGCAAAACTAAAGTCTGTTCTCATAACAATTTGTTGTTGTTGTTAGTTGTGAAGTCGTGTCCGACCCATCGCGACCCTATGGACAATGTTCCTCCAGGCTTTCCTGTCCTCTACCATCTTTTGGAGTCCATTTAAGCTCACGCCTACTGCTTCAGTAACTCCATCCAGCCACCTCATTCTCTGTTGTCCCCTTCTTCTATTGCCCTCAATCTTTCCCAGCATTAGGCTCTTCTCCAGTGAGTCCTTCCTTCTCATTAGGTGGCCAAAGTATTTGAGTTTTAGCTTTAGGATCTGGCCTTCTAAAGAGCAGTCAGAGTTGATCTCCTCTAGGACTGACCGGTTTGATCGCCTTGCAGTCCAAGGGACTCGCAGGAGTCTTCTCCAGCACCATAGTTCAAAGGCCTCAATTCTTTGGCGCTCAGCCTTTTTGATGGTCCAACTTTCACTGCCATATATTGCAACTGGGAAGACCATAGCCTTGACTATACGCACTTTTGTTGACAGGGTGATGTCTCTGCTTTTTAGTGTGCTGTCTAGATTTACCATGGCTTTCCTCCCGAGGAGCAAGCGTCTTTTAATTTCTTGGCTACAGTCCCCATCTTCAGTGATCTTGGAGCCCAGGAAAATAAAATCTGTCACTACCTCCATTTCTTCCCCATCTATTTGCCAGGAATTGAGAGGGCTGGATGCCATGATCTTGGTTTTCTTAATGTTTAGTTTCAACCCAACTTTTGCACTCTCCTTCACTCGCAACAAGAGACTCTTCAGTTCCTCTTCACTTTCTGCCATTAGAGTGGTATCATCTGCATATCTTAGGTTGTTGATATTTCTTCCAGCAATCTTAATTCCAACTTTTGATTCATCTAGCCCTGCCTTTCTCATGATGTGCTCTGCATATAAGTTAAATAGGCAGGGCGACAGTATACAGCCTTGCCGGACTCCTTTCCCAATTTTGAACCAATCATAACAATTACTAGAAGATTTATTGGACAACGTGACCTGTACTGTCAGAGAGGGGCTGGGAGAAGTTTTGTTCTTTTAATTAACTGCTTCCCACCATTTCCTTAGAGCTACTTCCTTTTGACCCTACCAGTTTGATTCTGTTCAATAAAAGTAATCATTAGAATTTTGCAATGGCTCTGATGTTTTGCTTGGTTGGGCTTTACAGCCGGGGATTGACACTTTGTAACCTTCCATCAGGATATTCCAGTCATGAGTTTCATCCCACCAAGAGTCAGTAATGGCAACTATTTCATAACTGCTTCATGTACTAATACTTCAAGTTCACCCTGTTTGTTCCCTAAACGTTGAATGTTTGTGTACAGGCATTTGAGTCCTTTGTGGGTCTTGGATGTGTTACTTATATCTCCTACTTTGTAACTGGGATTTCCATCCTTCCCATCACTATGTTTTTCTTTTTTCTTCTTTCTCTTTACTCCATACCTCTGTATATGATTGGTTATCTAATGGTTTTTGCTTAGAATTAGGTTCTAAAGTCCATGAAGATTGGCTCCCCTCCCCCATCAATTTTAGTTTAAACCTCTTTTGATAAGATGAGCCAGTCATTTTCCAAATATATTCTTTCCAGTTCTTGTGAGGTGGAATCCATCCCTTGGATTCCAGGAATCTAGTCCATTTCTTAGACTCTTTTTTACCTCCCATTAAACTTACATCGGGTTAGTTTTTTATCTCAGTAGTTCAAAATAGCTCTTACTAGGTTATAGTCAAGTAAAAATGTGTCTATACTTTAGAGAGGAAGAAAGAGAAATTTCAAATGTCTCCCCAAAAACCAAATATCTTGTTTAAAGTTGTTGAAAACAGAGCTTAACTCTCTAAAATAATAAATGAATGTGTGATCCCCTCCCATGAATAAAATTAACCATATCATTAGTAGTAGGTATGGACTAAAATATCACTTTTAATTCTAATTGAAATTTAATAATTAAGATAAATTGTAATAATTTAATAATTAAACAATTACTTGGCAACTCTCTAGTTCCCCCAGTCAAAGTGGGGATAAGTTTTGACAGCATTCCTGATTTGCCCAGATAAGCCAGATCTGTTTTTTAAAATACTCTTCAATGTGCTTCCTTCAGATGGTCTATAAAAATGAATATCCGGAGTAAACAGAAACCCCAAGCAACAAATGCAGCAATGCTTCTTCAGCAACCTTTCTCAAAAGTAGTGGCTCACCATTATGCAGCGATGCCCAAACAGGAAAACTCCTGGGACTTAATGATCCGGGCCTTTTGCCTCAAAGTGTTAGTTGCAATGAGACTGGCTCACCCTTGGCTTTTGAGAAGAGTGAGAAGTTTGGGGGCTCCTTATGGTGGGAGCTGTAGCTCCCAAAAACACATGCTTTTTAATAAAATCAATAGAAACGATGCTCCTGATTTCTGATTTCCATAAGCTATCAGGGTTCTCCTTCTACAATGAGGGCACAACTAGCTTTCATAGGCCTCCCTGAATCATCAACATTATCAGACTCTAGTGATAAGGACCCCTTCATAGATTACTGCCTTGTCATGGCGAAGGGGCTTGCGTAATTCAATGAAGCTATGAGCTATGCCATGGAGGGCCACCCAAGACGTAAAGGTCATAGCAGAGAGTTCTGACAAAACGTGATCCATTGGAGAAGGAAATGGCAAACCACTCCAGTATCTTTGCCATGAAAACCCTATGGACAGTACCAAAAGGCAAAACGATATGACGCTGGAAGATGAGCCCCTCAGGTCGGAAGGCGTCCAATATGCTACTGGGGAAGAGCAGAGGGCTAGTACTAGTAGCGCCAGAAAGAATGAAGCGACTGGGCCAAAGCCGAAAGGACGCTCAGCTGTGGATATGTCTGGTGGTGAAAGGAAAGTCCGATGCTGTAAAGATTTTTTCGCCATAGGAACCTGGAATGTAAGATCCATGAATCAAGGAAAGCTGGACATGGTCAAACAAGAGATGACAAGACTAAAAATTGACATCTTAGGTGTCAGCGAACTAAAATGGACAGGAATGGGTGAATTTAATTCAGATGACCATCAGGTATAGTACTGCAGGCAAGAATCCCTCAGAGGAAATGGAGTAGCCTTCATAGTCAATAAAAAAATAGGAAAAGCAATACTGGGATACAATCCTCAAAATGACAGAATGATCTCAGTTCGAATCCAAGGCAAACCATTCAATATCACAGTAGTCCAAGTCTATGCCCCAACCACCGGTGCTGAAGAGGATGAAATTGACCGGTTCTATGAAGCCCTACAGCACCTTATAGAACTAATACCCCAAAATGATGTCCTTATCGTCATGGGGGATTGGAAAGCTAAAGTAGGAAGCCAAAAGATAACTGGAATAACAGGCAAGTTTGGCCTTGGAGTACAAAATGAAGCAGGGCACAGGCTGATAGAATTTTGTCAAGAGGATACGATGGTCATAGCAAACACTCTTTTCCAACAACCCAAGAGACGGCTTTACACATGGACATCACCAGACGGTCAACACAGAAATCAGATTGACTATATGCTCTGCAGCCAAAGATGGAGAAGCTCTATACAGTCAGTAAAAACAAGACCAGGAGCTGACTGTGGCTCAGACCATGAGCTTCTTGTTGCAAAGTTTA
Source organism: Vipera ursinii (assembly GCF_947247035.1). Taxonomy (NCBI): domain Eukaryota; kingdom Metazoa; phylum Chordata; class Lepidosauria; order Squamata; family Viperidae; genus Vipera; species Vipera ursinii. Next base: position 182,434,751 of record NC_139512.1, read on the forward strand.
GGCTTAAATAAAAGAAAGTAGGGAAAAGCGCTAGGCCAGTCAGGTATGAATTAAATCATATCCCTGTTCAATATACAGTAGAGGTGACAAATAGATTTAAGGAATTAGATCTGATACAGAGTGTCTGAAGAACTATGGACAGAGGTTCGCAACACTGTACAACAGGTAGCAACCAAAACCATTCCAAAGAAAAAGAAATGCAAGAAAGCAAAATGGCTGTCTGAGGAAGCTTTGCAAATAGCTGAGGAAAGAAGAGAAGCGAAAGGCAAGAGAGAAAAAGAAAGATATGCCCAATTAAATGCAGAATTCCAAAGAATAGCTGGAAGAGATAAGAATGCCATCTTAAATGTACAATGCAAAGAAATAGAAGAAAACAATAGAATAGGGAGGACCAGAGATCTTTTCAAGGAAATTGGAGAAATGAAAGGAACGTTTCATGCAAAAATGGGCATGATAAAGGACCAAAATGGCAGGGACCTAACAGAGGCAGAAGAGATTAAGAAGAGGTGGCAAAATTACACAGAAGAACTATACAAGAATGAGCTTAACGTCCCTGATAATCACAATGAGGTGGTCACTGACCTCAAGCCAGACGTCCTAGAATGTGAAGTGAAGTGGGCCTTAGAAAAGCTGAGCAACAACAAAGCTAGTGGAGGTGACAGTATTCCAGCTGAGCTATTCAAAATCTTAAAAGACGATGCAGTAAAAGTGCTACACTCAATTTGCCAACAAATTTGGAAAACTCAACAGTGACCACAGGATTGGAAAAGATCAGTTTACATTCCAATTCCAAAGAAAGGCAGTGCCAAAGAATGTTCAAACTATCGCACCATTGCACTCATTTCTCATGCTAGTAAAGTTATGCTTAAAATTCTACAAGCTAGACTCCAGCAGTATGTGGATCGAGAACTACTAGAAGTACAGGCAGGATTTCAAAGAGGCAGAGGAACTAGAGATCAAATTGCTAACATACGCTGGATTATGGAGAAAGCTAGAGAGTTCCAGAAAAACATCTACTTCTACTTTATTGACTATGCTAAAGCCTTTGATTGTGTGGATCATAACAAACTCTGGCAAGTCCTTAAAGAGATGGGCATACCAGACCATCTTATTTGTCTCTTGAGAAACCTATATGCGGGCCAAGAAGCAACAGTGAGAACTGGACACGGAACCACTGATTGGTTCAAAATTGGGAAAGGAGTCCGGCAAGGCTGTATACTGTCGCCTTGCCTATTTAACTTATATGCAGAGCACATCATGAGAAAGGCAGGGCTAGATGAATCAAAAGTTGGAATTAAGATTGCCGGAAGAAACATCAACAACCTAAGATATGCAGATGATACCACTCTAATGGCAGAAAGTGAAGAAGAACTAAAGAGCCTCGTGTTGCGGGTGAAGAAGGAGAGTGCAAAACCTGGGTTGAAACTAAACATTAAGAAAACCAAGATCATGGCATCTGGCCCTCTCAATTCCTGGCAAATAGATGGGGAAGAAATGGAGGTAGTGACAGATTTTATTTTCCTGGGCTCCAAGATCACTGCAGATGGGGACTGTAGCCAAGAAATTAAAAGACGCTTGCTCCTGGGGAGGAAGCCATGGCAAATCTAGACAGCACACTAAAAAGCAGAGACATCACCCTGTCAACAAAAGTGCGTATAGTCAAGGCTATGGTTTTCCCAGTCGCAATGTATGGCAGTGAAAGCTGGACCATAAGAAAGGCTGAGCACCAAAGAATTGAAGCCTTTGAACTATGGTGCTGGAGAAAACTCTTGCGAGTTCCTTGGACTGCAAGGCGATCAAACCGGTCAGTCCTAGAGGAGATCAACCCTGACTGCTCTTTAGAAGGCCAGATCCTGAAGCTAAAACTCAAATACTTTGGCCACCTAATGAGAAGGAAGGACTCACTGGAGAAGAGCCTAATGCTGGGAAAGATTGAGGGCAATAGAAGAAGGGGACGACAGAGAATGAGGTGGCTGGATGGAGTCACTGAAGCAGTAGGCGTGAGCCTAGATGGACTCCAGAAGATGGTAGAGGACAGGAAGGCCTGGAGGAACATTGTCCATAGGGTCGCGATGGGTCGGACACGACTTCGCAACTAACAACAACAACAACAAAGTGATAAGGAGTCAAGAACCATAGTAGTTTCTTCCCAGTGTCTTGTCTCCAATTGTGCAAGAAAGAAAAATGCTCTTGTAATTTTTTAAATCAGTTTTCATACAACTTAATGAAAAATATTTTTTTTAGAAAGTTTCCTAGAAGAAAAATATTTTGGAGAAATTTGCATGGTTGGATCAGCACTCTCTTTCAGGCAACCTACCTCACAATAATAAAGTTGTAAAGTTGGTTGTGTAGGAATACTTGAGAGTGGCATGAGAGGATTGGAGAGGTGCATGGGGTACGTAAGTGTTAGGTAAGGAAATAGCTCTGAAATGGTGACCCAACTAGTTACAGGTTGTCTTGTTAAATAATAATTTTCCCACAACAGAACATTTTTTACAATTCTTCCTTTTTAAATTCCTATCCAATAATCAAAAAATTGTCATGAGTAATCCTGACTCCTCTGCCCCCTCCATAATATGTTGAGATACACAGGAAAATAGAACTTGACCCTAAAAAGTAGCAGGGGCCCAAGTGGATAAACTGGGAAATTTTTCTTATTGTTATTATATTGTCTTTGCTTTTAAAAATTTGCTCTCCTGGAAGGGAGAACCTTACCTGGGGACTTTGCAAAAAATACAATGTCTAACGATGAAGCAAGAGAGCAGGAAAGCCCCATGGAAAAGGAACTTTCCCCACGAACAAAACTCCACCAATGATCAGAAGCTGAAGCATCATATTCTTCCGGGGAAGAGGTGGTGGAGACGCACGACTGCAAACCCTGGTGGTCGATGGGCATTGGAAGGAAAAGCAAGTGGGAAAAGGCATCAAGGAAAGTGACCCTGAGGCATGGCGGCCACCAACCCAAATGGAGGCAAGAGATGGAGAGCTCCCTGCATGTCAGTGAAGAGGAGCGGATCCTAGAAAAAGCTATTGACCTGATGAAGAAAACCCTTAGCTCACTAAGAGAGGAGAAACTTGAATACCGCAGCTGCAGCAGCGCCTGGGGCTGCAACTGGAGAGACAGTGGGGGGGATCCGGAACCTGCAACACTGGGGCTGTCTGCTGGACCAGGAGCTGCCGCCTCAGCAGCACCCACCCCCTGCCAAACAACAATGGGGATCAGGATGGGGGGCAATACCGGCTGCTGCGCAGACACCAATCCATTCAAAGGCTACCACCGCTGGGGGACTTGGTTTGGGTAAGGAACTACGGGGCAGGGCACTCATGGATTCCAGGGATTGTGGTTGAAAAAACCCTGTGTGATGAGGGCCTATCAGTCTCTGCGGCCACTCCCTCAGGGTGCAACCGGTCAAGCTTGGTGATGAGGCGCTGTCCCCATCGTAGTTCTGCTGGGCTCTTCCCAGTGGCAACGCACGGTGTGGTGTGTTGGGCGAGCAAAATGTTTGCCAGTCTCTGATGCCAGTCCCCGCTGATGATGCACCGGACTGCATCCTTGGTCGTCCTTACCATCCGTTCAGCTTGCCCGTTAGTCGACGGGTGGAAGGGCGCGGAGGTGGCGTCTCTTATCCTATTCACCTTCAAGAACGCCTGGAAATCATTAGCGGTAAACTGAGGCCCGTTATCAGACACGATTACGTCGGGGAGGCCATGTGTGGCAAAGAGGGCCCTGAGCACCTGGATTGTCCTTGCTGAGGTCATGTTGGGAACAGGGACTACCTCCAGCCACTTAGAGTGGCTGTCCACTACCACTAAGAACAGTTGGCCCTGGAAAGGCCCCACATAGTCGATGTGAATGCAGGACCAGGGTGTGTGTGTGGCCTCCCACCGGTGCACTGGGGCGTGGGGCATTTCTGGCCTGGATCTCTGGCATGTGTAACAGGCCTTGACCCGTTCCTCAATGTCCTTGTCCAGCCCTGGCCACCAGAGGTAGCTTCTGCCCAGCGCCTTCATCCTAACCACACCTGGATGTCCCTCATGTAAAGACTCGAGCACCCTGCCCCGGACTGCTGTGGGAATGATGACCCTGCCTCCCCAAAGGAGGCAACCCCGGTGCGTGGAGAGCTCGTGCCGCCTGGTGAAGTATGCCTGGAATTCGGGCCCTGGGGACTTGCCCTGCCAACCAGTGCAAACCCACGAGTGTACCCTGCTCGTGATGTTGTCAGAGGCTGTGCTGGTTGCAATGTCCTTGGCATGTCCTGGGCATTCTGGTAGTTCCTGCAGAGCTAGGATTTGTGTTGCTGGTGCCAGATCTGGTTCAGTGTTGTCTATGGGTAGCCTACTTAGGCCGTCTGCGTGGCCCATCTCCTTCCCTGGCTTGTGCATCAGCTTGCAATTGTAAGCTGCAAGGAAGATGGACCACCGGAGCATTCTGGGAGATAGTATTTGGGTGGTCTGCTTATCCGTTGTGAACAGGCCTAGCAGTGGTTTGTGGTCTGTGTAAATGGTGAACTCCTTGCCATATAGATAATTGTGGAACTTCTTAATCCCTGCCACGATTGCCAGGGCTTCCTTATCTATTTGGGCGTAGTTCCTCTCTGCTCCAGACAGCGTCCTGGAATAGTAGGCTATTGGAATTTGAGCCCCATTAGGCTCAAGGTGGCTTAGTACTGCACCCACGCCATAAGGAGATGCATCGCACGTGATGCATATGGGCTTTGTTTCTATGAAGTGTGTTACTGTGGACTTGTCAGACAGTAGTGCCTTTAAGGCTCTGAAAGTTTGGTCGTGAACGGGAGTCCAGGCCCATGTTGCCTTCTTGTCCAATAACCTGTGTAGTGGTTCTGCAATTGCTGCCTTGTGAGGAAGAAAGGTGTGATAGAAGTTGAGCAGGCCCAGGAATGCCTGTAGCTCTGCCTTGTTCTTAGGTGTGGGTGCCAGTTTGATTGCCCTTACCTTGGACTCTGTGGGGTGGATTCCCTTGGCATCTATCCTGAATCCCAAAAATTCAGTGGAAGGAACACCAATGCTGCACTTTTCCCTCTTCAGTTTGAGGCCAGCAGCGCGCAGCCTGGTTAGTACCTCCCTCAGCCTACCTGCCAGTTCTTCAGCTGATGCTCCTGCAATCAGGACGTCATCAAAATAAGGGCAGACTCCTGGAATGCCCTTGAGTGTTTTCTCCATGATCTCCTGAAAAATGCCAGGAGCTACGCTGATCCCAAACTGCAGCCTGTTTACCCTGAAAGCTCCCCTGTGAGTCACTATCATCTGAGTGTCAGCCGTTTCCCTGGTAACCGTGAGCTGTTGGTACGCCTGTGCAAGATCGAGCTTTGCAAAGATGGCGCTGCCTTGGAGGGAAGCGAGAACGTGGCTGACCGTGGGGACCAGGTAAGCGTGCAGGTTTAGGGCGCAGTTCACCGAACACTTGTAGTTGGCGCAGATCCTCACCTCCCCGTTGGCTTTCAGTGGGGTGACTATTGGGGTCTCCCACTCTCCCCCACCTATGGGCTCTTAAGATTCCCTGGCCCACCAGCTTGTCCAGTTCGCTCTCGATCTTATGCTTGAGCGTGAAGGGGACTCGCCGCGGCCTGACCCTAATGGGGGAACGCTCGGGTTCAACTTGAACGAGATGGGGGGCCCTGTGTACCTGTCCAGCTTCTCATCAAAGACGTCTGCAAACTCCTTGCAGACGGCCTCGATGGATTCTCCCTGGATCCGGTGGATCCTGGAGACTGTGATTCCCAGGGCCTCAAACCAGTCTAGGCCGACAGTGTACTTGCCCAGCTTCCCATCGAAGACGTCTGCAAACTCCTTGCAGACAGCCTCGATGGATTCTCCCTGGATCCGGTGGATCCCGGAGACTGTGATTCCCAGGGCCTCAAACTACTCTAGGCTGACTAGGCTGGCTCTCCGGCCCTCTACCACTATGACCTCCAGGTGCTCCTTGCGACTCTTAAACCCCATGGAAATGGTGGCTTCCCCCTTTACCTTGACCGGCGAGTTTTGGAAGTCGGTCAGGGCTAAATTTGAGGGCTGTAATTGAATCCGCTGCTTGCTCCGGCTGTTAATATAGTTAAGGGTCTCGTCCAAAATGACAGAGACCGCCGATCCAAAGTCAAGCTCCATGCTGCAGGGGATGCCCTGCAAGCGGATTGTTAATTTAATTTTTGATCTAAGCAGCCGGCGGCTACCCGTGTGGTGGATGGCCAGCCGGCTCTCAACATAGCCAATTCATAATTTGATCGGGGCCCCAGTACCTCTCAACGGTGATTCATCCGGGCACAGCTCATGGCTCTCTTCTCGGGGGCAGCGGCTACGACAGACCGCAGCTATGTGGCCTGTCTTCTTGCAGGCCCGACACGTGGCCGACCAGAACTTGCAGAGGCTATGCACGTGGTTTCCGCCACAGCCTGCGCACTTCTGCGAGTTGTTGGCCGGCTTGGGCTTGTCCGGGTGCCCACCTCGTTGGTTGGGTGTCGACTTTTGCCGGAGGAGGTCGATGCTTTGTTCGTCCTCCTCGTCCTCGGCTGAGATGACTTGCTGGTGGATGCTGGCCATCTGGCTGCCGGTTCTGGACTCCTGGACAGCCTGGACAGCCCCACAGGCCGCTTCATGGGCCAGGATGGCGTCCTGGGCCTCCTGAAGCGAGATTTCGTCTTTTGCGAACAGGCGCTCTTGCAGCCTCGTGTCTCGTAGGCCACAAACCAGCCTGTCGCGTAGCCGCTCCTCCAGGTTCGAAAATTTGCAGGCGACGGCGGCTTCTTGCAGGGCGGCAATGTAGTCGGCCCCGGACTTGTCGGGACGCTGGTCCCTCTTCTCAAACTGCGACCTCGAAGCCAGTTTGGACATGCGGGGCCGGACATTTGCGTTAAGCTTGGCGACGAGGTCCCGGTAAGAGACGGTTTCAATGGCCTCTGGGGTGAACAGGTTTGTGGCGACCTCGAGAAGTGCGGGTCCGCATATGCAGAGCAGGGCTGCCGCCTTCGAGCCATCCTCCGAGATCTGGTTAAGTCTCATGTACAGCTCGGCCTGCGACAGGTATTGGGCCCATTTCTCCGGGTGGCGGGTGTCGAACTTGCGGGGTTGCCCTGTTTGTGCCATCGCCCTTCCGTCGGTTTCTGCAGCGTCTGGTTCAGTCGCTTGTTGCGGTGGCCGGAGCCAGTCTCGGGTCTCTCACGGTGGCCAGTCGCGGTGGCTGGCGGTCACATTGGGGATAAAAAAAGATTCCACTTTTCCTTCAGCACGCAGTGCGTTCCCCTAGTGACTTCAGCTCTTCTGTCGGCAGCATCCCACCTTCGTCGCCACTACAATGTAGTGGGTCCGATGCAAGGAAGAGATGCCAGCCGGAGTATGTGTTCAGCTCTTTATTGTGGGGGGGGGGTGCATACTGGAGAACAAGGACTACTTGGCCTCCTTATATATCTAGCTAGGCAGGCAGCCAGCCAATGGGGTTGGCCCTAGGTTTCCGGCCGAAACTAGGTTTCCCGCCAAAACTGTCCAGGCCACACCCCCTGGTGGCTGTTGCTATGCAGATGCCTGCACCTGGATACATAACAGAGACAGCATCAGTGGGGGAAGAGAAGGGGTTACCAGAAATACCGGAGGAATACAGGGACCTTGCTGAAGTTTTCAGTGAGGAACGGGCAGATGAGCTTCCCCCTCACCAGCCCACAGGTTGTGCTATAGAATTCAAACCTGGGGCAAAACTCCCAAAGCCCAGGATGTATGCCAGGAGCCCAAAAGAAATGGTGGAGACGGAAAGATTCGTAAAAAAACCTAGAAAGGGGATTTATTGAGCTGCCAAACCCAAAGTGGCTGCCCCAGTCCTGTTCAGGATTATAGGTGGATTATAGGTCTCTGAACACAGTGAATGTAATCTGTATCCCCTATCCCTAATGAAGGATATGCTATCCCACCTATCGAAAGGAAGGATTTTTACCAAACTAGACCTGAGAGAAGCATACTACAACATTAGGATTAAGGAAGGAGACGAATGGAAGACTGTTCAATTGCCCAATGGGTTGCTACCAGTTCAAAGTCCTGCCATTTGGACTGCAAGGGGCCCCTGCAGTTTTTATGCAATTAACTAATGAAGTGCTAAGAGAGCACCTATATAAAGGGGGTCCTGGTTTACCTAGATGACATCCTTATTTTCACTGAGACCAAAGAGGAGCATGGTAACCTAGTCACAGCACTTTTGAAAAAATTGCTGACCACCCACCTATATGCTAAACTATTGAAATGTGAATTCCACCAGGAACACCAGGAAAGAATAGACTACCTAGGGTATCGCATATCCCCACAGGGCATCGAAATGGACCCTGAGAAAGTCAGGGCCGTATTAGAATGTGCAACCCCCCACACACAATGAAGCGATTGCAAAGTTTCCTAGGGTTTGCAAACTTCTACCACCAATTCACCCCTTCGTTTCACCAAATAGCCCTGCCCCTCACAAACTTGTTGAAAACAAAGGGGGGGGGGCAGTGAAACCCAGCCAGTCCCTGAAGTGGATAATGGAATGTCAAGAAGCATTTGAGAGGCTAAAGAGACTTTTTTCTGCCGAACCTGTCCTGAAACATCCAGATCCCGATAAAGCTTTTGTAATACAGGCAGATGCTAGCGATGTGATGGTCGGAGGTGTATTATTACAGGAAAATGATAGGGCATTGCAGCCATGTGCATATACATCCAGGAAACTCACGGAGACAGAACAACGTTGGGCTGTGCGGGAAAAGGAGGCATATGCTGTGAGGTGGTCATTATTTACATGGCACCATTTCCTTGAAGTAAATAAAGTCTCCTTCCAGGTCTGGACATACCACAAAAATTTGAAAGCACTAAAAACAGCAAGGAAACTCACTCCTAAGCAAGCCCGCTGGTCCCAACATTTTCACTGATTCCGTTTCACTCTCACGGGGGGGGGGGGAATTTCTTGATGCATGCATTATCTCGTATGCCCCAATATAACACCACATGGGTCACTGACTCTAAAACACATATGCCCAAGCAACAACTGGCAGCACCAGTCACCACCAGGACCCAAGCTAAAATGAAGCCGCAGGTGGATAGCCAAACTGGAATAGAATTCTGAAAGTCTTTGGAAACTGATGAATGGTTCCAGAAAAATAGACATGTGTGAACAATTAGATATGGACTACCCTGGGTCGGTGAGAGGTTATACATACCTGCCACCCAGAGGATCACTTTCATGTAGCTGTGCGATGATACAAAATCAGCAGGGCATTTTGGGTTTGTAAAAACCCTACACTTAACTAAAAGGAAATTTTGGTGGCCATCCATGAAAAAGGACATAGAAATAGATTTAAGGAATTAGATCTAATAGACAGAGTGCCTGAAGAACTATGGATGAAGGTTCGCAACATTGTACAAGAGCTAGCAACTAAAACCATCCCAAAGAAAAAGAAATGCAAGAAAGCAAAATGGCTGTCTGAGGAAGCTTTGCAAATAGCTGAGTAAAGGAGGGAAGCAAAAGGCAAGGGAGAAAAAGAAAGATACACCCAATTGAATGCAGAATTCCAGAGAATAATTAGAAGAGATAAGAATGCCTTCTTAAATGAACAGTGCACAGAAGAAAACAATAGAGTAGGGAGGAGCAGAGATCTCTTCAAGAAAATTGGAGAGATGAAGGGAACGTTTCATGCAAAAGTGGGCATGATAAAGGACCAAAATGGCAGGGACCTAACAGGCAGAAGAGATTAAGAAGAGGTGGCAAAATTACACAGAAGAACTATACAAAAATGAGCTTAATGTCCCTGATAACCACAATGAGGTGGTCACTGACCTCGAGCTAGACATCCTAGAATGTGAAGTGAAGTGGGCCTTAGGAAAGCTGAGCAACAACAAAGCTAGTGGAGGTGACAGTATTCCAGCTGAGCTATTCAAAATCTTAAAAGATGACGCAGTAAAAGTGCTACACTCAATTTGCCAGCAAATTTGGAAAACACAACAATGGCCACAGGATTGGAAAAGATCAGTTTACATTCCAATTCCAAAGCAGTGCCAAAGAATGTTCAAACTATCGCACCATTGCACTCATTTCTCATGCTAGTAAAGTTATGCTTAAAATCCAACAAGCTAGACTCCAGCAGTATGTAGATTGAGAACTACCAGAAGTACAGGCAGGATTTTGAAGAGGCAGAGGAACTAGAGATCAAATTGCCAACATACGCTGGATCATGGAGAAAGCTAGGGAGTTCCAGAAAAACATGTGCTTCTGCTTCATTGACTATGCTAAAGCATTTGATTGTGTGGATCACAACAAACTGTGATGGGAGTACCAGACAATCTCATTTGTCTCTTGAGAAACCTATATGCAGGTCAAGAAGCAACAGTGAGAACTGGACATGGAACCACTGATTGGTTCAAAATTGGGAAAGGAGTCCGGCAAGGCTGTATACTGTCGTCCTGCCTGTTTAACTTATATTCAGAGCACATCATGAGAAAGGCAGGGCTAGATGAATCAAAAGTTGGAATTAAGATTGCCGGGAGAAATATCAACAACCTAAGATATGCAGATGATACCACTCTAATGGCAGAAAGTGAAGAAGAACTAAAGAGCCTCTTGTTGGGGGTGAAGGAGTTGGCTTGGAACTTAACATTAAGAAAACCAAGATCATGGCATCTGGCCCTCTCAATTCCTGGCAAATAGATGGGGAAGAAATGGAGGTAGTGACAGATTTTATTTTCCTGGGCTCCAAGATCACCACAGATGGGGACTGCAGCCAAGAAATTAAAAGATCTTTGCTCCTGGGGAGGAAAGCCATGGCAAATCTAGACAGCACACTAAAAAGCAGAGACATCACCCTGCCAACAAAAGTGCGTATAGTCAAGGCTATGGTCTTCCCAGTTGCAATGTACGGCTGTGAAAGTTGGACCATAAGAAAGGCTGAGCGCCAAAGAATTGAGGCCTTTGAGTTATGGTGCTGGAGAAGACTCCTGCGAGTCATTTGGATTGCAAGGCGATCAAACCGGTCAGTCCTAGAGGAGATCAACCCTGACTGCTCTTTAGAAGGCCAGATCCTGAAGTTGAAACTCAAATAATTTGGCCACCTAATGAGAAGGAAGGACTCACTGGAGAAGAGCCTAATGCTGGGAAAGATTGAGGGCAATAGAAGAAGGGGACAACAGAGAATGAGGTGGCTGAATGGAGTCACTGAAGCAGTAGGCGTGAGCCTGAATGTACTCCAGAAGGTGGTAGAGGACAGGAAGGCCCGGAGGAACGTTGTCCATGGGGTCGTGATGGGTCGGACATGACTTTGGAACTAACAACAACACTTTATGTTTCTCAATTAGTTATCAATCCATAAAATAATATTTTCTATCCAGAAAGAAAACTTTGGTAAGAGACCCTCTTATCAAAGTTCAAATTAAAAAATCTTGATCAGATCAGTATGTATATCACAACACTTTAATATCAGTGAAACAAGGCTTCTTTTTAACATAGAGCTATTAGATGTGGGTTGCTAAAATTCAGAAGACCTCGAGATGGTAGCAAAGTTCCTGCATGTTGTCATATAGTCATGAAAGGAAGGTAGAAGTGACTAGAGAGAAAAAGCCATGTTCATAGCAGCAAAAAAGCAGCAAAAAGCTGAAAGATCTCAACCCTTAATAACAGGCTCTCAGCCAAAGTACAATATATCACGCAGATAAAAAGATGCAAAACACTGCTTCCATAAGGGATCAGATAAACCCAACATTAGTTGTCTTTGGTTCTGGGTGGGAGATGAGAAGAAAGTTGCAGTGGCCTACAAGAATAGTTAATAAGGCATCCTGGAGCTGAAATTGAGATTAAAGTTTAATTCTGTAAAAATAAAAAGCCCTTTGTTACACCTAGCCACTTTAACCAAGTTCAGTTCATTTTGAACTTTTATTCTGTCTCAGTTTTTAGTTCAGTCTGCTCGGAGTTCTGTCTCTGAGCTAAATAGACTAAAACACACTATAAACTGTTGTAGAGAGACTTAAAAAGATCGTGGAATGGTTGTTTTATTGCAAACAAAATATGAGCAAGTAGTGTCATGTGACAACAAAGAAGGGACATATGATTTTAATTTGCATCAACCCCAATACTTGGGTTTAATTTCCCAATCCTGGGAAGTATTTGTTCCATGCTATTCTCTTTGAATAGATCTCACCTCAAGTACAATATCTAGTTCTGAGCACCAACATTTAAGAAGAATTCAGAAAACTTTAACAGGTCCGGAGACTGCAAGATGATCATGAATTAAGCCCAATGAAGTGAAATTGAAGGAGCAGAATAATCAGCCTTGAAAAAAGGTAGCTTAGGGCCGTGGTGGTGAACCTATGTCACATGTGCCACAGGCGGTATGCATAGTCATCCCTGTGGGCATGCACACCATCGCCCGGAGGGAGGCGGGGCCAGACTGCTTCCCTCCACCTCTCCATGTGCGCCTGCGCTCTCGGCTCTCTTTCTCTCTGCACTGAGAGCCAGGGAGCAACTGCAAGAGCTGAGCGGATCCAGGCTGGATGGTGGAGGCAGCTGCTTAGGGGAAGAATATGGTAACACTCTTCAAATACCTGAAAAATGTCATATAGAAGAAAATGAAGTCTGTCCTATCTTGCTCACATGCAGGACACAGAATACTGTATTTGTCAAAAGGAGAAACTTAGTTGCAAAAGTAGAAATAGCAACAATTTAGAGGAACGTGATCATGGACTTAAATTGATTTTAACAAACTCAGGATGGATCCTATGGCAGGAGAAAGTAATGGGAGAAGGAGCTCAAAATTGGTGGGATGTTCTGGAAACAATTCCAGTTTAAAAAAATGGCAAGGTAGCTAACAATGCCAAGGCAGCCAGCAAAGAGCTTAGTGAAGACATGAAAACAGAAAGGACATGCATAGCATATATTCATTATAAGTTTATATTTGGAAGAAATTTTGCTTATTGTTATGCTAAGTATTATGACTCTTTTTACTCCTCCATCCTGTCTGCCCTGAGACTAGTCTATGAGCCATGATTTCATAAAAAAATGAATCTTCCTTGATTGCTATATCAAACATTGGTCTAGTGCAGTCCACCATTCAGTTAACCCACATTAGAGCAACTGTGTTCTGCTATCTACTTCAAAACCATTCCTGTTACAACAACTTCATCTAATCTATATATTTGCCAGTAACAAAAGGCAAAAAAGAGCAACTTTCCCCTTTTTACTCTCTTATTTGAGCCAGTGAGCTATGTATTTTATTCTATTATTTCTTTTATTTCGATGTTGTTCAAATAAGTGTTAGCTACTGCAGTTATATTATCATTCTAATTTCACCATGAAATTCAAAATGTCTCAACCTGGAATTCTTAATATGTATCTGAAACATGACTGCACTTTCAAAATGTGAAATGCTTTCATATTTAATCTGACACACAATCTTCTTTCATTGCACAATAGCAATATTACTGAAATAACTTTAGACCAATGGCTATACACCATGTATAGATTTTGACACTTTAATGTTTAGTGATGAGTTTGAGCTTATAAAAAATATGTTAACAGTATTGCACAGGATGTCTGCTATAACCTCCAAACTTCATTCTGTAACAATATCTTGGGATTTCCAAGATTTATCTTACATAGTCATGAACTGTTTGTTAGAATACAAATAACTTCCAATCATCTAAATAATACCCACCATTTTTCTGTTTGTTGATTTTTGTTTAATTGCAGAAGAGAAATTGAAATAGGATGTCCACTCTTACTTGTTTTGTTGATATATGATCTCCATGCTGCTGCAGTCTGAACTACACTTTTAGAGCGATGCAGTAGCCACTGGCTGTTCTTTTTTCAATCTCTTGAAAACCAGCTAACACATGATATTCTTGTAATTATATACTGTATACCAAAGAACAAATGTATACAAAAATCTGGATTTCTCATGTAATCATGATCTGGATTCTTTTCCTGCATATCTACGATAAGATAGTTTGGGTTAGCATTTATGTTCTTTATTAATACCATTATTTTAGAAGAAATGTACTTAAACATGCTGTGATGTTAGAAATCAAAGTATTAAGGAAAAAGTCTTCTTTTCTAGGCAGAAATTGATTATTTAGATCTTTTCTAATTTAGGCTCATTGAAGCTTTGGCACAGATCTAGGCTTAAACTGTTTAGGACAGGGGTCTTCAAACTTGGCCCTTTTATGACTTGTGGACTTTCAACTCCCAGAATTCCTGAGCCTGAGGAATTCTGGGAGTTGAAATCCACAAGTCATAAAAGGGCCAAGTTTGAAGACCCCTGATTTAGGGGATGATTAATGCTAGGAACTGGATTGGGATATGTGACCCTCGGTTCTAATGGTCTTGAGAAGGAAGTGGAGGGGAGTAAAATGATTGCTCATTGAGCAATGAGATAGAGACTCAAACAGCCCTTGTTTTCCTTGTATTCTATCTTGCAGGTAGATGTAACAGAGCGCAATGTTAGTCTATGGTGGCAAAAATTCAGAAGCAGTCTGGAAGTACCTTTTCCAACTAACACATTTTATTAAAAGGAATAATATTTCATGATCTATAATTCACTTTTATCAATTGCAGAGAGTGGCTCCAGATCCCCTTGATAATACACAGTCATCTTTTGGAATCCCAGAAGGCATGATATGTCTGTTGCAGCACCTGCCCTTTGGAATGAAGCCTGCCCCCCCCCAAACCCCACTTCTGAGATCTGGATGACCTGGCTGTTCTCCCAGGAGCAGGATGAATAGAATACCACTTCTTAGAGGTGTCAGATCTGTTATAACTGTTTTGATGTTAGTGTCTGGATCCCCAGTCTGTTATTTCAATTACTATATTTCTTTTTTTATTTGATTTTATTGCATTGTATAATATTGTATCATGTTGTATTTATGATGAGTGCAGTGTCCTGGGGTCATGTGATCACCTTTTGCAACCTTCTGACAAGCAAAGTCAATGGAAAAGCCAGATTAACTTAACAACCATATTACTAACTTAACAACTGTGGTGATATACTTAACAATTGTAGCAAGAAAGATTGTAAAATGGGGCAAAACTCACTTAAGAACTGTCTCATCTAGCAACAGAAATTTTGAGTTTGATTGTGGTCATCAGCTGAGGACAACCTGTATTCATATTTTGTTTTTACACTGAGACCAACCAAGCATCATTTTTGAGTTGGATTTTATGAAAAATCAAATCAAATTAATATTTATCATAAAGTTCCTCCTCCAGAAATTGGAGAATTGGACAGAGCCCATAAGATGATTATGTTCATGGTTTTTGGTGGTTTTATCTTGGCTGCCTAGTACATATTTATTGTTACATTTATTTATTTACTACATTTGTATAGCCACTTATAACAAACTCTGGGAGGTTCCCAATCAAAAATTTAAATAACATAAAAACCATATTAAAAACACATAAAAAGCCTGGTGCTGAGTCTAGTTTCTGATGTGTAGTCATCTCACCCTATCCTAGTGCTTTGGGGGGAAGTGATTTGTAGAAGCCTAGCAGGGAAGAGGCTTGCTAAAGTTTGGGGGGGGGGGAGGAGGATCTTCCATAGGGCACCGTTTGCTACAGAAAAGGCACATTTTCTACCTGTCATAAGGTGGCAATGTTTAAGGGAAGGGACTAGGAGCACACCCACCCTACCTAACCGGGTAGGATGGGTTGAGATCCTTAGATTGCCACTGTTTTGCATTTTTTAACTATTGTTACCTTCCCAGAGTTATGACAATAAGATGGTGATGATCTGAATTCAAACAAAAAAGAAAATTCTGGCTTAGCAGAGAAACAGACTGATTTGCAAATCAATAATTGCTTTATCTTATCCCATTCAATAACAAAATATACAGCTAATGGTGGGTGCCTTTATACTATCTTTATTGATTAAAGCATTACATTAGATTATACTACAAATAGAAATATTTTGTGGAAGAAATTGCTAAAAACTAGTATTGACTGTCTTATAAAGGGCCTTTATACTGTACAAGTTTAATGGTGAGAACAAATGTAAATCATACCTTGAGAAACCCCTAGTGTTAAAGCAATATGTCAGTGTTCCATATTAGCTCCATTTATTTTCTAGGTTAATGATGTTATGCAGCCAGGATTTTCATATGCTAATTGTTTTGGATAGACAAGTAAATATTTTCTTATAGGCCAATGACATGTTTTTGTTATCCAGGACTCTGGTGGGGGTTATATAGATCATTAGGAATGTTTGATATGTATTATTGGAAAAATGACTTTGTAATTAATAATATAAAATCAAAAATCATGTTTTTGGCAGGAAAAGGAAGTAGTATAAGGGGTTTTAAATAGTATAACAGGTTGGATTTTTTTCTTTATTTGGGTATAATTTTTATATCTGTGAATTATTGGATTCCTTGGACAAAAAAAGATAAACTGAAAGTCAATGCATATGTTCAAATTTTGAACAGATTGTTGAATCATAGATATCCAAATTCATTTCAACTGATTTCTAGCTCAATGGCTTAACCACTGGTACAATCTGGCTACAAATAAGAGAATCAAAAGTGTCCAGGATAATTTCCTACATTTGATTTTAGGAATGGCAATAGTTTCTCCAACATGTATTATCAGTGCTTAGCTTAGATTGCACACAGTTGTACAATAACTACAATTAGAGGGCAATTTAATTATTGGGTCAAATTAACAAACAAGAGTGACTATAGATTTTCTAGGATAGTTAAAACCTTTGACCTGGTGGTAAAAATTTTCAAAACTCACACTACAGTATGATTTGGTCTAGAGACATTAAAGGTAAAGAACACCATGAATGAAGGCAAATATATATGTATTCCAGGATAATGTTGCAGGATCCAATCTAGGTTGGCCACCATGACCAGAGGTTTAGTCTTCTGGGCTTTTGGACTTGTGCTGAAGCCCATCCTCAGGTGACTTCTCTCCCACTAGTATATCAGAGACAGCAGTTCCCTGACGATGCGCTCCAGCATGAATCCAAAAGCTTGCAAATCTAAACTTCTGGTTCCAGTGACTGACCTAGATTGGATCCTGTAAAAAATACAATTTTCTGTAATCTGGTGTCTCAGTAAAGCCTGCTGTCCTTGCATATTTGCTGGTAACTATTCTACCTTTTTCATTCTACCTTTGTCTAAATTGGCATGATGGCAGACAAAGTGTTGTGATGCGACTCCCACCCCTTTTGTATGTGCATCACATCACATGCATATTTAAAAGGGGGCAGGTCATGCATGATGATCTGCCATCTTGTCAGATTTGAGTTTCTGCTGCTGGTAGTGGTATGTTGTACAATGAAAACAAATGTAGAGAAGCAACAGTGCTGTGAGGTTGGTGTTGATGTAGGGGGGGAAAGGTAAGCTTTAGCAAATTACATAGTAATAGGAAAGTATTAATTTCTTAATTTTTTTGCAGCCATGATCCTATATCACATATTCATAAATCAGGGAAAGCAAATCCTTTGAAAACAACAGCCAGTTATTTGTGTACTATGGTTTTAAACCTTCTTGTACATTAGAGCCACTTGTTTTGTGAGATGGGTAGCTATGTAAATTTGAAAAATCAATCATATTGATAAATAAGTCCAAACTGTGCAATAGTGACAAGATAGCTGTCTTCCAATACTTGAGGGGCTATGAAAGAGAAGAGGGGGAATTCTCCAAAGCACCTGAGGGCAGGACAAGAAGCCGCGGGTTGCAGACCTGTGCACTAGGGGTAAGACCAGGCATCAGCGCCCTGGTAGGAACCGCATTCTCCCACCCCATCTCTGCCTGCCAGCAAGCCACAATGTAGGCATCACTATCCTAAGGGATCCATCCCTAGGATTAGCACAGAAGCCCTAAGCAGCACAAGGCATTGAGAGACTTCGTAACTGTCAGCTATGGCCAAGGTTGGCAAGCTATCCAAATGCGACGTATCGCACCCAGAGTGTTCGAGTTCTTACGTCTTCCAGGTCAAAAATTACTTGAGACCAAACCAGGTCTGCCACATTACTGCGTGTATGTGGCCAGGTGACTTTTGACATAGCAGAGAATCTAGTCACCCCAGCCAGTTTGGAGTGAGTTACCTACCCTGAACTGAAAAGGAAGCTTAAAGAGCATTTCGAACCGAGTCTGTCCATTATTGCCTGGAGACATGTGTTCAAGCAGAGACAACAGCAGCCAGGGGAGTCAGCTGCTGAATTCATGGCTGCCCTGAGACAGGTGTCCAAACTCTGTGAATTCCCAGACTTAGAAGATCAGCTCAGGGACCGACTGGTATGTGGCCTGAGAAACAGAGACTTACAGCAGAGGCTGTTTGTGAAAGAGACTTTGACGTTCCAGGATGCCTTGAAAGAAGCGATGGCAGAAGAAGCTGCTGGGGGAGCCATCAAACTCCCCCAAAGAATCTCCCCAAAGTATCTCCCCAGCCAGACAGCTGTTCATCATGAAGATTCAAAGAGTTTGAGGGTCCCCTCAACATCATGGTAGTCAAAGGCCAGCACACGAGCCTGATTGGCCTAGACTGGTTTGATGCCCTGGGCATCCATGTGACTGGCATCAACAGAACTCAAACAGTGGATTTGGCACCAATCGTCCTCCACCTTGATCCAACTGTAACCCCAATCAAGATCAATCCTCGCAGAGTACCTTTTGTCCTTAAATCCAAGATAGATGCAGAGTTAGATAAGTTAGTGCAGCAAGGCGTGCTGCAACCGGTACATAACAGTTTGTGGGAGACCCCCATAGTCACACCAGTTAAATCAAATAGTGAAGTGGGCATCTGTGCTGATTATAAGTGCACCATTAATAAAGCACTTCAGCAGCATGGGTACCCGGTACCTGTAGTTAGCCACATCCTGGCATCATTACAGGGAGGTTGCTTATTTGTAAAGTTGGACCTGGCACAGGTGTATCAGCAACTGCCTGTGGATCATGCCATGGCAGAGGCTCAAACAATAGTTACCCATAGAGGGGCATTCAGGGTTTGTCGCCTGCAGTTTGGGGTCAGTGTGGCCCCAGGGCTTTTTCAGAGCATGATGGAACACACGCTCAAAAATATTCCAGGTGTGTGTCCTTATTTCGACGATGTCCTAATAGCTGGGGAGTCAGCAGAAATATTAGCAGAACATCTAAGAGCTGTTCTTCAACGCTTCCGCAAAGCAGAGCTGAAGCTCAAGAGAGACAAATGTCAAATAGGTGTGAACTCCACAGAGTTCCTGGGATTCTGGATAGACGGTGCCATGGCAGTGGACCAGCGTCCATGAAAAAAGTTTCAAAGCAGTCAAATCACTGCTGTCTTCAAACTCTGTGTTAACACATGTCAATGAGAAACTGCCTATCAGTATTGCATGTGATGCTTCATCATATGGGATAGGAGCAGTTTTGAGCCATTTAATGGCTGACGGGAGGCAAGCTCCCATAGCATACTATTCAAGGACACTTTCCCCTGCGGAAAGGAATTACGCACAAATTGATAAGGAGGCATGGGCCACAGTGGCAGGAATAAAGAAATTCCACGATTTTCTTTATGGTCGCCCATTTATGGTCTTTACAGACCACAAGCCTCTTCTAGGTCTGTTTACTGCAGACAAGCAAACCCCTCAGATCCTTTCTCCAAGGATGCTGAGGTGGTCAATCTTTATGGCAGCATACAGTTACAGGCTAGTTCATAAGCTGGGCAAGAAAATGGGCAGCGCTGACACACTGAGCAGGTTGCCCCTGCCTCATTTAGAACCAGACCTGCACACATCCTGGCAATCCAGAATCTGTCAGAGTTTCCCCTTCATGCAGGGGATGTGGCTGCTGAAACAGCCACTGACAAAACACTGGGTGCTGAGGTGGTGGCCAGAAGCCAGTCCTGGGACAGAATTTCACAGCTTCATCAGAAGACAAGATCAGCTATCAGCATACAAGGGCTGCATTCTTTGGGGAAGTCGGGTCATAGTCCCACACACATTAAGAACTTGAGTCTTAGAATCTCTGCATGAGGGACATCCTGGAATAGTCAGGATGAAGGCACTCACAAGAAGCTACCTGTGGTGGCCAGGGTTGGATAAGGATATACAGGCTCAAGTAAAGGGATGCCAGGTTTGCCAGCAGTCCAGACCTGAAATGCCTCAAGCCCCAGTACATCGCTTGGAAACCATGCAAACTCCCTGGTCTAGGATTCACATAGACTATGCTGGACCTTTCCAAGGACAGGTGTTCCTCATTGTAGTGGACAGTTACTCCAAGTTGCTGGAGGTAGCACCTGTCCCTACCATGACTACTGCCAGTACCATCCAGGAACTGCGCAGAATCTTTGCCACGCATGGCTTACCTGATGTAATTGTGTCAGACAATGGGGCACAATTTACTGCTGCTGAATTTCAGTCCTTCTTAAGGACTAACATGATTAGACATGCCACATCAGCCCCCCTTTCACCTGGCCTCGAATGGCCAAGCAGAACGCATGGTCAGAATGACCAAGGAGTCACTAAAAAGAATAGCATCTGGAGATTGGCATCTTTGGCTGGCAGACATTCTGCTCTGCCAGCATACAACTCCCTGCACTTCTACGGGCCACAGCCCAGTGGAACTGAGATGGGGACGTCAACTGACCATGAAGCTGGACTGTCTCCATTCAGACTGAGTGGCATCTGGTACAGCATAGCCCAAGCCCCCGAGGAACTTGCAAGTTGGCAACCGAGTTTGGGCAAGGAGCTATGGACAAGGGGAACCGTGGGTAGTAGCTATGGTTTGCAAGCTGTCAGGACCATTGTTATACAAAGTGGTCCTGGAATATGGTTGGGTGGTTCACCACCACATCGATCAATTGTGTCGGCGGCAGGCTAATCAAACCCTGGCCGCCGACAGAGAGGAGAGCCAGGAGCTGCCTGACAGCTGCGATGCACCAGAGTCTTCCAGTGCGTGTGAGACTCACAGAGACATGGAGGATGTTTTAGCAGTAATGAAATCTCACTTCTCCATCCACCTCTCCTTACCTTTGTCCGTGCAGAAAGATGCCACTGCCAATTTCACTTGTAGATGGGGTGTCCTGAATTTACTCTTTTTCTAACTGGGGTGGGGGTGGGGTTTGCTGATTCCTTCATCCAAATTGATTGTGAGACTGAGATAGTGACTTCTCCACCCAATGAAAGAAAAACTATTTATTTGGATAAAGGAATCAACAGAAAAGCTGATTCAAATATTAAGCTTCATATTTACTTAATGATTACACTTTGCTATAATATCAACATTTTTAAAAGCATATGACTGTAACAGAAGTCTCTACCATCTGTGCTTCTCCTATTAGAAATGCAAATAAATATGCCTTTTACAGTAACATTAGTTACATTAACATTCATTTTATGTATGCTTTTCTCATTTGAGAAAACTATCTTGGAGGATAGATGGATGGATGGATAGATGGATGGATGGATGGCTATAAAACTCTGTCTAGGACCTAAACAAATCTATTGAAAAAATACAGGAAAGTTCTTGGAAAAGATAATCAAGCAACGGGTCTGTGAACCCCTAGAAACAAAGAAAGCTATTACCAGAAGCCAGTATGGGTTTCTCAAAAACAGATCATGCCAGACAAACCTTATTGCTTTCTTTAACTAAATTAGTGGATCAGGGAAATACTGTGGACATGGTTTACTTAGATACTTAGAGGCATTTGACAAAGTAAACCACAGTACGCTTTTTGGTAAAATAGAAAAATATGGGATAGACAACATCATCACCAGATAGAATCGTAACTGATCAGTAGGCAGCCCTCAGGGGAATTACATCTACATAGAGGGAAGCATGCAGTGGAGTACCTCAAGGTTCTGTCTTAGGCCTAGTACTCTTCAACAACTTCATAAATGATTTAAATGATGGGATAAAAGGAGAATTCATCAAATTTGCAGACCACACCAAGCTGCCAGGAACAGCCAACACCTTAGAAGATTCAGAAGAATTTTGGCTGACTTGAACACTGGGCCCTATCTACAAAATTTAATTTAGTGGTGAGAAAGTAAACATATGCAGCATGTAAACTAGGATGACCATGGTGGATTATGGTAGTGTGAGACAGAGGGGCATGAAAAGTGCTGATTCACAAGTGGCCGAAGGTCGGACATGACTAAATGGCTGGTGATGCATATAGAGCTCCTACCTATGACCCAATATTAATATGGCCCTTGAGAATGAAAGGTTTACTCATCTGTGCTTCAAAGCATTGTTTTACTGAACAACTCAGATTGGTCTATTATGGATTCCATATGGCATTTTTAATACATGGAGAAAATAGTTTTTAGGTATGAAAGATATATATGGTTTTCATTCAGATTAGTAGACTTACACAGTGGCAAGGAGTTATACAGCCCTGACAACTAGAATGATATGCAAATGAAAATCAATATTAGTGACTTGTCTGTAGTTTTCAATATATTAATAAAGTCTTCCCCCCCCTGGAATCATTGAACCCATGGTAGAGAAACAGTCATACACAATTAAAATTAATTACACAATTGTGGAATGGTTCATGAGCTTTGCTAATGAAGAAATAATTCGATGTCACTTTCATTTCATCTTACTTATGTTAGTGAAATTAGTAAAGCACCTGCCTATTTTTATTTGATTGCTCCAAGTACCAACATGAACTCCACTTCAGTTAATTAATTTTATCTGTGGAAGAAAAATATGCACACTCTGAGCCTAGGTCTCTGTGATGCATTTTATTCTGCAATATGCACACATACAAAAACATATATTTTCTCATAGAATGAAAGCTCATAGGATTATGCTTCCATGACACATTCTGCTTTGCAGGATAGGAATAATAGAGTAGAAGAATAAAAGTTACACCAGTAGCTTGAAGGTGAAAGAGTAGAGTGTAGAAGCCTTTCTAGCAGTCAATATTCAAAGACCTCTAAGATTATGTCAGCAGGATATGCTAATCAAGAGCAATTCAAAGGAGAAGAAATTGTGGTTGTAACCATGAAATGAAAGGTGGTGACTGTAGCCATGAAATGAAAAGAGGTCTGCTGCCTGGGAGAATGTATATGACAAATCTTGCAAAGTACAGAGACAGTTCTACTGATAACAAAGCCACATATTGTTAAGGCCATGGTTTCCCCAATTGTAACATATACAGTAGCTTTGATATTTCTTAGTAATTTTGTGGTATATAAGAAAAATATATAAGAAAATTCTGAACATGGCATCATTTTTAATGAATTTGGATGCTCCTTAATAAGTCCTCCATTGATTAAGCACATCTCTCTCCCTCCCTCCCTCCCATCCTTTTTTTATCAGCCTCGTAGTGAACTCAAATAGCTATTCGAAATTGCTAACCCACAGATGAATCTAAGCTATGGCTTACAGGTCAGTATAGGAGAGGGTTTCAATATTGTACAATGGGATTGGCTGGAACTATACCAGTTCTCAGTGAGCCCAAAAGCAGGGGTGAGATAGAAAAACCTCAACTTTAGTTCACATTATGAATGGAATCACAAGATAAAGTTAGATGGTAGGTTACAGTCAGAAGCAAGCCTCATGGCCCCAAAATTCATGGAGTAAACCAACACATCCTCTTGGGATGAAGCATTCAGTGGAATTTCTTCCAGTACAGTTTAAACTCACTTTATTGCACCTTTTTCAAAAATAGAACTAGAATCAAGTTTCCACGTATAAAATGTCTTGCATCTTACAATTTGAATAGTAGTAAGAAGCAAAATACACAGAATCATTCATGCAATATACTAAGCCAAAAGCAAACCAACCATATTATAATTCAGCTTCTTGTGGGGGAGATAAATTATTAAGCTAATTATTAAATAACTTCAGATATTTCTTGTTTCTTTTCTCTCTATTTTTATGTGTCTGTGGGTTCTTGTAGACGATCAGGACACGGGCGGTCTTGTCAATGTTATCTGGGAGGAGTTTGATTCTGTGACCCCTGATGAAGTGGACAGGATTATGGGGAGGTTGAGCTCCACCACATGTTTATTGGATCCGTGCCCTTCCTGGCTGTTTTATGCAGCCAGGGAGAGGACACGAGGCTGGTTCCAGGCGGTGATATCTGCTTCGTTGAGTGAGGGTAATTTCCCCACCGTCTTGAAGGAGGCGATGGTGAGACCTCTCCTCAAGAAGCCTGCCTTGGACCCAGCTGTCTTGAACAACTTTCATCCAGTCTCCAACCTTCGCTTTCTTGCGAAGGTTGTTGAGAGTGTGGTGGCGCATCAGCTCCCTCTGGTCCTGGATGAAGCGGATTATCTGGACCCGTACCAATTGGGTTTCAGGCCCGGGTACAGCACGGAGACGGCATTGGTCGCTCTGGTGAATGATCTCTGGAGGGCCCGGGATAGGGGATATTCCTCTGTCCTGGTCCTATTAGACCTCTCGGCAGCTTTCGATACCATCGACCATGGTATCCTGCTGCGGCGTCTCAGGGGATTGGGAGTGGGAGGCACAGTTCTTCGGTGGTTCTCCTCCTATCTCCTGGGACGTTCGCAGTCGGTGTTGGCAGGGGGGCAGAGATCGGCCCCTAGGTCTCTCGTTTGTGGAGTTCCTCAGGGTTCGGTTCTCTCGCCTCTCCTGTTCAACATCTACATGAAACCGCTGGGTGAGATCATTCATGGTTTTGGAGTTGGGTATCATCAATATGCTGATGATACCCAACTTTTAATTTCGACCCCAAACCACCCCAGTGATGCCCTCGCTGTGATGTCCCGTTGCCTGGAGGAGGTTCGGGTCTGGAGGGGGAGGAACAGACTTCAACTCAACCCTGACAAGACTGAGTGGCTGTACATTCCGGCATCCCGGGACATTCAAAATGTTCCATCACTTTCTATGGGGGGTGAGTCTTTACCCCCCGTGGATAGGGCTCGCAACTTGGGAGTCCTCCTGGATGCACGGCTTACCTTAGAACAGGGGTGTCAAACTCAATTTCATTGAGGGCCGCATCAGCATTGTGGTTGCCTTCAGGGGGCTGGGTGGGTGTGGCCAGGGTGGGTGTGGCCTACTGGGTGGGCTTGGCTAGAGTGCGTATGGCCTACTGGGTGGGCACGGCCAACTCTACATCGTTGGCATCAAGGGTGCCTGTGGGGGCCTGGGCAGGAGTGGGACAGATCTGAGGGTCTCTGGCAGAAGGAGGGTCTCTGGGCCAGGGCCAAGGCAGTGGGGGCCGTTCCCTCACTGTTTCTAGGATGGCTTCGTGGGCCGCATGAAACCACTTCGCGGGCCGGATCTGGCCCCCGGGCCTTGTGTTTGACATGTCTGCCTTAGAAGATCATGTAGTAGCCGTGACCAGGGGGGCTTTCGCACAGGTTCACCTGGTGCGGCAGTTGCGGCCCTATCTAGACCAGGATGCCCTGTGTACGGTCACTCATGCGCTCGTGACCTCTAGTCTTGACTATTGCAATACTCTCTACATAGGGCTTCCCTTGAAGACCACTCAGAGGCTCCAACTGGTACAGAATGCGGCCGCGAGAGTCGTCTTGGGAGTTTCCCGGTACTCCCATGTTACACCTTTGCTCCGCGAGCTGCATTGGTTACCAGTTGTCTTCCGGGTGAGGTTCAAGGTCTTAGTGATGGTTTTTAAGTCCTTACATAGCATGGGTCCGGAATACCTCGGGGACCACCTGCTGCCGGCGTCGACTCCCCTCCGCCCCGTGCGTTCCCACAGAGAGGGCCTCCTCAGGGTGCCTCCAGTCAGAGAATGTCAGCTGGTGGCCCCCATTGGGAGGGCCTTCTCTGTGGGCGCTCCGGCTTTGTGGAATCAGCTGCCGGTTGAGCTCCGGATGGCACCGGATCTCCGCTCCTTCTGGCGCGGGTTAAAGACCCATTTATTTGAACAAGCTGGCCTGGCCTGATGGGGAATTACTTAGGGTTTTAATATTTATATATATTTTTATTGTTTTTATTGTGGGCAATAATTTAATTCTTTTTTAACTTTTGTACTTTTGTAGTTTTAAGATATGCCCTGTTCACCGCCCTGAGTCCTTCGGGAGAAGGGCGGTATAAAAATTTAATAAATAAATAAATAAATACTGTAACTCTGTTCACTTGGTACTTACATTATTCACTAATTTTTTACTAATCCTTCAAATCTTTGCATCCTTAATACAAATCACTATAAAGGAGTTCAGATTTCCAGTTTTATGTTTGCATATAACCATAGAAAATATTTCTTATTTAGTTCACACTAATATAGCTCAAGAATCCATTTTATGTTAGAAATACATAAATGTGAGATCCTGCTTCTAAGCCAAAATCTGGCTCCATAAGGTAAGTTATAACTGGTAAAACATGTATTTCTTTTTCTGATGTCCTACAATCACCACCGTTTAAATCCTTGACTTATAACCATATTAAGACTGGAAAGTTCATTGTTTGGTGTGGTTATTAAGTGAGGATTACTTGCATTTTTGAAGTGAATATTTGTGAGGCCAATGCATTAACAGAGGGATAGAATCAAGTTCACACAAAGTGTAAGTAACTGATTTATATTGCACTGCTGAGGTCACACCTGAAATACTGCATCAAATTCTGGTCACCACAATAAAAAGAGATGCTGAGATTCTAGAAAGTGTACAGAGAAGAGCAACTAAGATGACAAGGGGTCTATAGGCTAAACCAGGGGTAGGCAACCTTGGCTCTTTTGTGACTCATGGACTTCAACTCCCAGAATTAATAAGCCAGCCATGCTGGCTCAGGAATTCTGGGAGTTGAAGTCCGCGAGTCATAAAAGAGCCAAGGTTGCCTACCCCTGGGCTAAACCATTTGATGAATGATTGAGAAAACTAAGTATGTCATGGTTCCGACAGATGAAACTCTTCAAAAGAACCTCAAGCCTGACGCTGATCCTGGGGCTTCACTTAGCAAGCAGCATGTTTTCCACAAGCAAGTGAGCTGGGCAGGAGTGCAGGATCAGTGCCAGACTACAGCTGATACAGCCACCCAGAAGCATGGATGTGCATTGTACTCACCCCTTGTGCCATCATTGCTGCAAGTGTTGTGCGGGCAGCAGCAGCACCACTAGTATCATGTGGGTGGCAGTATTGCCGTGAACCTTGTGTGAGCGGTGTCAGCGCCGTGAGCGGAATGTGGGCCACGGAGCAATCCTTGCATGGGGGCAGCCGCATGAGCCTCGTGCCGGGGCATCATCACTGCAGGCTGCGGCGTGATCCTTCTGTGGGGACAGTGGCACGATCCTTGCACCTGGGCAACGTTACTGCAGGCCATGGCACAATCCTAGTGCTGGTGTTAGCATCGCCACAAGCCTGGTGGTGGTGGTGGCACCACAAGCCTCACATAGATGCTGCCATCGCTGAGAGTCTTGTGCGCATGCTTGCAGCACCATTTTGCCCCATTTTATGAATTTCTCTTGCCATGTTTGTTCAGTGAATCCCTGCAGTTAAGTGAGTCCCAGAGTTGTTTAACTGAATCCAGCTTGACTTTGCCTCTCAGAAGGTCGCAAAAGGGGATCACGTGAAACCCCCGGGACAGTGCAACTTGTAAGCAGCATGTTTTCTGCAAGCGAGCTGGGCAGGAGCCCAGGATTGGCATGTGCAGCTACAGCTGATCTGTGCTTCTGGGCGGCTCCGCAGAAGCGCAGCTCAGCTGTAGCTGCACACGCCAATCCTGGGCTCCTGCCCAGCTCACTTGTTTGTGGTTCTGGAAAACAGGCTGCTTGCTAACTGAAGCTCCAGGATCAGCGCCAGGCTACAGCTGATCCGTGCTTCTGGGTGGCTGTATCAGCTGAACCCCCCACTACAATTAGCTAGGGCTCGTGTACCACCAGCCAGGTGCTAAAGTACCACTGGTGGTATGCATACCACTGGTTGAAAAGCCTTGTTCTAATGGGGAACAAAGTGCCTTTTGAGGTTTGGACTGATCACAAGAACTTAGAGGCACTGAAAACTCCCCACAAACTCTCTCCCAAACAAGTTAGCTGGGCGCAATATTTTAACTGTTTTAATTTTACCCTGAAATATATACTGGGGGAAAAAATTGGCTAACACCCTCTCTAGGTTACCTCAATACAAAAGCCAATGTGAACAAATCATAAACCCTATTATGCCACCATCACATTTCTCAGATAAACCCTGGAAAACAACAACACGTGAGGTCACCTAATCCAGCTTGCTTTACATCATGGTAAGTGACCCATTATTAGAAAAATTAAAACAAGAACTGAAAAATGATCAATGGTTCAAGGAAAATCAAACCATCCTGACCCATAGGGATGGATTGGCTTGGAAAGGAAGAAAATTATATTTGCCTAAACCATTCAGGCTCCAAGCGCTCCAACGCAGCCACGATGTAAAGCAAGCTGGTCACTTTGGTTATTTAAAGACACTACATCTCATTCAGAGGCAATTTTGATGGCCAAATTTTAAAAAAGTATGTGGAGAGTTATGTAAAAAGTTGTGCAGTCTGTGCTACTGTGAAAAGGATCCCAGGAAAGCCTCCTGGACTTTTACAGCCTGTCGCAGACCTTTCCCAGCCATGGGAATAGATCATTATGGATTTTATTGTTGAATTACCAGAGAGTAGGGGAAATATGTAATATGGATTGTTATTGATTTTTTCTCAAAGCAAGTTCACTTTATAACAGGGGTGTCAAACTCGCAAGTCGCATGACATGTCACGACATATCACAACTTTTTTTCCATTGATGGTAATGGGGTGGGTGCAGTTTCACCATGATGCATCCGGCCCGCAGTTTGACACTCCTGCTTTATAGCATGCTCTGGACTCCCATCTGCACAGAGACTAGCCAAATTGTTTCTAAAACATATCTACCTATTGCACAGCGCACAAAAACAAATAATTTCTGACCGGGGGTTCAATTTACAGCCAGTTTCTGGAGG
Source organism: Vipera ursinii (assembly GCF_947247035.1). Lineage (NCBI taxonomy): Eukaryota > Metazoa > Chordata > Lepidosauria > Squamata > Viperidae > Vipera > Vipera ursinii. Next base: position 182,463,562 of record NC_139512.1, read on the forward strand.
GATTTCCTCAAACTGATTGGTTCCATGCAAGGACTTTCATTGGCTTTTCATCCCTCTATGAATGGGGTGACTGAAAAGGCTAATGCAATGGTGGAGCAATATCTTTGATGCTATGTGGATTACCAGCAGACAAATTGGACTGATCTCCTCCCCTTCGCTGAAGTGGCTTACAACAATACTGTACACAGAAGCACTGGACTTACACCATTTAAGCCACTGGAAGGCATTTTATCCAGATACCTGAATACCCCCAGGAGCCTCCTACTTCTCAAACGTTAGATCAGTGGGTGTCTGCTTGGAGAGTGTGTGGGACAATGCAAAGAAAGCTTTGACAAAAGCCTCAGAGATTTACAAAAAGCAAGTTGATAAGAAAAGAGCACCTCAGAGATCGTTCTGCATGGGGGGGAAAAGTTTATCTTTCTACAAAGTATCTAAGACTTAAGTTACCTAGCAAAAAATTGGGACTGAAATATCTGGGACCATTTCCCTTAGTGCGAATCTTAAACTTGGTTATTGTAGAATTAAAACTCTCATCTTTTAGAAAAGATCCACCCAATATTTCACTTCAGAGAGCCTTTTAGAGAGTCAACTTTAAGACCCCCTCCCAAGAAAGCACCTGGCCCCCTTGTGGTGGCTGGACTCATTACGAAGTAAAGCGTATTCTTGATGCTAGATTATACAAGGGAAAATTGCAATACTTAGTGCAGTGGAAGGGATACCCGTTGTCAGAAGCCACCTGGGTGAAAAGTACTGATGTGAAAGCTGACAGACTGATACGCAAATTCTATGATAAACATCCAAGTAAACCGAGAGGAGATTCCTAACTTTTGTTCTTGTTTGATTTACACAGGACTTCTCCTTTCTTTTAAGGGGAGCTGAATGTCAACGTTGTGACAAACGGAATTGAAGCCATTTTCACTTTATCTTCATTGCAACTTAATTAGTTATAAGGAGGGAGGGGGGTAGTTCTCAGCCAAAACAATTCACATGTATGGAAACCAAGGTCATTGCTGATAACATTTTGGTGGACTGGAGCAGCTGGGAGGAGTGCCCACGATTTCTAACAATTGGTGAATGTGATTTATGACAGCAATTTGGGGTGGGAAATGTAACTTGCAACTTTTTAACCTAAGGGAGGGGAATTTAGTCTTGGGTTGACCTTTGTATGTGCTGTTATGTTGTAGCCAAATAAAAATGTTCTTTAAGAAAGAAATTCTTGCCTTGAAGTTCTTTTAAATGGTCTCATCTACCGGAACCATGACATAGGGCTTATTTTAGAGATAGGTCTTATTTTTTGGGGAAACATGGTACTATAAATCAAAACCAACAAAGCAAAGATACCTTAAGCAAATGTTTGAACAGTAGAAGAAAAAAATATGGCACATACAATATTACTAGTAGAAAGATAAAGACTGATAGCATTGAAAGTACTGTCCCCAAGACCTGGCATCTATAATGAAGGATATGAATAAGGTGCTTGGAAGGATGGAAGTAACATCTATCAAACAGACAAATTGATCTGCCTACAGTACAGTGGGGGTGGTTACAGGAAAACTGGGTATCAAAATTAGAAAACCAAAAGTAAAATCACATTCAATCCCAATGTGGAAGATCAGACTGGAGGCCAAGATAAAGAAATCAAGACCAGATGCAAATAATTTCAAGAGCATGAAAAAACAAAAATTGAAGAAAGTAAGGATCAAAACAAGCTGAAGGAAAAAAAATATTGGTTTAGCACTAGAAAAATTGAAGAAGCTTTGGAAATCATAAAGCAACAAATAACAGCAATATAGGGATAATTGAATGCTATGAGGCAGAAATCATCCAATTTAGGCAAAATCAGCTGTTTCAATAAGATCAGAGTGTATATGGTAATAGAAATTGTAAAAATGGAAAACCAAACAAAAAGGAAACAATTCAGTTTTGGAAAGATATATGGAAAGCTCAAAAGGACTGTAATAAAAATGCTGGATGTAAAAGAATTTGGAGATCAATTTAATAAAACTCAAGTGTAAATGTTAAAAACTGGACATATCCTAGAAATGTTCAATTGCATGGCTTTCAGCTCAAAAACATGACTAGCTTGAGACTTCCGGTGGCTGCGCGGCGCCGGAGAAAGCCTTCCCGGGCTGCCCGCGGCTCAGCTGAGTAATTTTCACCCGAAACAGCGCCGATCAGCTGTTCGGGTGAATTTGAAGCCCCCTCCTCGGGAGAAGAGGAGGGGGTGAGGCCCCAGGTAGGGGTCGAGTTCTCCGGGGCCGCCTGAGCTTGTAGCTTGGGCGGCTGAAGGATCGAACTCCCCCGTAGCCTGGGTCGCTCCCAGCTGGTCAGCGTCTCTGCTCCGGATTTCTTGGAGCAGAGCCAGGCGTTTGCGACCACCCCTGCCTGAAGGAAGGACTATGGAATAAAAGGAGCAGGCAGAGCGGTACAAGAGGAAAAGGTGAAGAGGATTATTATATTTTACTCTCGAGCTTGATGGACTTTTTAAACTTAAAGTGAAAGTGCGTCACAAGTGAAAGTAAAAGATGGCGGCTAAACCTCCCCCAAAAACTCTTCGGAGTGCTGGAACTTCTCCGGTGCAACAATCATCATTGCAGGCGTTGCATCCTCCTGATGTATTGACACCGAAGGATTTACAAGATGCTCTTGAAAAACATGCCCAGGTAATTCTGGAATCAATGGGTGATAAATTTGCAAAGATGGAGGAGAAATTGGAGAAATTGGAGGAGAGAATGGAAGAGAGGATGGAACAGAAGTTCAGTGTGATGAAGGTAGACATTTTGTCTTCAGTGCATAAAGTGGCTGAATGTGCGGAAGATCTGGATGAAAAAGTGGAAGATTTGACTCAAAAGAATGCCATATTAGAAGCAAAAGTATTGGAGAATGAAGATTTAAGAGACAAAATGGACAGAGAACTGAGTCTTGCTCAATATTACCAGATGCAGTTTGCTGTTAGAATCAGAGGCTTAAAAGAGAATATTTAGGAAGATTTAAAGCAGCTGATTTCTGAGGCTCTGGAAGTGGTATTGAATCAGCCAGCATCTGAAATAAAGGGAGGCATGGATAAAGTGTTTCGTGTGAATTCATGGATTGCTAGACAGAGAAAGCTGCCTAGAGATGTGGTGGTTTATTTTGCAAAGAGGGAAATTAGAGATGAAGTTATACAAGCTGCCTATGATACTAAAGTTGTGATTGCTGATCAAGAAGTTTTGGTTCTAAAAGAAATTCCTCCAAAGATTTTAAGGAGAAGGAAGGATTTTACATTTCTTGTGCAAGAGCTCAAGCAACGAGATATAAGGTTCAGATGGGAGATTCCAGTTGGGTTGATGGTGATGCATGAAGGTAAAAGGTACCGTCTGGTTACTGTGATGCAGGCGCGTGATTTTTACAATAATGTTTTAAAAGCAACCCCATTATCACTTCTGGAAGCTGCAAAGGGATCTGGAGAAGGAGAACATCAAGAGGCTGAAGATGGACAGACAGAGGAGAACGGTGCTGGAGGAGATCAAGCTACAACTTCTTTGGATGATCCTAGAGAGCAGAGGGTGACGCGTGCTGCTTTAAAACGATCAAAAAAAATAAAAGAACAAGATCAGCAGAAGTCTATGGAACTTCCACAACGTACTTACAGCCAAGCAGTGGGAGGGGCACGACCTAAAAAAGATAGTCCTATCAAAGCAGTGCTCCAAGAGCTTTGGGATGATATGCATGGCAACTAAATTTTTAACTTGGAACGTTAATGGACTAAATTCACCACAGAAGAGGAAGAAAGTTTTTCAATATTTAAAACAATTCAAGATAGATGTTATATGTTTGCAAGAAACGCATATTAGGGTTGTGGATCAAAAGTATTTATCGAACTCAAGGTTGGGTACGCAATTTGTTGCTTCTGCAATGAATAAGAAAAATGGAGTGGTTGTTTATGTTAAAAGTGCTTTAACAGCAGACTTAATTGAAGCAGATAAGCATGGAAGATACGTTATGATAGAGTTGCTGCTAGAAGGTAAAAAGACGCTTTTAGTTGGATTATATGCTCCTAATCAACAACAAGCTGACTTTTTTAGTTTACTTCATACAAAGCTTACCCAGTTGGATTATAAATCTTTTATTTTCATGGGGGATTGGAATGGTGTTTTGGATGTACAGATGGACAAGGCTGGAGCTTTTAAGTGCGTCCCAAGTCATGCTAGACTGCCTAAATCCTTTTTTGAAATGAAGGATGACTTGGAACTGCAAGATATTTGGCGCGAGAGACATTTGCAGGAAAAGGATTATACTTTTTTTTTCTGACAGACATCAATCTTTTTCCAGGATCGATTTTATTTTGTTGACTAATGATTTTTTTTAAGGACTAAGAAGGTGAAGATTTGTGCAAGAACTATTTCTGATCATAGCCCAGTTTGGCTAGAGACTGATAAGGAGAATAGAGATAGGCGCTCGTGGCGCGTAAATGAGAATTTGTTTAGAAACCAGAGAAATGTGGAAGAATGCAAACAGCGGATGAAGGATTTTTTTGAAATTAATATGAATAAGGGCACCTCTATGGACATGGTTTGGGATGCTAGTAAGGCCTATATGAGAGGGGTGTTGATATATATGAATAATAAACATAGACGTGCTGTGGAAGCTAGGAGGAAAGAACTGGAGAATGAAATAAAGGAAAAAGAAAAGGCTTTGATTTTGAATTCAGAGGATGTGAAGACTAAGGAGGCTATTAAACTGTTAAGAGGACAATTTGATAAATTAATGGCTGACCAAGTGGCAACCAATTTGCAGTTTGCCAGGCATAATACCTTTTGCAACGCTAACAAACCAGGTAGATGGTTAGCTTATAGATTGAGGAAAAAGCAAAGGGCTTCTAATATAGACAAAATTGAGCATAAAGGAAGGGTTGTGTTTCAACAGGACCTTATCAAGGATGCTTTTGTGGATTTTTATTCTAAATTATATGCTAAGGAGAAGATTAATGAAAAAGACATTGATATATATTTGGAGAATGCTAGCATCCCGGTTCTTACGCAAGTACAAAAAGAGGGGATTAATCAATTAATTACAGAAGAAGAAATTTTTACAGCAATTAAGGAATTGAAGGTGGATAAAGCACCAGGTACGGATGGTTTGTCTGCGGCTTATTACAAAAATTTACAATTAGAGATGATGAAACCGTTAAAGGAACTGTTCCAGACAATCCAGAGGGGGGGAAAGGTGCCACCGTCTTGGAGAACAGCTTTTATTTCCTTGATTCCGAAGGAAGACCAAGATGCTACTCAAGTTAAAAATTATAGACCGATATCGCTTTTAAATACAGATTACAAGATATTTGCTAAGGTGTTGGCTAATAGACTGATGAGGGTTCTGCAACAGGTGATTCATGGGGACCAAACGGGGTTTATTAGTGGTAGGCAAATGAAAAATAATGTGAGGCATATAGTTGATGTGTTAGAGTTTTTGGAAAGGAACAACCAGATCCCTGCGGCGCTAATTTTTCTAGATGCTGAAAAAGCTTTTGATCAATTGAATTGGCAATTTTTGATGAAAGTTCTAGACAAAATGGATTTTGGGGGAAATTTTTTACAACCGATTAGGGCATTATATCAAAAACAAACTGCCCGAATTATAGTTAATAATAGTCTGACAGAAGCATGTAATATTGAGAAGGGCACAAGGCAAGGGTGTCCGTTATCGCCCTTGTTATTTGTGTTAACATTAGAGATATTATTGGTTAAAATATGGAATTCGGAAAAAATTAAGGGTATACAAATTAGAGATCAGGATTATAGATTGAGAGCATTCGCAGATGATCTGGTTGTTACAGTGACCCAGCCAGAGAACTCTGTTGTGGACCTGATGGAGATAATAACACAATACGGGAAGGTTTCTGGATTTAAAGTTAATATACAGAAAACCAAAATTCTGGCCAAAAATATGACAGTTTTGCAAAAGGCTCTCTTAGAAGGATTAACTGGATTTGAGATTGTTAAAAGGGTTAAATATTTGGGGGTGCTTTTGTCGCCCTCTAATACAAAGTTATATACAAATAATTATGAAAAACTATGGGGGAAAATTCAAAAAGAATTGGAGAGTTGGGAAAAATTGCAATTGTCTTTGTTGGGACGGATCGCAGCAGTGAAAATGAATGTCCTGCCTAAATTTTTATTTTTATTTCAAATGATACCGATTCTTAAGAAAGATTCTAATTTGGAGGAATGGCAGCGAGGTATCAATAAATTTGTTTGGGCAGGGAAAAGGCCACGAGTTAAACTTAAGATTATGCAGGATACTCGTGAGAGAGGTGGTCTTAAAATGCCCAATCTTAAACTATATTATGAAGCTGCTGCATTAGTAGGAATAAGTGATTGGATTAATTTGACACAAGAGAGATTATTAAATCTTGAGGGCCACGATTTGTTGTTTGGCTGGCATGCATATTTGTTGTATGACAAGAAGGTAGACAATGTGTTTAGAGTGCATATTTTAAGACAGGCATTGTTGAGAGTTTGGAAGAAGTATAGACATAAGCTAGATTGCAAGATACCACTGTGGGCAATTCCAAAACACGCAATAGAAAATATACATGCTGGTTTCAAACATGATGTGACTACGTACAAGGAGATTCTGAGCTTGGAAAGAAATGTCTGGTGTTTGAAATCATATAGCCTCTTGCGAGAAGAGAAGGTTGTTCAAACTTGGTTTCAATATATTCAGCTACGGGCCAGGTGGAAAGAAGACCAGAAAATTGGTTTTACAATGACTGATGAAAATTTGATAAAGCAAATTAGAAATCAGGGTCCAGCACATATCAAACGGATATATCTTGCATTGATAGAAATTGACTCAGAAACAGAGCTTGTTAAAGATTGTATGATTAAATGGGCCCAAAATATCCAAGAAGTTATTACAATGGATACGTGGGAAAGGATTTGGGTGAGGAACGTAAAATTTACACAAGCTCAAAATCTAAGAGAGAATTTTTACAAAATGTTTTATAGATGGCATTTAGATCCTAAAAAGCTTGCAAGTATGTATCCGAATTATCAGCCTAAATGTTGGAGGTGCGGTGACGAAGACGCAACATATTTTCACATATGGTGGACTTGTAAAAAGGTTAAGGCTTTTTGGATAAAAGTCTGGTGGAACATGCAGAAGATTTTTAAACAGAGGATAAAGTTTTGTCCGCAACTTTTTTTGTTGGGAATAATTACAGATGCTACAGTTGTGGACACTAAGTTGATGTTGAATTTAATTACGGCAGCAAGACTCTTAATAGGTCAGTATTGGAAGAAGGAGGAACTGCCGACTATAGAAGAATGGACTTTAAAGGTTTCTGACCTGGCAGAGATGGCAAAGATATCGGCCTATTTGAAAGATCATTCGCAAGAACGCTATATTATGGAGTGGAGAAAATGGATTGAGCATATCCAGAACAAATACGGGACTAAGAAGTTTCATGTAGCATTTGAATAATTCTTCCTTTTTTTTCCCTTTTTTTAATATATATTTTTATATATTTTATATTAATAGTGTTTGTAGTTATCCTATATGAGCTAGAGAGTGATAGATTTTAGAGTTTACGGTTGTTAGCATATGGTTGTTTATGATTCTTTTTTTTTGTTTTTTATACCTTGTACTTAGCTCTGGGAAGTCGGGGGGGAGGGGGGAGGGGTAAGGAGGGAGGGATAGGGGAGGGGTAGGGGGGTTTGTTAAAGATAAAATGTATGATAAAACTTTTCAATAAAAAAAAACATGACTAGCTTATATCCAATTACAGTTAAATAGCATAATGAACTATTGCATAAAGTGGAAGGCTTGCCTTCAGAAGTTATGGGTGCTTGATCACTGGAGGCTTATAAGAAGAGACTGAAATGGTATAGGGCAGTGGTGGTGAACCTATGACACGCGTGCCAGAGGTGGCACTCAGAGCTCTCTCTGTTGGCACACTCGCCATCGCTGCCAGCAGCAGGTCTATCAGGCCGTCCCCGCTGCCTAGAGCACAAGCCCCACCCAGCACAAAGGAGGCAAAGCAGCTGACTAGCGTGATAACTCACTAGCCCTGCCCCATTCTTGTGTGGTGCAGCCCCTTGTATCTGCACCCTGCAGTGGTGGCGGCCATTTTTGCGCCTTGCAGCATAGTGGCCCATTTTTGCGCCCCTGATTTTTGCGTGCCAGAGGCGGCACTCAGAGGCACCTCCCTGCCCCACCCCCTGAAGGCACCACAATACTGATGCATCCCTGGCACTTTGCAATAAAAAGTGGGTTTTGGTGGCGGTTTGGACACTCGGTCTCTAAAAGGTTCGCCATCACTGGTATAGGGTCTCCTGCTTGAGCAGGGGGTCCCTTCCAATTCTGTTATTCTGTAAATCGCTATTGCCTCTTAGCAAGCAGACAGATAGATTTAGTCTGGCCCTACAAACCTTCCAAGATGGGAACCAACGGCTGTTGTAATTGAGTCCATCCACCTGTTCTTTTCTTCTCTTTCCTTTTATGAAGGAGATGCTGTCTGAAATATGCGAACGTGATTTTAATTTTACATGTTCTTCATACATACTTGTTTCTTCTACTGGTGTTTTATTTACATTCACCTATTTCTGCATTTTATGAGGGTGAGAATGAGGGTAATTGGGAGACTATAGGAAAAGATGTTTTTTTCTGGTTTTTTTCCTGAATGTATTCATTCATTCATTTTGCTGATTCTTATCAAAATACTAATTTGGTAATGTTTCATGAATAAAACAAAAAGATAAGAAAGAGCAGCTTTTTGAGATTTTAGGAGAAAAATAAGGAACTGAACTTGAAACAGTACAATTATTTTGAATTAATGTCTGTTGCCACCTAGTGGCCAAAGGCTTTAACATTTTGAATAACAAGAACACAGTACTGTTATTAAATATGCCACTTGGCGGCAAGTCAGCCCACCCCTATTCTAGAACTTAATAAATTTATGTCTTTGTTAAGTGTAAATAAATTGTTAGTTGATCTATTTTTTGATACAGCTTCCAAAATATTTCCAAGTACTGTATTAGTACTGAGCAACGACCCTCCTTTGCAGCACAGGGCCAATATCTTCTGTTCCCAATTCCAGTATTTTAAATATCACAATATATAAATATTAGACAATTAGAATATGGTATTTGCAAAATGCTTTCTTTTAGTTGTTGTTTGTTAAATCAATAGGTATTGAGCACGATTATTTTCCTTGGGTAATTGCATAAAGCCTTAATAATTATTTACAAAAATTGACTTTTTTCATAATCAATTGTATACTGTAAGTAAAGCTGTTTTTTCAATACTTTATGTTTATCTATATATCTATGTGTGTGTGTATCTTGTGATCAAAAGATGTAAAAATAATTAAAATGGATTAATATATATTCTGCACTATGACATACTATACTGTAACCATAGAAAAATATTATCAAATCTGTGAAATAAACACACCTTTTAGAATAGTTTCCTTTCTTAAACAGGAAGTGTCACCATTTTCATTTCACCTGAAGATAAGAAGGTTAAAAATTTAAACATGTACAAAATATTTCATATTTTTGAATTAGAAAATTGCAGTTGAGATCAAATGCCAACATTGGAAACATCTTAATAACCTCTAATGCATAATTCATAGTCCATGCTAATTAAAGAATAATGATAGAATGTTTATTTAATTTATACTTTATTTTTGTCCTTTTTGAAAGACAAAACGAAAAAAAAAACAGATCATCCCCAAACTCCTTATTAATAATGCGAAGTTGAAAAGAAAAGCAACAGAAAAGTGTCATATTTAAGAATATTAATTTACAGTACATTTATGTATCTACATGTATCATCTTTTTGCCAATCAGTTAACCAATGTATGTAGGAAACACACTACAGTAGGTATGGGGGACTTTAACTACCCTGATATCAACTAGTAGACAAACTCTGCAACAAATGGGAGATTGAACAGATTCCTGACCCACCTAGCTGACAACTTCATCACCCAAAAGGTAGAGGAGGCAACTAGAGGGAAACTGTAAAGGACCTTATGCTTACCAATAGAGAAGAAGTGATAGAGGGGATTGAAGTTTCAGTAACTTTAGGGGGCAGTGACCATGTCATATTAGAATTCGATATAAAACAGAACAAGCAGCAGAACATAATCAAACCGGTGTCCCAGACTTTAAAAGAGCTGATTTTAACAAACTCAGCTTGGGAATGATTTCATGGATGAAAATCTTAAAGGGGAAATCAACTCAAGAAGTTGGGAAACTCTGAAAAACACAGTTATAAAAGCCCAGCCCAGTTTAATACCACTGAAAAAAAGAAAAACAAGAAAAATCACATTGTTGCACAGAAAACTCTCAGACCAACTGAGAGAAAAAAGATAAGTACAAAAAATGGAAAGAAGGTATCAGGACCCACTTCAATCCCACATCTTAAGAAAGCAGAACTCTTGGAAACAATTTCTTCCAACAGGAACTTTTATTAAGAGTAGTTGATAGCAGGTATAATAGACAGGATCTGAGATTTCCCGTGCAGAGTGATAGATTAAGGTATCCCCAAGCAACACTCCACCCCATAGTCCTGGCCGGCATGGGATGGCCAATCCCCAGCTGTTAAGTCCATCATGGGAAAAGGGGAGATAACATTGGGCTGTTTCCAGCTCACGCAGTGAGGGTCAGCGGCTTCTTCACACCTTCCTGAGAGTGTAGACATAAACCAGGCACTGAGGTTACATTCTTTATTTCCACCCTTGGTCTAGGGCAGGGGTTGGCAACCGGAAAAAGGAAAAGAGCCACTCAGAACCGGTTCCATCACACAAACAAAAAAGTGGGAGCCGCAAAAAGTGCGTGTGCGTGTGTCCACTCACGCGCATGCTCAAAAAACATTTTGCACATGCGCAAAATGGGAGGCACCTGCGCGGCGACGGGTCTTCCCTTTGGAGAGGTGTGCGCCGTCCCATTCGGAGACCTGCTGCGTTCGTCAAACACGGACGAACGCGGCAGCTGTGCAAACGGGACGGCGGCAGCTTGGAGAGGTACGCGCGCACTCTCCAAACCGCCGCCATCCCGTTTGCATAGCTGCCGCGTTCGTCCATGTTTGACGAATGCGGCAGGTCTCTGGACAGGGCGGCGGCTTGGAGAGGTGCGCGCGCACCTCCGCCCTTCGGAAAGGTGCGCGCGCACCTCCGCCCTTCGGAAAGGTGCGCGCGCACCTCTCGGAACGGGCGGTGCCACTCTCCATTTGGAGAGGTGCGCGCGCACCACTGCCCATTCAAAGAGGTGCGCGCGCACCGGGCGGCTGGGAGCCGCAGGAGACGGCTCAAAGAGCCACATGCGGCTCCGGAGCCACGGGTTGCCGACCCGTGGTCTAGGGGACAGTTTAGGCCAGATAAAGTTCAGAGAGGGAGAGAAGGCAGGAAGCAAATTGTTTCATTATAGCGGGTAGAGGACACAGAGGCAATAAATGAAGCAAAAGGTTACATTGTAGCAGAAAGAATAATCAAAGCCAATAACCCCGCAGGCACATCTCCCCTCCCCCTTGGGAGTATGGCAGAACCCAGGGAAAGGTGAGATTTGATTTTGGGTCAGAGGTTGTTAGCTGCGAAGTCGTGTCTTACCCATCGCAACCCTATGGATAACGTTCCTCCAGGCCTTCCTGTCCTCTACCATCTTCTGGAGTCCATTTAAGCTCATGCCTACTGCTTCAGTGACTCCATCCAGCTGCCTCATTCTCTGTCGTCCCCTTCTTCTATTGCCCTCAATCTTTCCCAGCATTAGGCTCTTCTCCAGTGAGTCCTTCCTTCTCATTAGGTGGCCAAAGTATTTGAGTTTTAGCTTCAGGATCTGGCCTTCTAAAGAGCAGTCAGGGTTGATCTCCTCTAGGACTGACCGGTTTGATAGCCTTGCAGTCCAAGGGACGCGCAGGAGTCTTCTCCAGCACCATAGTTCAAAAGCCTCAATTCTTTGACGCTCAGCCTTTTTTATGGTCCAACTCTCACTGCCATACATTGCAACTGGGAAGACCATAGCCTTAACTATACGCACTTTTGTTGACAGGGTGATGTCTCTGCTTTTTAGTGTACTGTCTAGATTTGCTATGGCTTTCCTCCCGAGGAGCAAGCGTCTTTTAATTTCTTGACTACAGTCCCCATCTGCAGTGATCTTGGAGCCCAGGAAAATAAAATCTGTCACTACCTCCATTTCTTCCCCATCTATTTGCCAGGAATTGAGAGGGCCGGATGCCATGATCTTGGTTTTCTTAATGTTAAGTTTCAACCCAAGTTTTGCACTTTCCTTCTTCACCCGCAACAAGAGGCTGTTTAGTTCTTCTTCACTTTCTGCCATTAGAGTGGTATCATCTGCATATCTTAGGTTGTTGATATTACTACCGGCAATCTTAATTCCAACTTTTGATTCATCTAGCCCTGCCTTTCTCATGATGTGCTCTGCATATAAGTTAAATAGGCAGGGCGACAGTATACAGCCTTGCCGGACTCCTTTCCCAATTTTGAACCAATCAGTAGTTCCGTGTCCAGTTCTCACTGTTGCTTCTTGGCCCACATATAGGTTTCTCAAGAGACAAATAAGATGGTCTGGTACACCCATCTCTTTAAGAACTTGCCACAGTTTGTTATGATCCACACAATCAAAGGCTTTAGCATAGTCAATGAAGCAGAAGTAGATGTTTTTCTGGAAGTCTCTAGCTTTCTCCATGATGCAGCGTATGTTGGCAATTTTCCTCTGCCTCTTCGAAATCCTGCCTGTACTTCTGGTAGTTCTCGATCCACATACTGCTGGAGTCTAGCTTGTAGGATTTTAAGCATAACTTTACTAGCATGAGAAATGAGTGCAATGGTGCGATAGTTTGAACATTCTTTGGCACTGCCTTTCTTTGGAATTGGAATGTAAACTGATCTTTTCTAATCCTGTGGCCACTGTTGAGTTTTCCAAATTTGCTGGCAAATTGAGTGTAGCACTTTTACTGAATCGTCTTTTAAGATTTTGAATAGCTCAGCTGGAATACTGTCACCTCCACTAGCTTTGTTGTTGCTCAGTTTTTCTAAGGCCCACTTCACTTCACATTCTAAGATGTCTGGCTCGAGGTCAGTGACCACCTCATTGTGATTATCAGGAACGTTAAGCTCATTCTTGTATAGTTCTTCTGTGTAATTTTTCCACCTCTTCTTAATGGGATAGATACAAATGAAATAGGAATGGGTTCTGACAGGGATGAGAATTTATTTGGCATACTCTTTCATGTTCCTTTTATGTGCCCTGCATAAGGTTGATTATTCTCTAAAGGAACAAAATGATGGGTATTTGTATAAAGTGCATTTGCAACTATTGTTTAAACATGAAGTTGAAGGAGATTTTCAAATAGACTGGGAAACCATTTGACTGGGTAGGGAGTTGGACTAGAAGAGTCATCAGCCCTATGAATTGTAGATACTGTAACTAAAAAAGCTCACCCAAAGAAATAATTCAGTGCTGGGATGCTATTGCAAAAAGGTTTTCTTACACATCACCATTAAGTCTATCTTTGCAGGATGCAAAATAGACAATACGGCTCTCCAGATTATTTTATGTAATGAACAAATATGTTATTTTTAAAAGTTACTAGCAGTATTTTGAATTGCCCTGCACTTATGCCGTTTTCTTTGCAATCACATGGAAGTGGATTTGGTTATCCAGGGAAGGGTTTTTCTAAAAAAAAAATCCTTCATAAGCTGTAATTAAATGAACTGCTTGCAAAAATATGAAAATAACCAAATGACAGCAACGATTGCATTCCAACAGCTAAATAATTAGATTTATGAATTTTATATTTATATTTATTATATATTAGAAATAAGCTTTTTATTTAGAAATACTGCTTATGATTAACAATATTCGGGTCGTAACCTTTCAATGCAAAGGAAAATGAACGTAGCTAAACAAGCTTCTAAACATTGCCCGTACGTCAAAAAACTAATGGATTCAGGATGAACGTTTACGTATTCTATTTGGATAAGCATTAAAAAGCTATTTGTTGTTTGTTGGGAGGGGGCTGCAAACAGAGGAGCAACAGATAAGCGGTCGAGAATCTCCCTGATAACGGATGGAGAGGTCACCGTATCAAACCGAGCAAACTCACGTTTCGCCTATTTACACCCCAATGAAAAGTCTCCCGCAGGGTACTGACCACAGAGCTAGCGAGGATAGAGAGGCGCCAACCTTAGCACCCAATCAATCATTCCGTTAGGAAGTTCGCGCATGCCTTGTTAGCCTGACAGCGCGAATTCCCGCAAAGGATGGCCGGGCGGTTACTAGGGGCAACCGAAGAATGCGTCGGGGCGGAGCTGCTAGAGAGAACAACATGGAGGAAGCGACTACTGTGACCACCACGGAAGGCACCTTTTGCTTACAGCGTATCCTTGGCTTTTTCCTTCGCCCGCCCTGGAGGGGCCGGGGGTGGTGGGGTGTCTCAGTAGGTTTTGCCCTGAAAATATGATAAGACTCGAGACGCGATTTCTAATTGGAAGGATAAAGCCTTGTGCTCCATGTTTACCCTTAAACGCCAGCTTATTGGGAGTGTACGTGCGTCCCACTTGAACACAGTCAGTTTCTGAGTAGAAACCTAGTTGGATTGTGTTGTTTGTATCTTAAATTTACTTCTCTATAAAGTTGTAAAAGAAGGGTAATATCCAAATATCGTACATATTAAAGATTATGTAAACAAAAGGAAAATATGATCTTGCTTGCATTAAATGAACAGATTTTAAAAGGTAACATAATAATTTGGTCTCAATACATGAATCTGGTACATTTATTTAAATTGTTCATTGCAAGTTTGCATTTATTGGTGAATTTACAATTTGTGTAAGTCTATAAATGACGTCCATATTACAATAGCAGAGTTTCTCCTGTCTGTATTTCTACTTGATGTGAATAATTATAATTAGTTTTCTTCTAGTTTAATTTTTTTTAATTTTCTTTCTGTGACAAATGAGTTTCTTTTTGGAATGAGCATCCAAGGTAGTTTATACAGTTGCAGAGCTGTATAATATCTGACAAACCAGATTTTTTTAAAACCTACCAACTTCAATCAAACCTGTAAAACTATATCCATTCCCTGTAGACCCTGCTGAAAGTGAATAGACAAAATGCACTATTTAGTTTTTAAAAAAAAAAAAAAATCCTCTGTTTTCCCTCACATTTTCCAGGCTGCTGAGAGGTAGCAGTAGTTTCTATGACAACTGTTAAAGGCATTTTACAGTATTGCGCAGTCTAGTATGAAGCAGGTTTACTTTTTTCCTCCTGCTGCTTTGGTAAAGTAATGGAAGGAGTAAAGAGTAAAGGCATTTCTTTTAGGTAAAGTTGTCATGTATGATAAGGCAGAAGAATGCATGCTCTCCTTTTTCTGCATTAGTTTGTTATTCAAATTGCAAAACCTGTTTCTTGGAAAATCTCCCAGAACATTCAGCAGAACTTTTGATACTTTGAGGGGTGGGTAGGTTATCTTAATAAACTTCACATCAGTTCAGCCGATATTTATCCAGTCTTTTGATTGTGACAGAGAGATGGTGATGAACCCTTCCAGTTTCATCATATCCTCTTTATATTACAGGATCAAACCATGTATATATCTTCTGCAGTATATGTTGTGCCAGTGATATATGAAAATATTTATATGTTGTCACAGTTGTCCAGGATCACACTCATGATGCAGTCTGGATGCTTAAATCTCCAAGGAGATTTCCTATCTCTAGCAATTTATTTATTTATTTATTTATTTATTTATTTATTTATTTATTTATTTAATTTGTATACCGCCCTTCTCCCGAAGGACTCAGGGCGGTGAACAGGGCAATACATAATAAAAACAAGATACAAAAATTAAAAATTATTAAAAAGTAATTAAACAGCGATGCCCGTAATAAATTAGTACAGATTAAAAGTTAAGACCAATTTATAAAACCCAACCCCATCCCATCAGGTCAGGCTGGCTTGTTCAAAAAGGTGGGTTTTCAGATCGCACCGGAAAGAGCGGAGATCAGGCGCCATCCGGAGCTCGACCGGAAGATGGTTCCATAAATCCGGCGCACCCACAGAGAACGCCCTCCCCCTGGGGGCCACCAGTCGGCATTCTTTGACCGGTGGCACCCTGAGGAGGCCCTCTCTGTGGGAGCGTACTGGGCGGAGGGAAGTTCACGCTGGCTGCAGGTGCTCCCCAAGGTATTCCGGACCCATGCCATGTAGGGCTTTGTAGGTCATTACTAACACCTTGAACCTCACCCGGAAGACAACTGGAAGCCAATGCAGCTCGCGGAGCAAAGGTGTGACATGGGAGTGTCGGGAAACTCCCAACACAACTCTCGCGGCTGCATTCTGTACCAGTTGGAGCCTCCGAGTGGTCTTCAAGGGTAGTCCCATGTAGAGAGCGTTGCAGTAGTCAAGACGAGAGGTCACGAGCGTATGAGTGACCGTACACAGGGCATCCCGGTCTAGATAGGGCCGCAACTGGCGCACCAGGCGGACCTGGGCGAAGGCCCCCCTAGTCACAGCTACTATATGGTCTTCTAGGGAAAGCTGTGAGTCTAGGAGGACTCCCAAGTTGCGAGCCCTATCTACAGGAGGTAATAACTCACCCCCCATAGAGAGGGGTGGGATATCCTGAATATCCCGAGATGCCGGTACGCACAGCCACTCAGTCTTGTCGGGGTTGAGTCGAAGCCTGTTCCTCCCCATCCAGACCCAGACCGCCTCCAGGCAATGGGACATCACGTCGAGGGCATCACTGGGGTGGTTTGGGGTCGAAATGAAAAGCTGGGTATCATCAGTATGCTGATGATACCCAACTCCAAAACCATGAATGATCTCACCCAGCGGTTTCATGTAGATGTTGAACAGGAGAGGCGAGAGGACCGACCCCTGAGGAACTCCACAAACGAGAGGCCTCGCGGTTGACCTCTGCCCCCCTGCCAACACCGACTGCGAGCGTCCCAGGAGATAGGAGGAGAACCACTGAAGGACCGTGCCTCCCACTCCCAATCCCCTGAGGCGCCGCAGCAGGATACCATGGTTGATGATATCGAAAACCGCTAAGAGGTCTAATAGGACTAGGACAGAGGAATATCCCCTGTCCCGAGCCCTCCAGAGATCATTCACCAGCGCGACCAATGCCGTCTCCGTGCTGTATCCGGGCCTGAAGCCCGATTGGTACGGGTCTAGATAATTTATATATAGCCTGAATGGCAAATAGGTAGATGGTAAATCATACATACCTTCAACTTCTGCATGTGAGTGGAAGGCTTTTTGGATCACAGTTATGCTCCCCCCTTTGTCCTCTTTTCTGATGTTTTATATTAATATTCAGATAGACATAAATGGGTCAATTCAGTTCCAATCTGCTCTTCCTTTCAAGACTCAGAAATGCATACTAAGTTTCCTTCCTCTTCCAGAAATGACTCAGTGTGATAAATATTAAACTAGAATGACATTAACATCAACATAGTACTACTACACTAGTGGTTAGTGGGGGGAAGAGCCAAATTGAATGTAGGAAGTAGAATAATAGGGTGCAAGGGATCTTGGAGATCTAACCCCCTGCCCTTGGCAGGAAATCCGATACCATTCTAGACTTTCTTTGGACATGGACTCTTCAAAACCTCCAGTGATGGAGCACCCACAATTTCAGGAGGCAAGCTGTTCCGGGGGTTAATTGTTTACACTGTCAGAAAGTCTGTCCTTAGTTCTAGGTTGGTTCTCTCCTTGATTAATTTCTATTCATTGCTTCTTGTCTTGCCTTGAGATGCTTTGGAGAATAGGTTGACCCAGTCTTTGTGGCAGCCCCTCAAATATTGGAATACTGCTATCATGTGATTCCTATCCTTCTTTTCACTAGACTAAAGGTAAAGGTAAAGGTTCCGCCGCACATGTGTGCTAGTCGTTTCCAACTCTAGGGGCCGGTGCTCATCTCCGTTTCAAAGCCGAAGAGCCAGCACTTGTCCGAGGACGTCTCCGTGGTCATGTGGCCGGCATGACTAGATGCCAAAGGCGCACGGAACACTGTTACCTTCCCACCATAGTGGTCCCTATTTTTCAACTTGCATTTTTTACGTGCTTTCGAACTGCTAGGTTGGCAGAAGCTGGGACGAGTAACAGGCGCTCACTCTGTTATGCAGCACTCGGGATTCGACCCACCAAACTGCCGACCTTCTGATCGACAGGCTCAGCGTCCTAACCCATTGAGCCAGACTACACATGCCCAATTACTGGAACCATTCTTGGTATGTTTTAGCCTCCAGCCCTTTAATCATCTTTGTTGCTCTTCTCTCTTTTTAAAGTCTCAACATCTTTTTTACATCAAATACATTTTAAAAACTACTCTTTTATGACCCTGTAGAATAGATAAAATAATAAATAAATGAACAAGTCTATATAAATATGTGTTTGTACACTTCAGTGTACTTTGAATTGGTGAATTGCAAGTAACAGTATGTTGGCTTGCAAAGTAGCCTCTAGTTAGGAGATCTCAGTAATAGTGTGAGCATATATGGGACTTTGTGTGCACTTATGACATTCTGACCAAAGTATGCCGTAGCTGATCAATATTTTTGTTATTCTTAGCAGGATATGTCTAAGGCTGCTGACCTAGTCTACACCTTCTTGGGTCTTGGTAAACAACACTGTTATAAATGAATGAATTAGAAAAAAAATACAGAAAATATTATTTTATTATTATTGATGCAGACACCTATAGTTTTGTGATATTTGCATGATAGTGAAAGGGGATCATGGAAGAACCAGGGATAAGTTTTCTGAGAAATTATAGAACATTCTAAATGAATGTGATCTAAGGGAAACATTCTCTGTTTAAATAACATGAATTATTGAGTGAAAACAAAAAAGTACAGAAAAAGTAATTTGGCCATTAGGAGATTCAGTTATGAAATAACTGTATTTGTAAAAAAGTCTGTTTTGAATATGTGTTTTAAATGTAAATGTTATTTACATTTGTATTTTTTGCCATTTGTACATTTATATGTACAAATGGCAAAGAAATAGATTCAAATTTAAAATAATTATTTGATCATTTGTGACAAAAGATTTAGATAAATAGAGTAGGATACAAAGGTGTCAAAAATGTGAAAATGCAAGTACAAAAATGTATATAGAAAAAGAAAAAAGGGAAAGAAAGAAAAGTGGAAAGTTGAATGATTGCTGAAGAAGATAGTATAAGACCTGTATGAAACAAAACTGAAGATAGATTAATTTACCAAGATAATCAATTGACAGAAGAAAATGATGCAAATAAATTTTTTTGGTAAAAGACTGAAAAGTTTACAGAAATGTATGAGTTACGGTAACAGAAATCATGCTTGGTGGAGTGATTAAATGAAAGAAGTTGTAAAAAAACATACATATGATTGCTGCAAAAATAAGGATGAAAGAAAGTTATTGCTTAATGGGTACAGTGAGAAAAAGATAGTTGTGAAGTATGAAATCAAATGGATAAATAAATAGGATTAAAGAGGCTGAGAAAATAAGAGATTTGGTTTACTGTATGGGGAACCATTACCTAAAGGATTTTCCCAATGTAAACTCTATTGCAAAATACAGGTATGTGCACTGAGGCCCTAAAGGTAAGGTAAAGGTTCCCCCACACATGCGTGTTAGTCATTTCCGACTCTAGGGGCCGGTGCTCATCTCCATTTCAAAGCTGAAGAGCCAGCGCTTGTCCAAGGATGTCTCCGTGGTCATGTGGCCGGCATGACTGGACGCCAAAGGCGCACAGAATGCTGTTACCTTCCCACCATAGTGGTCCCTATTTTTCTACTTGCATTTTTACGTGCTTTCGAACTGCTAGGTTGGCAGAAGTTGGGATGAGTAACAGGCGCTCACTCTGTTACACGGCACTGGGGATTCCTAATACTAGTCAAATTGATTTTTGGGACAAATCTAAATTTTAATTCAAACATTAAAATCACAATGGCTCCTTGCAAATCAGCAAAAATCTTAATATGTATCATAACTGTAGAGTTGGAGTGAATAAAGCAAAAAATAAAAAGGTTTCACTATCCAGATTTACCAACTGCTAGCAGTGGTTCCTAGTGATTTTGAACAAATCCTTATAGTGTCTTTGTTTCTAAGAAAGAAAGTTAGTGAATATCAATGAATTTTCTGAAATTCTGCGATATATTACTTCAAAATCTTTCTGCCAGAATACTGTAATTTAACTACACATTTCTATTTCTTCTTCATGTGAATCAATAGAGCTGGAAGGGACCTTGGTGGTTTTCTAGTCCAGGGCTTTTCAACCTTTTCACCCATTGTACCACTTTTAGGATATGGCAACATCCGAGTAGCACCAGTCGCCTAGCAAGATGTCAAAAATTTGATGACCAAAAAAAAAAAGAAAAAAGTGATGGAGTACAGGTAGTATTCGACTTACAACAGTTCGCTTAGTGACTGTTCGAAGTTACTGAAAAAAGTGCCCCCCAAGCCACAGCTGAGCAAGACACCTGCCTGCCAGCCCGGCGGCGCTCTTCCTCCTGTCTGAGGTTTTCATTGTTGTGAGCATTTCTGTTGATGATTGGCAGCGGGGGTAGGGTGGGGGGTGTTTGGTTTTTATTCCCCCTGTCTGCTGGGTGGTTGCAGCAGGTTTTGGTCATTTCACATGACCCTGGGACAATGTGACCATGATAAATATGAATCAGTTGCCAAGCATCTGAATGTAAATCACAAGACCCTGGAGAAGCTGCAACATTCCAGCTGATCGGTGCTTCTTCTGGGCTCAGAAGCGCCAGGATCAGCACCGATCTCCAGCTGGAGCCTGGTGCTGATCCTGGCGCTTCCTCTGAGCCCTGACAACCCTGCAGCTTCAGCCATCTCTCGCTCAGGCTTGTGTGGTGCTGCCACCAGTTCTGCTCATTCCCCTCCCCTGCTACCACTTTTCTAGGATGATCGCGTACCACCTGCCAGGTGCCAATGTACCACAGGTGGTACCCGTACCACTGGTTGAAAAGCCCTGTTCTAGTCGAACCCCCTGCTCAAGCAAGAGACCTTATACCATTTCAGACAAGTGACTGCAGTCTTTTCTTAAAAATCTCCAATGATGAAGCACCCACAGTGTTTGAAGGCAATCTGTTCCACTGGTTAATTTTTCTCGCTGTTTCTCCTTAATTCCAGGTTGTTTCTCTCCTTGATTAGTTTCTATCCATTGTTTCTTGTCCTGCCCTCTGGTGCTTTGGAAAATAAATTGACCCCCTCTTCTTTGTGGCAGCCTCTCAAATACTGGAATAATGCTATCATGTCCCCACTGGTCCTTTTTTTCTCTAGACTAGACACTGGTTGGATTATATTTTATTGCTTCTGTTTGCATTATATTGAATCCTAACCCTTCAATCCTTTCTGTCATGGCATTTTCCTATCTGGAATGTTTGGATAAAAATATAATGGATTCCTTCATCCCTGTATATCCATAAATTAATGCTAGTGCTTTAGATATATTTAAATTTGGGCTTGGTCTGTTTTAAAAGAAAATGGTTTAATTAAGTTATTATTTGAATTGAACTTAATTAACCTAATTCAGTTCTGTTCAGATTTTGAGCAAACCATATCTTTAATACTAACAAGCTATGTAGAACCTCATTAGTACTATTTGTGCAATTGCTATCCGTGTCTGTGGCTTGTGCAAAATAACTAATGTTGTCATAGTGGTTGCCAGTTAACTTTGTAAGTTCAAGTATTATTATTTTCTGATCTGAATACATTTTTGTTTCATTTACTCTGTTCTCAACACTCTGAAAGCTATTTGGAAATAAAAAAATATATCAATGATCTACTGTACAGGGAAAGGAATAGTGGGAGTTATGAATATGTATACTACTAAAAGTCTTGTTATCATCTTTCACTGGGAGAAATGGTCTATCCACATGACAACAGTTTTTGAACCAGGTATCTCAAATGGCCTAAGTTACAGAATGTGTCCAAAATCTAGGACCCATAACTCCCAAATGAAATTTGGAAAAGTTGTGGTGCTTCAGTCCTACTGGCTGCTGCTTTGTTGCTAGACTGCTTGTTCAATCACATGATCTTCATTTTCAACGTTCTGTGGAAGTTTCCCGGCCAGTCTCATAATCCCCCGCTCTCTCTCCCCCACCCAACAGCAGATAGCTGCCTGCTGGAAATGGAAGGGGAGAAAGGAAGGAAAAGAGGAAGGAATAGGGAGGAAGGAACACTTATATAACTCATGCCACTTTTCTGTGCACTCTAATGATGTGTGATGTCCCCTCCATGCAGCACTTCTTGCATCCCCCCATGCACCCTTCCCAGCCTATGCCACACCATGGACACCATCCCTGACTCACATAACATCTCTTGTATACCCCCATGATCTTCTCAACATTCACTCTTCTGTTGTGCCTTTCCTGACCCATGCAGAACCTATTAGGAACTCACATACACTCTTTCCAACTTATGCTACCCCTCTCACACTGTCTATGACCTGCACAGTACTTCTCATACACCCATGTGATCCTGTAATTTTTTCTTGATTCATGTCACCCTCAGGCACTCTTCTTGACCTTTGGTGCCCCCATCCCTGACTCAATCCACACAGCACCTCTTGTACACCTCCAGGAAACCTTCCTGACCTACATGAAATCTCTGGCACACACCCACAAACTTTTTCCAATGCATGTGACATCTCTTGTGCACCCCCACATACATTGTGACCTGCAGTCCCCCCCCCCCCCGTATCCTTCCTCCTTCCTCCACCCAGCAACAGTCACTTACCTGCCTGTTGGCCTTGGATTTGTAATTTCTTGCTGGCTTCCCTTTCTCTTTACAAGCTTCTCACAAACAAAGCCTGCAGGAATTCTAAGAAGGGAGGGAGGGAGGTGGATCAACTGAGAAAGGGAGTGGGGGAAGGAAGGGAGAGAGGGAAGGTGACTGAAGGAAGGAAGGAAATCTTAGCAAATACAAAAATTAACAATGGAAATATTTCATGAATTTTAAAAGTAGAGTTTTTAAAAATCATGAAAAATAATTGCAGGAACATGTGGTTGTTGAATAATTACAGATAAACCATGAGAGCTTAAAGATAGTGGAGATGACAGTAGAATCTAATTCAGCATATCTGGAGAAGATTTAAAATTTAAAAAATGAATAAATGGCCTAAAATAGCACTCTATGCACATCAGGTATAATATTAAATCATATTGTAACCAATACAATTTCATGTTGTAGACTTAACTAAACATGCAGAGGTTACAATAACGGAAAGTTCTGAAGATGACTATCAATACGAAGAGGTAAGAACCTCAAGTAGCATTTTATGCATATAAAGTTATGATCCATTCTCTGATTTTGCTATCCGATCTTGATAAATTAATAGTAAATAGGTCTCTCTCTGTGTATAAAATCAGTATTATGAAGTTGGAATTTATTTCCTGATCTAATTAGAAATGGCTTTTAAAGACTTTTTTATGAATATGAGCAATTTAGTAATCTTCAACCTTATAAATAGGAGGATAAGACATGGAAAAACCTATCAGCCGGTATAGCTGCTATTAAAATGTCATTATTGGAAATACTTTTATTTTTTTAATAAAATCTAATGGTAAATTATTGAGAAATTTAAATTTGTGGCAAAAATTATTAATTCGCTTATATATGAAGATAAGATAATGAGAATTCAAGGATGGTAAATGCTAACTGGAAAACGAATAGGTGGCTTGTGAAATCACCACCTTGAATCCTATTACCAAGCCACATTATTAAAATGAATATTTTAGTATCACTATCTAAATTAAAATTATTCAACTTCGAAACCGGAGCAGTTTAATGTGAATGGACAAGGAAAATATACCATTTCACTAATGGGAAAACTAATTATGGAATAAAATTAGGAACAGCATGAGCCCTGAGGTCTTCCTGTTAGAACAGTAATTAGGCATGAGAATTTTGATTAGATGGATCAGATTTCAGAGCCCAGGACCAATATAAGATGGACAGGATTATTTCTTTTTACAGAATTCCATTTTTTTCACAGCAATTTTGCCTTCGTAATGGAAGTGAAGCACCCACTTTGTTTTCAGTGTGTACAAATTAAAGACTTCTAAAGTTGGAATAAATAAAACAAATCAGTATTTGCTCAACAAAACTATTACTAATTTGCCAATAATAAAATATTAATTGATTAAATTATATGACAAAAAAGACATGTTCAAGGGTAAATCTAATTTTATCAAATTCATGGGAAAACACGGTAGGAAGAAATTTCTCAATCTCTGTTAAAAATCAGTAAAAAATTTACTCAATAAAGAAAATAATGATAAGTAAGCTAGAAAAATACGATTCTTCGTGGTATTTTACTTTAGCACATTTGAATCATATTAACTTCAAAATTCAAATGCTGAGAATATCAAGCTTGCAGAACTCAGATTCTTTATATATTATGGATTTGTTCATATACTAATAGTTGCTGGATAGCTGTTATGAATGCTGTTTCTGATATAGCATGGAAAAATCCAATTTCAACCTGTATGATAATTGGTTTTAATAGATTCTAAAAGAACTCAAACCTTCTCAAAATTAAGTTGATCATGATTTTTTAGAAAAGTCAAGGTTGATAGGTCAAAAGGGAAGATCCATTTTGTTTTGAGCTTTGAACTAAAAAAGCCTCATTCAGAATGCTTAATTAGAACGTTCTAAATTGGCTACCGTATGTTTCATACAAAACTGGAAATCATTCAGATAGTTCCTGTTTTCCTATAGGGAACAATGTTTTTCATATCCAAGTTCAAGAAGTTTTTTTTTAATGATTTGTGATTGGGAACATTAGGAACTCAAAACATTAGGAACTCCTGCTCTCTTACTTTTCATCCTTAGGCCACAAATAGGTGGAAAGTATTACTTACCATCCAAATTGCAGAAAACTTGGTCCAGACTTTTTAAAAGAGCATGCAGACTGAAATCTGTCAGAAAGAACATGTTGAAAAGCAGCATAGGATTTAACAAGCAGCTTACTGTAAATTCTCAACATCAGTAAAAGTATTCATAAACAGCAGATTCCAAAATTCATTAAATAAATAAAAATATATAAACTTCACATGTTATAGGTTAGAGGCAGATGGTACTCGCAATACTTGTTTTTTTTTATTACTTAAATTATGTCTTGCTGCAAAAAAAATCCAATACAATGATGGTTTATTTCCCCTCTTCAGTGTGCCTATTAATTTTAGATCTATTTATAATTCAACTTAGATTCCAGCAGATGAAGATTTTAGCCTACAGGAAGGTGATGAAGATCTGGCAAAAGCTTTACACACAATGCAGGAACAGACTATTGATGCTCAAATCATGGTAAATATCTTATATATCACAATACATGCTATGTTCATTTGCATGAGTTCATAATAGATAAAGTAATAAAATAATTTAATATGAAAGATTCTTCATAATTGACTTGAAAAAACAATAAGTTTGCATGAGTTGAACTTAGACTGAATCAGATTGCCTAAAACATTAGCATATGGATATTTAATATTACCCCCTTTTTTCTGCAGGTCTGAATTTCTCAGGGATATCCATAACAAAAATTAATATATATCAATGAAGTATAGTGTAGACCAACACAGACTACACAAGATCTATTCTCTCCCTTACAAGGTGATCAAAAAAGTAGGGCTACTATATTTGGGCTGTTAACATTGTAATGGTAGAAAAAAAAAAGCCATATAAACTAATTCTTTGCTGTCATCTAGTTTTTTCCAGACTTGTAGGATAGGGCCATATAGGAGAGGAGTCAAAGGAATAAAAGTGATCCTATTAGAAGGTGAAGAAGGATAGAGAACAATATTTAAAATATTCATATCATAGTATCTTAAGGTAATTCCTGATACCCTTGGACAAAGTTAACTTCCAGATTATTGCACAAAGATGCTAATCACAATCTAGTGATAGATTCATCACTACTGTTTCTTTATGAAATTACTCTAAACATTTGCATCATAAGAAGTAAACTATCAATCGCCTATATATCTCTGTAATATATGAAAAACTACCCTGTGATTTAAAAGAATATTTTCCTGAAACAAATGATGAAGCAGATTGTGTTTCTAAAATGTCTCCTGAATTTTTATTTCTAGGCTCAACGGCCAGGCCAGATCATTAAACAATCTTTGTCTGAAACACCTGAAATTGTAGATGACTTTCTTTGCAATTTTTTAATCAGAATGGGAATGAACAGGACATTAGACTGCTTTCAGACTGAATGGTAAATCTTTCATAATTAAACAGGGGATCTTGTAATTCAAATTAATGTTCCTTTTTGAAACTTGGAATGTTGCTTTTTGTTTTTGTTTCTATGATTTGATATTGGGGATATTTTTTTGCTTATAAGTTTTAAGTATGCCATTAATTAGAATATAAATGTTTTAAAATGTCAAGTCAATAAAATATCTTTTTAAAGGTCAAACCATACCCACTGCTTAAATTTAGTTCTATTCTTGCATATCCTAAAATGGATGGTTAATCTGGACTGTAAAGTCTAAAATAGTGCTAAAATTACCCTTTCATCCATAGGTTTATGCAATGCAAAATTGAAAACTGGGACTAATAAATCTGTTGGTTAGTCAGAAGATTCTCTAATTTGCAGCACCAGTCTAATCTGTTTTAGCAGCAAAAACGGCCAGCTGTAATTGAGGGGGTGTGAGACATATGTACAGTGCCTGCCAAAGGGGAAGAAGGGTGGGTAGATCTTGGAAGTTGGGAGATTCAAAAGAGCTTGATGCTAGCAAAGAAAGGATAGCAAAAGGAGAATTGGGAAGATTAGAACAAAATGTGAGTAGCTATATAGTTTGAAGACTTCAGAGAAATTTGCGGGAGAAAGCTACATTTTCCTCCCTTTGAAATGTAAATTTTGGTAGCTCCAGGCTTTTCTACATAGTGAGGAAGAAAAAAGTGTCAGATAAACTTAATCTAAGTTTTTTCTGAACTTGAGATCTAGAGAACAGATAGAATTTCTGGTGCTTTATTTCTGCTGCAGGGCTGCTTCCCTGTCTGAGTTGCTCGAAACTATGGTTATCAATTTGACTACCTGTTCATATTCTTCCCTTGTTCTACCTACAGGGAAGTGACATGTGGTTGGTTTCAGGCACTGATGAATTCATTGTTGAGTGAAGGGCTGAATCCACTTTTACTTAAGAAGGCAATAGTCTATTTCCCTCCTCAAAAAGCTGTAACTAAACCCAATGGTATTGGACAATTTGAATCCATTTCCAATGTTCCATTTCTTGGGGAGATTGTTGAAAAGGTGGTTGAACTTGGGATGAAACTGATTATCTGGAATAATTTACAATCAGGTTTCAGTCCTGGGCATAGTAATGAGACAGATGGTGTTTGTGAATGACTTATGGTGGACTCAAGATAGGGTTGGTGCATCCATCCAGGCCTGCTTTTATTTTTTGGCAGCCTTCAATATCATCAATCAGTCCTTTTGTCACTTCAGGTAGTCCTCAACCTACAACCACAACTGAGCCCCAAATTTCCATTGCTAAACATGACAGTTAAGTGAGTTTTGCCCCATTTTATGACTTTTCTTGTTAAATAAATCACTGCAATTGTTAAGTTAGTAACATGGTTGATAAGTGAATCTAGTTTCCCTATTTACTGCTTATCAGAAGGTTGCAAAGGGTGATCACATGACCCTAGGACAATGCAAGTGTCATAAATACATGCCAATTGCCAATTGCCAAGCATCCAAATTTTGATTACATGACTATAGAGATGCTGCAATGATCATGTGTCACTTTTTTTAGTGCTGTTGTAACTTCAAATGGTCCTAAATAATGGTTGCAAGTTAAGGATTACCTGGTCCCTTTTGCAGTATGCTTTACATGGCTTCCCTTGAAGAGTATTTGGAAGCTGCAATTGGTCCAGAATGCAGTGGTGTGGATTATTAAGGATGCATTATAATATACCCATGTAACACTGCTATTTAGCACCCTGCACTGTATGTGATTAAGGGTGCTGGTTACTACTTTAAAAACTCTTCAAGGCCAGGGCCTGGTTATTTGCAGGATCACCTATCCCTAATTATCTTTGCCTGTTTAATTAGATTGACATGGGCTATTTTCTGTTGCTTAAGTAGAGGTGGAAAACAAAAAAGGTGGACATGGAAAATGGATAGAGATAAAATTTGGATGAAGATAAACTGAGAGGAAATGGTGATTGGAGAGGAGAAAAAAGTGCTGCTTAGATGTTTGAAAAAGTTTATAATTTATCATAGAAATGTCTTCTCTTAAGGCAGACATGTCAAACTTGCGACATCACATGACATTGCGCAATGTATCAGGAACGGTTTTGCCATTGCCAGCAATGGGGTGGGCGCAGTTTCCGGATGATGTGTCTGGCACACAGGCCGGGAGTTTGACACCCCAGTCTTAAGGGATCTTCAGAGACATCTATGTAGGTCATATAATTATTACTTGTAAGAGTAAAGATTTAGAACCTGAATTCATATTGGCCCAAGGTGATGCTGAATAAAGATAAGACATGTTCATGACTATTTTTTACTAGGGAAGATTTATTGCCTTTATTGCTTAGCTTAGATCAATGAATCTGTTTTTATGCCTAGAGCACATATTGTAGTCAGCTACAGAGACAGTATGAAGAGATGGAATGATTTTCAAATTTCAGATTTAAAACTCAGTAAGATAGCTATTTGCTTAGAAGATAGAAATAGACAAAGTAACTGAATGAATTTTAGTAAGATAAATGCAATTTCTTCAGTTAGGAAATAAAAATCAAATGCATAAATGTGGGATATTTAGATTGTAATAATATTTGAGAAAAAAGAATTTGAAATAGTAGCTGACAGCTGAATATGTGCCAGTATATTCAAATGTAGCCGAAATTTTAAGCTACATCAAAAGAAATATAATTTGCAAAGCATAGGAAATAACTGCACTCCTATATTTGGCTTTGATCAAAGTATTGTGTCTAGTTCTAGGTACCGTATTTTAAGAAAGATCCTGAGAAATGGTTCAGAAGGTCAGCAAGAATGATTAAAAGTGCTAGAATAAATTGGATGCTAGTGAATCGTGTAATACGGAGCAGGGAATAAGACAAAGTCATTCCCTTGGTTTTTCAATTAATTTGTAGCTTAATGTATAACAAATATTTAGAATAACATTAGAGGTATGTTGCATTTAGAATATATGTGTACTTTATTATGTGAATGATATTGTGCTCTTGTTTGAAAACTCAATAACTGTCCATTCATGAGAATGAGTGTTAAATCACGGAAGAATAAGATGCGTAGGCGATGGCTGCAACAGAAACTTTATTGGATGGCAGGTTGTAGAAACAAAGACTGGGCAACTGGGGTTACCTGGGTCCTCTTATACCTGTCCAGGTGAGCACTGACCAATAGGTTCAAACTTTGGTTTCCCGCCTGGCGGTCAGCCAATAGTCTTTCGTGGTTTTCCCGCCAGTGCTGCTCCTTACCGGAGCTGTCCAGCAACAGCGCCTCCTGTAGTTCTTGTACTGTAACTAGACCCATACATTACACCCCTTCCCCCATAAGTACAGACAATGCCAATCCACTTTAAACTTACCCCCCCCGACATAAC
Organism: Vipera ursinii; assembly: GCF_947247035.1. Taxonomy (NCBI): domain Eukaryota; kingdom Metazoa; phylum Chordata; class Lepidosauria; order Squamata; family Viperidae; genus Vipera; species Vipera ursinii. The sequence continues at coordinate 182,493,155 of NC_139512.1, forward strand.
TATTTACACTTGTAACTATTTACACTTGTTTGTTGACCCCCTGCTTCCTTCACGACCGCACATAGTCCGTGAGGTAGGCCGGGGACCTGTGCTCCTGGCCTGACCGCCTTAGTGTTCCCCCCGAGTCCTGTGTGGTGTTATCTGTATTGCTGGTTTGCCTCAGAGTGTGGGGAAACCCCGGAACAACGGTTGTTTCTGGCGCCCGGTCCCCCTGGCCCGGTTGATGCCATGACTGTGTTGGTCTTATTGTCCACAGGTCAGCGTCCCCGCTTGACTCTTCTGTGTGTCGTTGGTCAGGGTGGCTGGAGTGTGCCGCTGGGCCCGCCCGATGTGTGCTTCCTGGTACGTTCTCAGGAGCTCTCCTCCTGACCTGGTCTATGTGTCTTTTCCACTGATGGCCCCCCTCCTCCCTTACAATGAATGACAGTGGCCCCGTCTTTTCAACCACCTCCCCTGGCACCCATGCATGCCCAGAGCCGTAGTTCCTTGCCCAGACCAATTCTCCAATGTTGAGGTGTCTGGGGGGTTTGGGTTGGTCTGTGTCAGCAGCCACTCTGTCAGGGTGGAGTCTGTCTAGTTTTGTTATGAGTCTTCTGCCCCAACGTAGTTCCGCTGGGCTCTTTCCTGTTGATGTGCAGAGTGTGGTGTGTTGGTGTAGTAAGAATTGTGCTAACTTTTGCTTCCAGTCCCCTTGGATGATGCGTTTCAGAGCGTCTTTGGTTGTGCGCACCATGCGCTCTGCCATTCCATTAGATGACGGGTGGAATGGGGCGGTCGTGACATGTCTAATCCCGTTGGTCTTCGTAAACACCTGGAATTCCGTGGAAGTAAATTGTGGACCGTTGTCAGAGACTAACACGTCAGGGAGGCCATGTGTGGCAAAGAGTTCCCTGAGCACTTAGATCATCCTCCCCATGGTCATGCTACTTACTGGTACCACCTCCAACCACTTCAAGTGGCTGTCCACTACCACTAAGAATGTTTGTTGCTGAAATGGTCCCACATAGTGAATATGGGACCAGGGAGTGTGTGTGTCCTCCCACTTGTGGACTGGTGCATGGGGTTGTTCCGGCCGGGACCTCTGTCAGGTATAACAGCCAGCTAGCTACCTGTTCCTCTATTGCCTTGTCTAACCCTGGCCACCACAGGTAGCTCCTGGCTAAAGCCTTCATTTTCACAACCCCGGGATGCCCTTCATGGAGAGATTGTATGACTCTGTCCCTCATCTTCTCCAGGATGATTACACGGCACCCCCATAACAAACAACCCTTGTGTGTAGACAGTTCGTGTCGCCTGATGAAGTATGCCTGGAACTCCGGGCCTGGGGACTTGTCCTGCCACCCTGTGCTCACCCACGTCTGTACCCTACTCAGTGTTTTGTTGGCAGGCGTTGCTGCTGCAATGTCCTTTTCATTGAGAGGGCACTCAGGAAGATCCTGCAATACTAATATTTGAGATGCGGGAGCTGGATTGGGTTCACTAAGGGCAACCTGCTTAGCCCGTCAGTGTGGCCCATTTCCTTGCTTGGTTTATGGACCAGCTTGCAAGAGTATGCTGACAGGAAAATGGACCACCTGAGCATTCTGGGTGACAGAATCTGGGGGGGGGTCTGTTTATCTGTGGTAAAAAGACCTAGTAGAGGCTTATGGTCAGTGAATATGGTGCATTCTCTGCCATACAAGTAATCATGGAACTTCTTCAGCAACTATCGCCAGGGCTTCTTTGTCTATCTGGGCATAATTCCGCTCTGCCGCTGACAATGTTCTGGAGTAGTAGGCAATGGAAAGTTGTTTCCCATTGTCTTCTAAATGGCTTAGGACAGCGCCCACTCCGTAAGGGGATGCATCACAAGCGATGCAGATGAGCTTAGATTCTATGAAATGAGTGATTGTAGCATCACCCACTAAGAGGTCCTTTAAAGCCTGGAAAGTTTTGGCATGAGTGCTTGTCCAGTTCCATGCAGTGTTCTTATCCAGGAGTCTGTGTAAGGGTTGTGCTATGGATGCCTTATGGGGTAAGAATGTGTGGTAGAAATTGAGTAGACCTAAGAAAGCTTGTAGCTCTGCCTTGTTTTTGGGGGTGGGGGCTCCTTTGATTGCCTCCACCTTCGATGCTGCAGGATGGATGCCCTGAGGATCTATCGTGAATCCCAGGAACTCAGTTTCTGTCACCCCAATGCTGCATTTGTCTCTTTTAAGTTTGAGGCCTGCAGCCCTGAATCTTTCCAACACAGCCTGTAAATGCTCAGTCAATGCCTCCTCATAGTTCCCTGCAATAAGGATGTCATCGAAGTAAGGGCATACTCCTGGGATGCCCTTGAGCATTCGCTCCATGATCTCCTGAAAGATGCCTGGAGCTACACTAACTCCGAACTGCAACCAGTCTACCCGGAATGCCCCCTTGTGGGTGACTATGGTCTGTGCATTGGCTGTTTCCCTGTCGACTGGTAGCTGCTGATACGCTTGCGCGAGATCGAATTTGGCAAAGATGGCGCCACCCTGCAAAGACGCGAGGATGCTGCTGACCGTTGGGACCGGGTAAGCATGCTGATTTAATGCTCTATTTATAGTGCATTTATAGTCCACACAGATCCACACCTCACCATTTGCCTTCAGTGGGATGACTATAGGAGTCTCCCACTTGGCTCCCTCGACCAGTTTCAGGACTCCATGCGCGACCAGTTTGTCCAACTCCCTCTCTATTTTATTTTTAAGTGCAAACGGTACCCTCCGGGGTTTGATTTTTATTGGTGAAACATTGGGGTTTAATTTAAACGTGATTGGTGGCCCTGTGTACTTCCCTAGTGTCTCATTGAATACGTCTGCAAAAGCATTGCAGACGGACTCGATGTTGTGGGCCCGGGTCGTATGTATTCCTGTGATACTGATGCCTAGGGCCTTGAACCAGTTTAATCCTATGAGGCTAGTCCTCTGCCCCTCGACCACTAGTACATCCAATTGCCCCTGGAATTCCCCATACCGCACTGAAAGTGTTGCCTCCTCCTTAATTTTGATGGGCGTTTGCTGAAAGTCTGTTAGGGTGAGACTAGTTGGCCTCAAGGTGGACCTTTGCTTGCTCTGGCTGCACATCTGGGTAAAAGTCTCGTGTGAGATCACCGAGATTGCCGAGCTGGAGTCAAGTTCCATGTTGCAGGGGATGCCCTGGAGCTGCACGTCCAGCCTGATCTTTAGAATTAACGGCCGGCAAGTCTCCGTGTTACAGACAGCCCGCTGGCCCTCATAACAGTTAACTGACGTGATTTGTTGTGGAACCACAGAACCTGTCATTTGCTGGTCTTCCACGTCCATGTCATGCAGGCTGATGCGGTTACGGTTGCGGCAGATGGCTGCGATGTGGCCGGGCTTACTGTATGCCCTGCACTTGGCTGTCCGGTACTTACAGGTAGACCGGGGTTGGTTGCCTCCTCATCCTGCGCATTTCGGCTTGGTGTTGCAGCATGTGCATCCGGAGCACGTCTTCTCTGGGTTGATCGCTGCCGTCCGTTGTCCCCTCTGGTTGTCGCGTCACACCAGTGGCTGGCCCGGTTTTGTCTGAATTGCGTCCACTCCGGTCTGGTCGTTGGTGTTGCTGCTTCCCTGAATGCGTTCGTCTGGTGTACGGCTCCCCCCGAACTGCTGGTTTGGGGTTCTGACTGTTCTGGTCGCTCGGCCATGTCACAGGCCAGGACCTCATCCTGGAGCTCCTGCAGCATCAGCTTGGGTCACGCGAAAAGTTTCTGCCTTAGCTTTTGGTCCCGGAGACTGAAGATGATTCTGTCTCTTAACCGCTCTTCCAGGTTGTCGAACTGGCACAGCTGAGCCGCTTGCCGGACCCCAGTGATGAAGTTAGCGGCTGACTCGCCGGGCCGCTGATCTCGCTTCTCAAACTTGTATCTCCAGGCCAGCGCCAACATGTGCAGGTTAAAATGCTGATCCAACTTGGCCCGGAGATCGCTGTAATCAGCTTCGTCTGGGGCCATCGGGGCACACAACCCTACTGCTATGTTGTAAATGTCCATGCCACTCATGCAGAGTAGGGCTGCCACCTTTAACTCATCGTCCCTGATACGGTTCATTTTCATGAACAGTTCCACTTGACCCATGTGCAACTCCCATCATTCTGGATGCATGATATCAAACACAGGTATCTGCCCGATTTGTGCCATCGCGCCCGATCCTTCCGTTTTTCTGCTCCTGGGTTCCGATCCTGCTTCGAGCATCTGCTGGGTTGACTGGTTGCGTGCGGATGCCTCTGCGGCGGTTGCTGGGTTGACCAGTTGCATGCAGCTGCTTCCGCTGTGTTGACCGGTTGCGTGCGGTTGCCTCTGCGGCAGTTGCTGGGTTGACCGGTTGCTCGCGGCTGCTTCAGCGGTTGTCTAGCGGCTACCGAAACAGGATCCCACCTTTGTCGCCACTGTTAAATCATGGAAGAATAAGATGCATAGGTGATGGCTGCAACAGAAACTTTATTGGATGGCAGGTTGTAGAAACAAAGACTGGGGAACTGGGGTTACCTGGGTCCTCTTATACCTGTCCAGGTGGGCACTGACCAATAGGTTCAAACCTTGGTTTCCCGCCTGGTGGTCAGCCAATGAGTCTTTCGTGGTTTTCCCACCAGTGCAGCTCCTTACTGGAGCTGTGCAGCAACATCGCCTCCTGTAGTTCTTGTACTGTAACTAGACCCATACATTAGGAGAAACATTAAAGTAAATTGAAAGCAGTGAGAAAGGAGTAATTAAAAAATATGTGTTGTAAAACAAGAGAGAAGGTCAGGAATGAATGGCTGCTGAATGAATGTGGATCTCAGGTTTGTTCTGACTTGGTGTTTAGGAAGAAAAGACCCTTGACTCCATGGTTGAAGTGAAAGATTCAGTTTTACTAAGCTGAAGCAGTTACAAGGTTAGCAAAGTTGGATCTGAATATTCCCATGCAAAGCCTGTGTTTTCCCCTTTCCCTGGCCCTCCCACCGTGACCTATCAGTGTCCAATCGTATTTAGGATTAGGAATGGCTTTGAAGTTTAGCACTTCTTTGGTTGAATTTCTCATTCTGTTCTCACAATTCTGTCCTTGATCTGCCGGTTCATTCAGGATTGACAACTTTGGTTCCTGTCACCCTATCATTCCCTCCCTTCCTCCCTCTGCCCAATTCCATACTTCCCCATCCTCCTCTCTCCTCCCTTGCATTTTATGGCAGGATGCCAGCAAAGATAACAGGGCTGAAAGTGGATTAAATACAAAAAAGAATGACTAATATGAAAGAAGTACACTGTTTGCTTTCTAAATAGGATTAAGTTTTTCAAAAGGTGTATATGTCCACTAAGACTTGCCAACATAAAGAAAAGTAAAAAGTAAAAAGCAAAATCTTTATGGTGTAATATTTATTTATATTATTTGTTTGTCTTTTTTATCTCCTTTATAAACTGTCCAAAATAACTTTGTGAGTGGATGGTTTTAGAAATTGAAGTTCTATGTAAATAATAATGTAGAGAGAATGAAGTATGAATGAATTGCAAAACATACATATGAAGGAAGAGTGCATGGTTTGAGAGAAAGGTGTGGAATATGCTTATAAGTATGGTTTAAACGAAGCTTTTTGATCTATTTACATCAGACATGTCAAACTCATGACATCACATGATGTCGCGCAATGTATCGGGACAGTTTTGCCATTGCTGGCAATGGGGTGGGTGCAGCATCTGTGTGACACATCCAGCCCACGGGCTGGCAGTTTGACACCCCTGATTTAGATATTGTATTTTCCGGCGTATAAGATGACTGGGCGTATAAGAGGACCCCCTACATTTCCTGTTAAATTATAGGGTTTGGGCTATACTCGCTGTATAAGACTACCCCTCTTCCAACGCACACCAAATAAAAATTAAAAAACATCAGATTTGATTTTAATATGGTAATTTTAATTCAAATGCTTATGACATGCAGGTACTTAGTAGGAAAACTGTCACTTATAAACATAAGGCTGTTTGTCATCAAACATGTAAACATAAAACAGTGGAAGTGGATTAAACTTTTCCTAATTCACTCTAAAGCTTTCCCTGCGCAGAGCCTTAAGTAACACCAGCTGCCTGCAATTAGTGCAGGTTCACATCCCACCAGGCTCAAGGTTGACTCAGCCTTCCATCCTTCCGAGGTAGGTAAAATGAGGACCCAGATTGTTGGGGACAATAAGCTGACTTTGTAATAATGCTGCTTGGGGGGGGGGTGAAAGCCCTAATAAGCAGGCATATACATAGAATGAAGGCTATTGCTAAGCACATTGATTTGTGCTTTAAATTGTAAGCCGCCCTGAGTCTTCGGAGAAGGGCGGGATATAAATGGGATTAAAAAAAAAAAGACCAAATGAGAGATCCGCTCCAGGTTTTCCAGCCAGCCCGCCCAGTTCCTGAGTCAAATGTGTCCTTAGAGCTAAGCAGCTGCTCTGAGTGCTGCATTCCCCACCTGCCTTTCAAGTTGAGATAGACTGCAGCTGCTCTTCAACTTTAGAAGGAAAGACGCCCAGACCCCAGCCTGTAAAAAATCACAGACTGCAGCTTCTTCTACAATTGGTCCCACTTTCCCTGCGCAGACCAAATGGGAGATCCGCTCCAGGTTTTCCAGCCAGCCCTGTCCCTAAAGTTTCAGCACCCAGCTATAAGACAACCCCTGACTTTTGAGAAGATTTTCATGGGTTAAAAAGTCGTCTTATACGCCGGAAAATATGGTATTTAAAATGTCTTTGTTTCTTTTCAGCACAATGTTTTAAATATTACCAAGAAAATATTGTAATTATTTCTGAGAGCGTGCAGAGGGCACTCCATCCCCCATCTCCAGGAGTAGCTTTAAAATTTTGTACCAAATGTGGGGCTAGAAAAGGCTGCCCCCTCTTTGCAAGATCCTAAGCAAACACCTAATTTGCTTATAGTATAATATGCCACTGGCTTTAGTTTTTTACTGTTGCTTTTGAAAGCAGATCTGATACAGGGCCTTGGAGGATCTAGTTTAAGGAATGGTTTCTTTGACTGAATTAAATGTTGTAGCCATGATTCTTTGTGGATAAACCCTGTAATGTTTCAAGAAAATAGGAGATTTTCATGCAAAAGTGTGACCTTATTATCTTGAAGCTATTAAAAAAATATCATCTGTTATTACAGTGATGTTTGCAGTTTTCCTTCACTGTTGCTTGTTCCTCAAATAAAAGGGAAAAAACAGAGCAATTAAAAACAGTCAAGGCAACAACTTGCTAAATCTGTTCTACAGAGAATAAATGCAGGAGTTTGGAACTAGACATTTAAATTCTTCAAAAAAAGGGGTGGATAGGATACTTAACTGTTATGACTTATACTGAAACACAGTGAATAGAGGTCCCACGAGAAACTATTCTCTAAGAGAATTAAAACTAAAGTTTAAACTGGCCTCTGATTTCTTCTGTGTGGTTTCAAACAGCCAAACATAGTAGTGTACCACCAGAAAAAAACACATTTGTAATATTCTCTGATAGGGAAGAATGGAAAAGGGAAGAAACCTTTGTCAATGCTATTCAGATGTAAAAAATACATTATTTTGAAGGATCAGCTCCAGTTTTTTTTCCTGATAGCTTTGATTGCCCTAATTCAATTGTGGTATCTTGTTTAATATTCTTAGTCACCAAGGTCACAGTATTGATAGGTGAAGCTTTCAACCCATCAGAATCCTCTCATCCTGATTGCTCTGCTTGGTTGTCATTAATTTTCCTATTACACTTGTTGTTGTGGTCTTAATAAATACCAACCTTCATTTTTTAATAGTCAAGTTTCAGTTTTTCCTGATTGCAGTATGCCTAATAAGTCCATCAAAGAGGCAGGCTTTGAATCTGGGGATCCTTTATTTGCAGTTGTATTGATTACTATACCATACTTTTGCTGAGGTAAGATTCTGCAAAGGACCTTTGCTGCAGAATAATGAAAAAAGAAAATGGTTATCCAATAACTTCTTAAAAATTTCCTGTGAAGGAGGCAAGTCATTCTACTGGTTAATTGTTCTCACTGTCAGGAAATTTCTTCTTAGTTCTAGGTTGGTTCTCTTCTTGATTAGTTTCCATCTATTGTTGTCCTACCTTCAAGTCCTTTGGAAAATAGGTTGATCCCCTCTTCCTTATGTCAGCCCCTCAAATAATGAAAGACTCCTGTCATGTCACCTTAGTCTTCCTTTTCACTAAACTAGACATGCCCAGTTCTTGCAACCATTCTTCATATGCTTTAGCCTCCAGACCCCTAATCATCTTTGTTGCTCTTCTCTGCACTATTTTCAGAGTCTCAACATCTTTTAGATATTGCGGTGACCAAAAATCAATGCAATATTCCAAGCATGGTCATACCATGGCCTTATAAAGTGGTACTAACACCTAACCTGATCTTGATTATATCCTTCTCTTAATGCAGCCTAGGAGTGCATTTGCTTTTTTGGCGGTTGCTGCACCCTGCTTGCTCATATTTAAGTGGTTGTCCATTAGGATTTCTAGAACCCTCTCACAGTTACTGCTGTTGAGCTAGGTACCACCTATTCTGTACCGGTGCAATTGGTTTTCCTTGCCTAAATATAAAACCTTACTTTTCTTACAGTATAATTTCATTTTGTTAGATAGGGCCCAGTTCTAGTCTGTCAAGATCCTTCTGGATCTTGAACCTATCTTCTGGGGTGTTGGCTATTCTTACCAGCTTTGTGTTGTCCACAAATTCTATTCCCTCATCTAAATCATGTATGAAGATGTTGAAGAATACTGGGCCTAAGGCGGAATCTCACTGCATACTGATCTCCATGAAGATATAGTTCCATTGAGGACTATACATTGAGTGTAGTTTATTAGCCAGTTACAAATCAATCTGGTGATGATGCTGTCTATCAGAACCCATTCCTATTTCATTTCTATCTATCTTCTCTGACCCAAAATCAATCTCAACTTTCCCTGACTTCTACCACACTCCCAAGGGAGAGGGGGGATGTGCCAATGGGTTTATTGCCTCTGCTTCCTCTATACACTACAATGTAACCTTTTGCTTTCGTTTATTGCCTCTGTGTCCTCTATCTGCTACAATGTAACAATTTCCTTCCTGCATTATCTCTCTCTCTCTCTGAACTTTATCTCCTTACACTGTCAGCTAGAACAAGGGAGGAAATAAGGAATATAACCTCAGTGCCTGGTTTATTTCTGCGCTCTCAGAGGAAGGTGTGAAGAAGCCGACGACCATCGCTGCTTGAACTGGAGACGGACCGATGTTATCTCCCCTTTTCCCATGATTGGCCATCCCATACTGGCCAGGCGGACTATGGGGTGGCATCTTCCTTGGGGATACTTTAATCTATCACTCTGCGCCAGAAATCTCAGATCCTGTCTATTATGCCTGCTATCTTTCTTAAGATGTGGATCCCCTTAAAAATAGGAGAGATCCATCTGTAGAGAAAACTAAACAGGTATAGAGGTTAGTCTGGTTTGTTGGGATATTCTGTATGAAACTTCTTTAGTAGTTTGGGTGCCCTGACATGACGCTTGTGGACCAACTCGTTCTCTGAGGAGGGAAGGTGTTTCCATGCTACTAGGTATTGGGTTGCCCCATGATACTTCCTAGAATCTAGGATTTCTTTTATCTCAAAGTGTTGTTCTCCTTCAACCATGATTGGAGGTGGTGGTGGGGGATTTGGCCGTAAGGGTGACTGTTGTTCTCATTTCAGTAAGCTGCAGTGAAAAATTGGGTATATTTGCCTGAGGTTCTTGGGTAGTTCTAATTCTGCTGTTACTGGGTTTATGATTCTTTTAATTGGAAAAGGTCCTATATATTTTGGACCAAGTTTTGGACCAAGCTGTAGGGATTTTAGGTACTTTGTAGACAAATGTACCATTTCTCCTACAGCAAATGGTTTAGGTTCAACTCTTTTTTATCCACGTGCTTTGTGTGCTTGTCTAGCTTCGCCTAAGGCTTTCCTAACCACTGGCCAGGTGTTTTGTAATTGTGCTATCCATTCTTTCAGCGATGGGATTGCCGGTTTGTTTGGGGTTAGTTCTGGCATAGGGTTGAAACTTTGGCCGGTGGCTACTTGAAAAGGAATGTAGCCTGTGCTTGAGTAGACTGCATTATTGTAAGCAACTTCTGTGAAAGGGAGTAGGTCCGTCCAATTCGTTTGCTGGAAATTAATAAAGCACCTTAAGTATTGCTCAAGTACTGAGTTTGAATGTTCTGTCAATCCATTGGACTGAGGATGATGACTAGATGACAGTCCCTAGGTGGTTCCTAAGAGGGATAAAAATTCTTTCTAAAACTCTGATGTGAATTGCACTCCTCTATCTGATATGATGCGTTGGGGTGCCCCATGCAATCTGTAGATGTGCTAAATTTTCGTGGTAGGGAACTTTTGGCAAGGGATAAGGTGCACTTGTTTTGAAAACAGATGTGTAACCACCCAGATGACAGTGTTTCTGTTACTTTCTGGTAACTCAACAATAAATTCCATGGATATTTCTTTCCAGGGTTCGAGGGATTCACCACTGGTTGTAGCAGTTCGGGCAATTCCCCTTGCAACCTCTTAGCAGCTGCGCAGGTTGGGCAGCTGGCCACGTAATTTTCTATGTCCTTTTTCATGCATGGCCACCAATATTGCCTTTTAATTAAATGTAGTATTTTTACAAATCCAAAATGTCCTGCTGATTTTGTATCATGGCACAGCTGCATGAACGTGACTCTCTGGGTGGTTGGTATATATAACTTCCCCCACACATGGCAGTCTATCCTTGATCATGCACACGTGTTTATTTTTCTGGAACCATTCATCTGTTTCTAAAGTTCTCTGGAATTCGATCCCGGTTTGGCTACCCAGCTGCGGCTTTATTTCAGCTTGGGCCCTGGTGGTTACTGGTGCTGACAGTTGTAGTTTGGGCATGAGTGGTTTAGAACCAATGGCTCGCGTGCTGTTATATTGGGGCATGCGAGAGTGCATTTGCCAGGAAGTTCTTTCTCCCCGGCAAGTGTTTGAGTGTAAAACAGAATTGGTGAAAGTGCTGGGACCAGCGGGCTTGGTTAGGAGTGAGCTTTCTGGGTGTTTTTAGTGCTTCCAAGTTTTTGTGGTCCCTCCAGACCTGAAAAGGGATTTTATTCCTTTCAAGAAAATGGTGCCACGTAAGTAATGACCATCTCACAGTGTACTCTTCCTTTTCCCACACAGCCCAGCATTGTTCCATCTCAGTGAGTTTCCTGGATGTGTACGTGCATGATTGCAGTGCCCCTTCATCGTTTTCTTGTAATAGTACAGCCCTCCACACACATTGCTTGCATCTGCCTGTACTACAAAAAGTTTATCCAGGTCCGGGTGCGTCAGTATGGGTTTGGTGAAAAAGAGTCTCTTTAACTTCTCGAATGCCACTTGGCATTCCATTGTCCATTTCAGTGGCTGGCTGGGTTTCACTGAGGTTTCCCCCCTCGTTTTTAACAAGTTTGTGAGGGGCAGGGCTATTTGGGCAAATGAAGGGATTAACTGGGGGTAAACCTTTGCAAAACCCAGGAAACTTTGTAATTGCTTCCTTGTGCAAGGTGGTACCTGTTCTAGCACTGCTGTGACCTTCTCGGGGTGCATTTTGATGCCCTGTGGGAGATATGCGATAACCCAGGTAGTCTATTTTTTCTTGGTGGAATTTGCATTTTGATAGTTTGGCATATAGGTGGGCAGCTTGCAGTTTCTTTAAAACTACTCTGACTAGGTTGACATGCTCCTTTTTGGACTTGGTGAAGATAAGGATGTCATCTAAATAAATCAGGACCCCCTTGAATAGGTGCTTCCTTAGAAGCTTGTTGATTAATTGCATAAATACTGTGGGGGCCTCTTATAGTCCAAACGGCAAAACTTTGAATTGGTAGCATCCCATTGGGCAATTAAGTGCGGTTTGCCATTTGTCCCCTTCCTTAATCTTAATGCGGTAGTACGCTTTTCTTAGATCTAGTTTGGTAAAAATTCTTCCTTTCAATAGATGGGATAACATGTCCTTCATGAGGGGTAGTGGGTACAGGTTACTTTCACTTATTACATTCAGGGCACAGTAATCCATGGACAAGCACAAAGTGCTGTCCTTCTTCTCTCTAAAGAGGACCGGGGCGGCTACTTTGGGCTTGGCAGTTTTGATAAATCCCCTTTCTAGGTTTTTATTTATTAATCTTTCCATCTCCTCCTCTTTACAGCTCATGGAGTACAATCTGAGCTTCAGGAAGTTTGCCCCGGGTTTGATTTCAATGGCACAGTCCATGGGTCAGTGAGGAGGGAGCTCATCCACGTGTTCGTCGCTGAAAACTTCAGCAAGGTCTCAGTATTCTTCCAGTATTTCGAGCAACCCCTTTTCCTCTCCCACCGACGCTTTCTCCACTGCTGGGCTTGGTAGGGCTCTTTGTGGTGTTGAGTTCGCATGGTCTCCTTTCAGGAAATTGAGCTCTGCTTTCCTCCAATCTACCCTAGGATCATTTGGCATTCCTTGCCTTAGGTCACTACAAATGTTATGTCTTCCTCATGGTCCCCCAGAGATAGGTGGATTGGTAAAATGGCTAGGGTAGCTGCCACCCCCCCTGCTATGGAACCATCTAACTGGTTGAATGAGTTTGGCTGTTTCAGCCTCCTCACCGGGATGCCCAAGTTCCCCACCAGTGTTGGGCTAATGAGGCAGCGGGTGCAGCCAGTGTCTGTTTGAGCTTTCACTTTTTCAGCTTTGGGCATGGAGGGGGCTAATATAGTCACTGTCTTGAGGATGGGCGCAATGGGTCCACTTACCATGGGTTCGCCCTCCGAGTTGTCGTCCGAGGAATCCATCGCCCCTGCGGTGTAGGCCTGAGTTCCCTGCCCATGCTTGGCAGGGGCGGGGGACTCTACAACCTCTGTTACCCTCTTGGCGGGTTCTCGTGGCTTGGCTGGGGACTTCCCTGACTTTCTGGCCGGTGATCAATCTGGGTTGCGTTGAGGGACTTTCAAGCGGCACTCTATGGTGTGATGCCTCTCTCTCCTGCATTTGAAACAGACTTCTTGGCTGTGGCAGGTGTTTTTGCTGGTTTGCGCAATGGCTCAGTTTTTCCTCAGCAATGCCTCTTCAGTAGGTTGATCTCTGCTTCCTCTGCCAGGACGTACCATATGTTGTCGGCATGGGTACCCTTGAGGCAGGCAAGCATTGTACAGGTCGTAGTTTAGGCCGTCTTTGAAGTGGCTAAAGAGGATGTTTTCTCGCCAGTTCAGCTTGTTGGTGATGGCCCAGAATTCTCATGTATATTCAGCTACCGGGCATCTGCCTTGCCTCACTGTTTTGATCTTCTTGCAGGCTTTTCGGTCAGCTAGATGGTCCTTTAATCACCTTCTCGGAGAGGACATGAAGTGGTTGAAGTTGTGGAGATCAGGGGCATTGGAATCATGCAGGTTCATCATCCAGTCTGTGGCCACCCCGTCCAGAGTGGACTGCATGATATGGATATAGGCTTTGTCTCTGGGGATGTCTTGTCTGTATTCTTCCATGTAGCTAAGGACTTGGGTTGTCTGCCATCTCCTTCAAAATTCTGGGATGTAGTCTATTTGGTCCTGGTGTTTTGAACTTGTCTAAGGCAAGTTAGACAAGTTAAAGTTATCTTTTTCTTCCCAATTTAATTTGTATTCCTGCTCTGTCTTTCATGGTTCTGCTTTTAGTAGATTGGACTATTTTTTCCTTTTATATGAAGACAGACGCAAAGAATGAATTAAGCAGTTCTACTTTCTCTGCTACCCATCACTTCCTTGCAATCTTCTCCCATTAGTGGACCAATTGTTTTCTTGACTTTTTTCTTGTTTTTATATGTCTCATTCTCTATCTCTATCTCTAATATATCAATATTGCTGTCTGTCTGTCTGTCTATCTCATCTACCTACCTACCTACCTACCTATGAAAACTTGTCCCAACTTTATATAGTTTTGATCTTATCATGATTTTGTTTTAAAATTTTGAATTGTTAATTTCTTTTCTTCACTGTTTTAGCAGATTATTCTTATATATTTCTGAGATGATTTGGAGCAGTTATGCATTGATTTAAACATATAAGTAGAAAAACAACTTAGAAATATTGCTCATGCATTGGGCTTCTTGGTAGTGAAGGCTCCACTTAGAAATTGATTAAAATTGAAATAGTGTTACCTATGTTTAAAAGATGCATTGATTTTTAGCATGCTTTCATTTATTACAATGACTGTCTTTTTTACAGTATTATTTCTCAATTTGTAGTCTACCTGTAGTTGTTTAGATTAGGAATAAATAAACTTTGCCCAAATGGTTTGTATGTGAATTTGTATTGTCTTCTGAATAATAATTTGTTGAGCTGTGATATTGTAAACTTGTTATGCATAACTGTGTTATTTATTACTTAGTGTTGATTTATTTCATGTCATTTTTTGATTCATGGACCAGATAGTGAAATAACAAGCTATAGTCTCATGTTCAAGAACAAATTTCAACTCAGCATAAAATTCTAGGCCCATTAAAAATAGATTATAAAAAGTGTTTAAGTTGCAGTAGTTTGCATCCATGACTGTATTTTTATTACATTTTTCACACATATTTAAGTAAATGGGAATAGGCAATCAACTCCTGAAGCAATGCCAATGAACACACTTCCTCTAGGCATTCGGCGTTTAAGACATCATTCCCCAGCATCTAGTAGACAAACTAGGCCTTTTAGGCTTAAACACCGCTTTGTGCAACTGGATTCTTCATTTTCTTACCAACAGGCCCCAATATGTGCAAGTTGGAACAAATACCTCTAATACCATTTTCCTGAGCACAGGTTATCCTCAGGGCTGTGTCCTATGTCTGCTGCTGTTCGCCCTGTTGACCCATGACTTTTGTGCTAGGTTTCCACCAGCCATATTGTGAAGTTCGCAGATGATACAACAGTAGTGGCCTTATTCATGATGACAGTGTGGAAGCTTACTGCCAGGAGGTTGAGGGGTTGGTGAACTGGTGTAAGGAAAACAGTCTTGTTTTAAATACTGGCAAAACCAAAGAGATCATTGTCGATTTCAGAAAACGCAGGCACAGTCACATTTCTCTGTGCATTAATGATTCACCTGTGGGGATGGTTACCAGCATCAAATTCCTGGGTGTGCAGCTAATGAGTAGGCTGGCTTGGTCGCTCAACAGCGAGACACTAGTGAAGCGGGCACAGCAGCATCTGCATTTTCTGCATTGCACAAGAAAAGCACATCTTCCTTCTCCTATCCTTACCACGTTCTACAGGGGGACGATTGTGAGCATCCTGTCATGCAGCATCACAGTCTGGTTTGGAAGCATCACTGCTTCAGACAGGAAGGCGGTGCAGAGAGTGGTGATGATGGCTGAAAAGATCATAGCACAGAAGGGTTGCTTGAGCAGGGTCGTAAAATTGTCTGGGACACTACACACCCTCTTCACAACCTGTTTTCCTTGTTACCTTCTGGGAGGAGGCTTTGTGGTATCCATAGCAGAACATCCAGATTCAGCCATAGTTTCATTCCATACAGCATTAACCTTGTAAACTCTCAAGCTTCCTCTTTCCGTTATATATTCAAGATGGACAGTATTTAATATTTATTTGTTATGTATATGTAGGGGTATGGGTCTATACATATTTGTATATAGTATGTTTAGTATGTTTAGATATGTGTTTCACTTTGAGAGCGGGCAACTAAATTTCATTTTTGATGTGTGCCATTGTGCCCATAATAAAAAAAAATGACAATAAAGATTATCTTCATCTCATCTTAATATATTGGGGTATCTTCCATGTTTCTAAAATCAGCTTTTAGGTGTGAATTGTGTGGATTCATGATAATTCCAGACCTCTTCATCCCTACTAAGAATGTTTTTATTACTGAGAGTCAAAAATTTGCATTAGATGAGCTATGTCAAAATCTGTTGAGGCAACTTTTGCACATGTGAAAAAGGAGACATTCATCCTTTCAATAATCTTTATATTATAGTTTACTATTTAATTCATTTTAGTTTTGTTGCTTGTGAAAAGTCTAGTCCCAAATTAATGTTATGTCCTTTCTTAAAAACACTAAGAAGTACTTTATTGAATAAGATCAAGAATTACTTAGTCTAATACATTCTGTGGGATTTTCCAAACTATAATGCAAATTCCTGATTATTCTCAATTAGTTAGTGATCCATCAGCATATCAAAAATATCTTCTGCCTTATCTGCTTTATTCAAACTGTATAGGTCTAGAATTCAGTACAATTCAGTAAAAAACAGCTGATTTGGTCTAGTGGTTATGGCACCATGCTAGACAGCAGGGGACTGGAGTTCTAGTCCCTCCTTAGCCATGAAAGCCAGTATGGTGACCTTGGGCCAGTCACTGTCTCTTAGCCCACCCCACCTCACGGACAGGTTTATTGTTCTGGAGAAAATAGGAGGGTGGAGGAATATTGATTATGTTCGCCATCTGGAGCTACTTGTAAAAATAAAGATAGAATACCAACAAACAATACAACAATCTTGGCAATCTTCTGTGCAATAGAAAGCCATGATCAATAAATAGATATTATTCCAAAATATGTATTGATCTTTACTTCCAATAAAACTATAGTATATCTCTTTTGTTCTTTTATAACAGTAGATATTTGATTGATACCTCCTATCCATGTTCTTCCTCTTGACCTCTCAAAAATAATGAGAGGTAACAGTAGTTTCATTGTACTCAGTTAAGGCATGAAGTTCTGTTTTGTTGGGTAATTCCACTTATCATGAGAAATGTGGTTCTGAACTATATTAGCTCCCATCTAAAGTAACCACAGTCAAGAAAAAGACTTGGTGCTGTGCTATATAGATTCCTGCTCTTATAACCAAGAAGAGTGAAAAAAAGACTAAAGTCCAATTGCTTAATTTTAGGTATGAATTGATGCAGAGAGGTATGCTTGAACATAAAGATGTTGGATTTGTTCCAGATGCCTATACTTGCAATCAGCATTTGGAGAGGAAAAATATATATTTGAAGAAAGAAATGGAGAACTATAAATTTGCAGCTAGGTATGTTCTTTTTGTTTTTTACTGGGTTGCATTTTTTAGAGATTTGGATGAAAAAAAGATTGTTGACATCAGATTGTAGAAGGGGATCAGTTTTGAATGGCAGTGTTGATGTTTGCAAGTCTGGTAAAGGATGAGTCAAATAGGTATTAATCCAAATTAATGTATTTCTGTTATTTATATGCTGCTCAATTAAAAAAGGTGCTGAGTGTCTTGCAATAATATAAAAGTGAACTAGATAGAATTAAAAGAAAAAAATAAACCTCAACCCCCAAAGCAATAATTTGCCTACTGTAGGGAGGGGACATGCCATATAATGACGTTTCCAAGGATTTCTAGAACATCCGGGTCTCTTAGCAGCTTTCCTGCATGTCAGAAGGGTTACTGCTGGCCTAACCCCAGGTGGAGCACTATTCTAAAGCAGAGAGGCTACTGTGAAAAGGCATATGCTCATTTTCTTCACAGTAACAGCCGCTCAAGATGAACCTCAAAGAGTATCTTCCCTACTCCTTTTTATTGGTTGACCAGAAGCCACTGGGAGACACTTGTAATATTTATTACATTATATATCCTTTATCTATCAGTATTGTTAAAATGAAGATAAAATAACTCTATGCTGAAATGTGTTGAAAAAGTGAAAAATTTCAAAGTGTTGTTGTTTTTTCACCTACTTTATGTTCTTTAATGTTCCCTGATCTTACATTGTTTAGGGTTATCTTGAACTTAAAGGTAATGGTAGGAAACAGATATATTGCACTACTGGATATAAAAAGACATTGGTGGAGTTCTCTACTGATGTCAGCTGAAGACAGACTTGGGGAATTGTCTCTCTCTTCCCCTGGGTCCGAATTCTACCAGCTGGTGGGTCCGAATGGACTGAATGCCACCCTGTAGAGGTGGCTCCCAACAGGCAAATGTCTGAGGACTGCGGCTAGGCGGCAGCCAGACCGCTGGTCCCAACAGAGCCCCTGGAACCAGCAGGAAGAAAAATGGACCGCATCTTGTGTTCTGCCATTAGCAGCTGTTTGGCAGACACAAAAGAATGGCAATTGAAAGAGCATCAGCTGAGCTGGGTGAGAAAATTCCTTTTACTCTCCCTTCAAGCCAAGATCCTTACCAGAAAGCATTTTTCCAGCCCTTGAAAGTGAACCCACTATAAAAACATGGCACCACCACAAACATGAAGCCGAACAAAAGCAGCACAACTCACCAGCTCAGGTCTGGGGCTGGCAGCTGAGACCAGCCCATCCACTCAGAACACACCCCCACCCAATCAGAGCACACCTCCACCCACAGAACACACCCCCTCTGGCAGTTTAAAAAAGAGGAACAAACAGCCACATGCTTCTCCCAGAAGAAGGAAGCTAAATCCACCAGCCTGATGATGACAGATGGGATTCCGTCGAAACGTTGCGCCTACACCTTTAGTTCTACACGGGAAAAAACCTGAATAACCAAAGATCCATATATGACCTTTGGTCATTCAGGTTTTTTCCCACGTAGAATTGAAGGTGTAGGAGCAACGTTTCGACGGAATCCCATCCGTCATCCTCAGGCTGGTGGCTTCAGCTTCCTTCTTCTGGGAGAAGCATGTGGTAGTGGCTGTTTGTTCCTCTTTTTTAAACTGCCAGAGGGGGTGTTCTGTGGGTGGAGGTGTGCTCTGATTGGGTGGGGGAAGGAAGAAGCCACCAGCCTGAGGATGACGGATGGGATTCTGTCGAAACGTTGCTCCTACACCTTCAATTCTACGCGGGGAAAAAACCCGAATGACCAAAGATCCACATACAAACACCTGCGAAAACCTCAGAAAACACACATATATATACACATACACATACACACACACACACACACACACACACACACACACACATATCTTCTCTCCCGACAAAAAGGGTGGGAATGGATAGTTAATGCCATCTACTGGCAAAACCTGAAAACTACATCCACCCCTCACCCCCTTAATGGAGTTATCTATGCCTGGAACTTGGCTGTTTGCCCAGACATTCCTTTGAAGGTCCTTGGAGACTTTGTTCCAAAAAACAAGACTCCCTGTGGTCTTTTTGGCCTGCCTGGTGTGTGTCTTCTTCTAACAAGATATATTGCCTAAACAAGTTTGTCTTTGAAGATATTTGACTCCCTTGGATTATAAATATAGAGAAGCTTGGAATTCTTATAATTGGTTTTTGAATATAATTTTCTGGATTACAATTTTGACAATTGTAAAAAAAAATTCCTTTTTTTCCTTTTCTTTTCTCATTTTTTATGCTTTTGGGGTAACCTTTTTCTTTTGCCCTACTATTTTTCCAGACACCTCCTATTTTGCTCCTTTTACATTTGCCTGCGCTCTCTCTCTTTCTCTTTCTCTCTTTTGCTCCCCTTCCATTTTTGGGGTGAGGATCTTTATTTTTTTTCTTATTGTTTTTACTACTTTGATGGTTCTCTTCTCCTAACTATTAGGAGCCTATTGGATTACAAAATTTGGCCATTTGGCAGAGACACCATACGACTTGAAGGCAAAGATGAGCACCTCTAACTTATCCAAACTTGGGGGAAAAAAGGCTCTTCTTCCCCTGCTTCAACCTCTGCAAGCCCAGTCTTTCAGAAACCAATTACTACAATGTTACAACAGGAGAAGAGCGATACCCAACAGAAGGACACCCAAGCAATTCTACAAACAATCTATGATGCTAACGCTGCTCAGTCTGCTACAGCAACTAAAAATCATGAAGAGTTGAAAAGTGACTTAGACAAAATGAACCAAAAAATTAATAATATAGACTCCCAACTGGAAAACTTCAAAAAGATGATTGCAGAAAATCAATAAAGAATCCAAAAAATGGAACATAAGTCAACGGAGGTTAACCAGAAACTGGAAGACCTGAAAGATGAAAATCAAAAACTGATGCAACTAAATGGAGAACTGGAAGATTCTTTGGCGATCATAGAAATGGAGCGGGCATCATACATTTTAAGAATCCAAAACATACAAGAAGACAAGGAAGAAGATCTCTTAAAATTGATAACAGAGATGCTGGCAGACTTATTAGGATTGGAGAAGTCACAAATCAAAGGGGAGGTTGATCAGGTGTTTCTCATTAACTCCAACTATGCTAGAAGAAACAAGGTGCCCAGAGAAGTGCATGTCAGATTTTTAAAAAGAGCTACAAGAGATGAGATCCTGAGAAAAGTAAGAGATGAAGCATTGAAATATAAAGAAAAACAAATTGTGGTTCTTAAGCAAATCCCTAGAAGGATAAGAGAGGCTCGAAGAGACTACCAATTTCTAACTAAGAAACGTTGAAAAAGGAGTGAACTTTAGATGGTTGGTTCCAGAAGGGATCTTAATCTACTGGGATACGAAAAGATATAGACTGGATACACCACTTAAAGCATTGGAGTTCTTTGATAGCCACAGAGCCTTTCTGGAGAGAGGTGATTTGGAACCCAAAAAACAAGATGAAGTGCAAGTGGAAGGTGAGACCGACCAAAGAATAAGAGAAGAGACTAAAGAAACCAAAGCTACATATTCTTATTCAGAAGAGGGCACAAGACCAAGAGATCAGAGACAGATAAGATCAACTAGAAGACCTAGATATAATTGAAAAAGATGGAGGAAATTGGGATTTTATCAATAAACATCAACGGCTTAAACTCCCCCTCAAAAAGGAGGAAAATTTTTACACACTTACAAAAATTAAAAATGGACATAATTTATCTTCAAGAAACCCATATTAAGAGGCAACATATCAAAATTTTAGAACAATCAAAAATCGGCAAAATCTACTTTGCATCAGCATCTCAAAAGAAAACAGGAGTAGCCTTTTATATTAAAGAAAAGATGATGCCTAAACAAATTTATGCACATGATGAGGGGAGAATTCTAATGGTTGAAATCATGATGGACCAAAAGTAGATATTAATGATTGGAATATATGCACCTAATGATAAACAAGAACAATTTTACCTTAAACTATATAAGAAAATATTAGACTTAAACTACCAAAACTTTTGTATAATGGGAGACTTTAATGCAATTGTGGATGAAACTTTGGACTGTAAACAAGGATGGAAAGGAGGAAATTTACTACCTAAAGCGTTTTCAAAAATGATAGAAGAATTCAGTATTCTAGATATACGGCAAGAGAAAAACCCAGAGAAACTACAATATACATTTTACTCAAGTAGACACAAATCATGGTCAAGAATTGATATGATATGGATTTCGTTAGACTTGAAACTGATGATCCAAGAGGCGGAAATTGAAACCAATGACTGGGCAGACCACAATCCAATAAAAATGATCTGGAAAGGAATTAAAAAGAAACCTAGATGGTCTCTAAACAAATCGATATTGAAGGACAAAGAATTCCTACAACTAGCAATAAAGGAAATGGAATTTTTCTTTAAAATAAACAAGAAGGAAGAAACATCACTTCAAAATGCTTGGGACACTGCCAAAGCATATTTTAGAGGCCTGGCCATAACTTATATTGCTAAGAAGAACAAAGAAAAGAAACAACTACAATTAAAGTTGAAGGAGGAACTTAGAAAACTAGAATTAGAATTACAAATAGATCCAGATAAAGTAATACTCAAGAAACAAATCAATATAATAAAGCACAAATTAAAGTTAGCTGAGATGGAATTAATGGCTCAACAGATTAAAGGGGTTAAACAGAATTTTTTTGAAAACGCTAACAAGCCGGGAAGATGGCTAGCATATAGATTGAGAAAGGAAAAATAAAATAAAATAATAAAGAAACTCCAGGATACAAAAGGAGAAATACAGTTTCAAAACGATGCAATGAAAAAAATTGTGAAAGAGTATTATGAGACACTTTATAAGGCAAAGGAAATCTCTAAAGAAAAAATAGAGCAGTATTTAATAAAAGCAAATTTACCAAAAATTCCCCAGAATATCTGAAATATATTGAAGGAACCAGTATCAATGATGGAGACTATAGAAGCTATAAAAAGGCAAAAAAACCAAAATGCCAAAGACATGGACTGAAACTAATATCACTTTAATACCTTAAAAAGATACAGATTTGACACATATAAAAAATTACAGACCAATTTCATTACTAAATGTAGACTATAAAATTTTTGCTTCGATAATGGCAGAAAGAATTAAGAAAGTCTTAATTGAATTTATACACACAGATCAAAATGGCTTTCTGCCTAAAAGACAGATAAAAAATAATTTAAGAACAATCTTGGATGTTCTAGAGTACTATGAAGCTCATCCAGGCAAACAGATGGCTTTGATATTTCTTGATGCACAAAAGGCGTTTGATAACTTAAATTGGCAATTTATGTTTCAGCAACTTGTGGAAATGGATTTTGGGGGAAACTTTATGAATGCAATTCATGCAATTTATGATAAACAGACTGCTAGAATAATTGTAAACGGAGACTACACAGAAAACTTTAATATTAAATAGGGCACAAGACAAGGATGTCCTTTTCCCCATTGCTATTTATATTAACCTTGGAAGTATTGAACAGAAATATTAGACAAGACTCCGAGATTAAAGGACTGGAGATAAAGGGTGAAAAATATAAATTGCAGGCATTCGCAGATGACTCGGTCTTTATATTGGAAGAACCTCTGGAAACAAGCACAAAATTGTTGGCCACAATAGAACAATATGGCGAGGTCGCAGGTCTGATAATAAATAGAGAAAAGACTAAAGTTTTGACAAAGAACTTAACAGAAAAACAGAAAACGCAACTTGCAAGAAAAACAAATCTTCAAATAGTTAAAAAAGTTAAGTACTTGGGAATTTACTTAACAGCAAGATGTATAACAGTAAAAGAGGACAACTATACAAAATTATTAAAACAAATAAAACTGGACTTAGAAAAGTGGAAAAATCTTCAACTGTCAACACTGGGGAGAATAGCTAGAATTAAAATGAATATCTTACAGAAAATATTTTTTTTATTTCAAACTATTCCGGTAAAATTGGAAAAAGCCTTCTTTGATGAAATGAATACCATAATATTGAAATTTGTTTGGCAAGGGAAAAAAGCATGAATTGAAGTGAAATTGCTATAGGACGTTACAGAAAGGGGAGGATTTGGACTCCCATACTGGAAGTTATATTACCAAGCAGCTATTTTAATGTGGATTAAAGAATGGATAACACTTAGAGACAAAAGATTACTATACCTAGATGGGCATGACCTGCAGATTGGCTGGCATGCCTTTCTGTGGTATGGGAAGAATAAAGCGCATAGATATTTCCAGTACCATGCTATAAGAAATGCACTTCTCTTAGAATGGGAAAAAATAAAAGAAAAAATTTATATTAAGATACCTGAATGGCTTTCAACAATGGAAGCCTTTGCTTACCCAAACATAATTAACTATGATAAACTTGTAACATATAAAGACTTACTGGACAATGAAGGAAGATTGAAATCTAGACTAGACTTACAACAACAAGGTATTGATCTATTATGGTGGCCATACCTACAAATCCAATCAAGATATGAAAAAGACATGAAAACAATGGGGCTCTATAAGGGACAGACAGAACTTGGTCTTTGCTAAAAACAGATGAAAAGCTGATTAAAAAACTTTATAGATTTCTGCTTAACTTAAAGATGGAGGAGGAACAAGTTAAAGAAACAATGATAATATGGGCAAAAAACATTGGATATACTATAGAGCTTGAAGAATGGGAAAAGTTATGGGACAGAAATATTAGATTAACCAAAGCTGTACCATATAAAGAAAATTTGTATAAAATGTTTTATAGATTTAATTTAATTTATTGAGATTTCTATACCGCCCTTCTCCCAAAGGGACTCAGGGCGGTTCACAATACAAAAATTAAAAAACAATTAAATCAATGCCCAAGTTAAAACAAGAATGATAAAACAAGCCTATAAAAACCCATATACCCCCATCAGGCCAGACCCGCTAGTTCAAATAAATGGATCTTCAACCCGTGACGGAAGGTCTGATGCCGTCCGGAGCTCAACCGGCAGTTGGTTCCATAATGCCGGAGCACCCACAGAGAAGGCCCTCCCCCTGGGGGCCACCAGTCGACATTCCTTGACCGGAGGCACCCTGAGGAGGCCCTCTCTGTGGGCACGCACAGGGTGGAGGGGAGTCGATGCCGGCAGCAGGTGGTCCTCGAGGTATCGCGGACCCATGCCATGTAGGGACTTAAAGATCATAACCAAAACCTTGAACCTTACCCGGAAGACAACTGGTAACCAATGCAGCTCACGGAGCAAAGGTGTAACATGGGAGTACCGGGAAACTCCCAAGACAACTCTCGCGGCCGCATTCTGTACCAGTTGGAGCCTCCGAGTAGTCTTCAAGGGAAGCCCCATGTAGAGAGCAATAGATGGCACATAACACCAGTGAGAGTAGCCAAAATGTTTAAAAATACTTCAAATGTCTGTTGGAAATGTAATCAAAGACCAGATACTTATTATCATATATGGTGGTCATGTCGTAAAGCAAAAAAGGTTTGGCTTAAGATACATCTATGGTTGGAGGAGGTGTTTAAAAAACAAATAGAATTTAAACCAGAATTGTTTCTGTTAGGAATGATAGGCCCCAACTATGACAAGGATACTTAATGTCACATGTATTGACAGCAGTGAGAATTATGTATGCCCAATATTGGAAAAATGAAAAATTACCGACTGAAGAAGTATTAAGAAAATATTGGATTGTGCAGAAATGGATAGATTAACTTTAGAGATTAAAGAGAAAGAACATTCAGTTTACTATAGAACTTGGAATAAATTCTAGATAAGCAAGTTAGAGAGAAAGGAATGTGATATGCAATTTTGAATTTTTGAGTAAGAAAAATACCATACGTTGAAAACTTAGTATTGTTTATGATAATCTATTATACCTGTCATTGTTATTAATTATTAGCTTTATTACTTTTTTACATATATTTACCCAGATAATATGTTGTTTGCCAAATATTGAATGTTATTGGGGGAAACCCCAACCCTCACCCCCAACCTCTCCTGTACCCCATCCTAAATTCCCATTCCCTTACCCCACTCTGTAACCATATAGAAACTAATAAAAAAAATTCAAAAAAAAGACATTGGTGTACTTTAATTCATACTGCATTGGTTTTAATGGAAATGTTTAGATTTTTTCCCCTAAATTTTAAATTCTGTTAGTATTTGAAATGAAAATGTACATCTTCTATTTATATATTACTATATGATTATAAAAACCTGATAGTCTTATTGTCAATGTACAGAAAAATAACCCCTATAACAGGGCTTTTCAACTAGTGGTACGGGTACCACTTGTGGTACATTGGCACCAGGCAGGTGATACGGGACCATCCTAGAAAAGTGGTAGTAGAGGAGGGGAATGAGCTGAACCGGTGGCAGCACTACACAAGTCTGAGCGAGAGATGGCTGGAGCTACAGGGCAGTCAGGGCTCAGATGAAGCGCCAGGATCAGCGCCAGGCTCCAGCTGGAGC
This sequence comes from Vipera ursinii, assembly GCF_947247035.1. Taxonomy (NCBI): domain Eukaryota; kingdom Metazoa; phylum Chordata; class Lepidosauria; order Squamata; family Viperidae; genus Vipera; species Vipera ursinii. Next base: position 182,518,656 of record NC_139512.1, read on the forward strand.
TCCGTACTGATCCTGGTGCTTCTGCTGAACCCAGAAGAAGCACCAATCAGCTGGAATGTTGCAGCATCTCAAGAGTCTTGTGATTTACATTCAGATACTTGACAACTGATTCATATTTATGACGGTCACAGTGTCCCAGGGTCATGTGAAGTGACCAAAACCTGCTGCATCCACCCAGCAGATGGGGGGAATAAAAACCAAACACACCCCCACACTGCCAATCCTCAATAGAAATGCTCACAACAATGAAAACCTCGGACAGGAGGAAGAGTGCTGCCGGGCGGGCAGGCAGGTGTCTTGCTTGACTGTGACTCGGGGGAGCACTTTTTCAGTGCCATTGTAACTTCAAACAGTCACTAAGCGAACTGTTGTAAGTCGAGGACTACCTGTAGTTCATCACTTTTTTCCTTCTTTTTTTTGGTCATCAAGTTTTTGACACCTTGTTAGGCGACTGGTGGTAGTCAGATGTTGCCATATCCTAAAAGTGGTACAATGGGTGAAAAGGTTGAAAAGCCCTGCTTTATAAAATATTAAAAATTCATTTTATCTCAGAGGCAAAATCCCACAATTACAGATAAAGATAGTAGGTAAAGACGTTAGGAAGTAGAGATGTATTTATTTTGCATTTATTTTGCATCTGTTTTCATTCTTTGTAGGGAAAAAAATCTTCCCTAGGAGTATGCTAGCAGTAATAGTTTTCTGAATCTGATGGTTACCAAAATCCCAGTATTTATTTATTTATTTATTTTATTGGATTTGTATACCGCCCTATTCCCGTGGGACTCAGGACAGTTTACAGGGCAGTTAAAACCATGAATACAAAAAATTAAAAACAATTAAAACAATTAAATTAAATTTAAGCCCCAAGAGTAAATCTAAAACCCAGTTAAATTAACAACCCCACAGTCTGGACCAAACAGATCGAAGAGCCAAGTTTTCAGGTCCCGGCGAAATGAGCAAAGGTCGGGGGCAGTCCTAAGTTCTGTGAGTAGTTGGTTCCATAGGGCATATCCCTGCAAGAAGCTCTTAACTTAGGATGCTGATATTAGGAGCTGTGGTGGTGCAGTGGTTAGAATGCAGTGTTGCAGGCTAACGCTGGCCACAGTTGGGAGTTTGATCCTGACCAGCTAAAGGTTGATTCAGCCTTCCATCCTTCTGAGGTTGGTAAAATCAGGACCCAGAATGCTGGGGGCAATATACTGACATTTGTAAACTGTTTAGAGAGTTCTGTGAAGGACTATGGAGTGGTATATAAGTCTAAGTGCCATTACTATTTCATTAATAATAAAAAGAATGATTTTAACCAGCTTTTAACAATTCAAGCATAGAAAATTAGAATAGAATCTCAGCACAGAAAATTATTTCCTCTGAAATAATATTATTAGGAGTGCCAGTTTAGTGATTAGGCTAGAAATGGGCAGACTGTAAGTTCTGGCACAAAGCCAGCTGGTGACCTTGGGTCAGTCACTTTCTTTCAGCGCTTGGAAGGGGACAATGGCAAATCATTTCTGAAAAAGATTGCCAAGAAAACTTCAGGGACTTGTCCAGGCAATCTTCAAAAATTGGATGGAACTGAATGGAAGTAAACCTCTTTTTCTAGTATTGTATTAAGAACCTATGCATAGGAACAAACTGTTACATTTACCTGAATTTAATTCCAGATAACTCACTCCTGAAGAAGCCTCTGGTAACTTTCTATCAAGTCTACCATCCCTGTGTCAGGTCCACCATGCAGGTGTCCTGCCATTCTGTTACAGAGAGGGGGAGGAAGGTTTCCTACCGTGGAGACTGTGCAAGCAATGTCAGCTCAAGGCCATGATCAGGAGGAAGCTGAATGCTGGGTGGAAGCCTCCACCAGGGCTTCCCCTGGGCTGGATCTCTCCAAGTGTATGGAGGAGGTCACCAGCCTGGGAGATTCATTGAGACCCAGATGGTCCAACGGCATCAGCAAGAAAGATGACTGGGGAGAGCCAAAGGGGTAACCCTCACCCGGGGGAGTCAAGGCAGCCAATGACATGAATGGCAACTGGAGCTGGAAGAGCTTGAGGACAAGAAGGAAGAAGGTGAAGGGGTTGACCATGCCGATCTCCTAATGAAGCAACCCATGCAGTTTATGTTGGATGCTACCCAACTCCCATGCCAGGACGACTTCTGGTAAGACTCACCAAACCCAAGAGGAGGAGGATGACGGGAGAGCATCACCACCAGACACCACAGTGGGAGTTTCGGCAACCCCAGCCTGTGGCACCGTGGCCATGGGAGCAGCACAAAGAATACCTGTCATGGCCAACGTCCCAGGTGGGCCAGCACAGTGAAACCAAAGAGGAGCAAAACTCCACCCCTGAGTGTGATGTTTGATGGAGATCCCCAACATTTGGCGTTCTTCCTGGCCCATGTCTTAACTTATATGCAAGAATATGGGCTGGAGATCTCCACTGAGGGCGCCAAGGTAACGAGTGTCACCCTAGCACTGGAAGTAGCTGTGGCTCGTTGTATGGTGATGCTCCATAATGTGAATGCAGCCAAACTGAGAAACTTCGACTGCTTCTTTTTTATATAATATTTTATTAATTTTCCAATTTAAATTTGAGTATTTAAAAAGCAGTATAATGACTGGGTTCATCAATAGCTCAATAAAAAAATCTTTAGTGCAAATCTCAGGTTACAACATCAGAGATTTCTTCTTTTTTTCCCTTAACATTTACTATCTCATATTCATACTAGTACATTTCTAATTATATTAACTCAATAAAGACATCATAATTACATTTATCAATAAATGTTTAGCTTATACATATCTTAATTACATTCAATCTTCATAAACAATGCATATCCTGTTATTAATTTTTACATAATTTTTAATTTCTCATTAATATTCCAATTTAACCTTTGATATCCATAATTTTCAGACTTTGGGTAACCAATATTTCCCTTATCTCACTTCATAACAAACTATAATGTCCAAAATACACATTTTATCTATTTAAATGTAATCTTGTTCTATTTCCTAAAAGTTATCTATTTCCCACCATATTAAGTCATCTAATTAATAATACAATATCCCCTTTAATAAATCAAAACTATTATATATATTGCCTGGGTTAATCAATAAATCAAATATATTCATGATAAATAATTTTCTTTTTCCTTTTAGATCTATTTTTTCAATATTAGGACAAATCAAATCCTTATTTTCAACTGATTTCCTGCTATTTTAAATCTAATAACCAAAATTCCCCTTATCTCAACATCTCCCTTTCGCCCTCTAATTCAGGGCTTTTCAGCCTTTTCACCCATTGTACCACTTTTAGGATATGGCAACATCTGAATACCACCAGTCGCCTAACAAGATGTCAAAAACTTGATGACCAAAAAAAAAGAAGGAAAAAAGTGATGAACTACAGGTAGTTCTCGACTTACAATAGTTCACTTAGTGGACTTCCGGTGGCTCCGCGGCGACGGAGACAGCCTTCCCGGGCTGCCCGCGGCTCAGCTGTTGTTTTTTCGCCCGAAACAGCGCCGATCAGCTGTTCGGGCGAATTTGAAGCCCCCTCCTCGGGAGAAGAGGAGGGGGCGAGCTCCCAGGTAGGGGTAGAGTTCTCCAGGGCCGCCTGAGCTTATGGCTTGGGCGGCTGAAGGATTGAACTCCCCCGTAGCCTGGGCTGCTCCCAGCTGACCGGCGCCTCTGCTCCTGATTTCTTGGAGCAGAGCCAGGCGTCTGCGACCACCCCTGCCTGAAGGAATGACTATGGATTAAAGGAGCAGGCAGAGCGATACAAGAGGAAAAGGTGAAGAGGATTATTATATTTTACTCTCCAGCTTGATGGACTTTTTTGGATTATAAATCTGAAGTGAAAGTGCGTCACATTTGGTAAAAGATGGCGGCTAAACCACCCCCTAAAATTCTTCGGAGTGCTGGAACTTCTCCTGTGCAACAATCATTACTGCAGGCGCTGCATCCTCCTGATGTATTGACATCAAAGGACTTACAAGATGCTCTTGAAAAACACACCCAGGTAATTTTGGAATCAATTAATGATAGATTTGTACAGATGGAGGAGAAATTGGAGGAGAGAATGGAGGAGAGGATGGAACAGAAGTTCAGAGTGATGAAGGCAGACATCTTGTCTTCAGTGTGTAAAGTGGCTCGCTGTGTGGAAGAATTGGAGGAAAAGCTAGAAGATTTGACTCAAAAGAATGCTATATTAGAAGCAAAAGTATTGGAGAATGAAGATAAAGTGGAAAAAGAACTGAGTCTTGCTCAATATTACCAGATGCAGTTTGCCATTAGAGTTAGAGGCTTAAAGGAGAATACCAAGGAAGATCTAAAGCAGCTGGTTTCTGAGGCTTTTGAAGTAGTGTTGAAACAGCCAGCATCTGAAATAAAAGGAGGCATGGATAAAGTGTTTCGTGTGAATTCATGGATTGCTAGACAGAGAAAGTTGCCTAGAGATGTGGTGGTATATTTTGCAAAAAGGGAAACTAGAGATGAAGTTATACGAGCTGCTTATGATACTAAAGTTGTGATTGCTAATCAAGAAGTTTTGGTCTTAAAAGAAATTCCTCCAAAGATTTTAAGGAGAAGGAAGGATTTTACATTTCTTGTGCAAGAGCTCAAGCAACGAGATATAAGGTTCAGATGGAAGATCCCAGTTGGGTTGATGGTGACGCACGAAGGTAAAAGGTACCGTCTGGTTACTGTGATGCAAGCCCGTGATTTCTATAATAATGTTTTAAATGCAACGCCATTAACACTTCTGGAAGCTGAAAAGGGATCTGGAGAAGGAGTGCATCAAGAGGTCGAAGGTGGCCAGATAGAAGACAACGGTGTTGGAGGAGATCAAGATACAACTTCGTCGGATGATTCTATAGAACAGAGGGTGACGCGTGCCGCTGCAAAATGATCTAAGAAGAGAAAATAGCAGGATTTGCAGAAGTCTATGGAATTTCTACGACGTATTCATAGTCAAGTATGGGAGGTGGGAAAAGATCTGGGTGTAGACGCAATATATTTTTTATATGTGGTGGTTTTGTGGAAAGGGTGAGTTTTTTTTGGATTAAAGTTTGGTGGAATATATAGAAGATCTCCAAATGGAGGTTAAAGTTTTGTTCGCAATCTTTTTTATTGTTTGGAATAATTATAGATGTGGTACTGGAAGAGGAACGGCCGATTACAGAAGAGTGGACTTTAAAGTTTTCTGATTTGGTTGAGGTGGCGAAGATTTTGGTTAATTTGAAAGATTATTTGTAAGAACGTTATATCATGGAATCGACAAAATGGATGGAGTCTATTTAGGACAAGTATAGGGTTGAGAAGTACTATATAGTATTTGAATAATTCTTTTTTCCTTTTTTTCTGTTTTTTTTTCCTCTTTCTATTTTGGGGTTTTTTTTTCTTGTTTTTAATGTATATTTAATATTATTAAGGTTTGTTTTATCCTATATAAGCTAGAAAGTGTTTTTTTATTTTAGTTTTTTTATATATATTTAATATTGCTAAGGTTTGTTTTATCCTATATAAGCTAGAGAGTGATGGATTTTAGAATTTATAGTTGTTAGTACATGGTTGCTTATGTTTGCCTTTCTTTTTTTTCTTTTTATATATATACCTTGTATTCAGCTCTGGGAAGTCGGGGGGGGGAGGGGGGAGGGGGGGAGGTAGGGGGGGGAGGAGGGAGGGGGGGAGGTAGGGGGGGAGGAGGGAGGGGGAAGGGGGGTTTTTTAAAGGAAAATTGTATTTTAAAACTTTTCAATAAAAAAAAAATAGTTCACTTAGTGATTGTTCGAAGTTACAATGGCACTGAAAAACGTGCCCCCCCGAGCCACAGGCAAGCAAGACACCTACCTGCCTGCCCAGCAGCACTCTTCCTCCTGTCCGAGGTTTTCATTATTGTGAGCATTTCTATTGAGGATTGGCAGTGTGGGGGTGTTTGGTTTTTATTCCCCTCATCTGCTCGGTGGTTGCAGCAGGTTTTGGTCACTTCACATGACCCTGGGACACTGTGACCGTTATAAATATGAATCAGTTGCCAAGCATCTGAATGTAAATCACAAGACCCTGGAGATGCTGCAACATTCCAGCTGATTGGTGCTTCTTCTGGGCTCAGCAGAAGCACCAGGATCAGTGCCGAGCTCCAGCTGGAGCCTGGCGCTGATCCTGGTGCTTCCTTTGAGCCCTGACAGCCCTCTAGCTCCAGCCATCTGTTGCTCAGACTTGTGTGGTGCTGCCACTGGTTCAGCTCATTCCCCTCCCCCGCTACCACTTTTCTAAGATGGTTGTGTACCACCTGCCTGGTGCCAATGTACCACAAGTGTTACCCGTACCACTAGTTGAAAAGCCCTGCTCTAATTGACAATATAAAATCCCCTCTAGTGAATCAAAACCCCAATTTATTCAACCTTATTCTAGTTTTCTTCCTTTGCCAACTAGGCTTCCATATCAGTGCTTTTAGATTGTCAAATAAATCTCCCTCTATTCTTATATATGTTATTTGAATTAAAGGATACCATTTGATTGCCAGTTTTCTGGAAGGACTAGCTGATTTGTATTCATTAGATTGTTGCCCTGTTATTCCAGTCCCCCATGTTTGCTCTGATATATTTGTCTTCAATTCAATCTTTTCTTCTTTCTCAAATTTCTTCTGATTTGTATAGAAAATCATTTCCATTTTCAGTGTTGTCACTTCCTTATCTGGGTTTTCCATCAGCTGTACTTGTTGGTCAGTTGAGTCCTCTGTCTTAATATTTGATTGTTCCACTTCTGTTATCTTCTGCATTGTTGGTTCTTTGGTTGTTCATCTAAGCTGGCATCTTGATCTTTTATTTTAGGTCTCATTTTATCACAAGCTGAAAGAATAGTTTCTTATATTGCTTTCAACATGGAAATAATCTTCCTGGTCTTCATCCATCTCTTTCACGTATTTGTAAACGTCTTTCTAGTAAAAGTTGTTTGTTAAGCAAACGTCAATAAAGGTTTAAATTCACAGTTCAAGTAGGCTAATTTTACTGCCCAGCTGTTCTCTTACAATTGAGTCTCTCACAGATGGTGGCAAGGTCAGGACAGTCTTATCTATGTTCTGGGTTTTGAGCCAAGTCTGTTTTTAGGAAATAACAAATTGCCATACCAAGCTTCACCACAGGATGTCACTGGTGCCATTTAAGGTTTTTTTTAAGTCCCGAATTTTTCTAATTCTTTTTCCAGTTTTATTTCTTTTTTGTAGATAAAAACAAGAGTCTCCAGTAAAAATAGGAAAAAAAATGGTCCCCAAGTTTCAGGAACATATGACTCCAATTAGATTGAAACTGTTCTTTTTAATGCTTTGATTCCCCTGGGTAGTCAGATGCCGCTATTCTTAGAGGGTGGGATAAAAATTCCCTTCCCTCTCTCCTCACAGGGGGAAGATACTTCAAAGAGCTTTTACAGGTAGAAGGTACTTAGGGTAAAGAGAAGATAAGATTTCACCCAGTTTCATCTGCGTTGCTTTCAAGGTGCTTGGTAGTAAGTTTAATTTAGCTGTCAGCAGCTTAGTGACGAGCCATATTATTATGTCCGGTCTTTTCCCCATCAGTTTGAAGAGCTGCCATGGATCAAGCAGAAGGACTGCTGCCCTTCTGCGATCAAGTAGGCGTCCTCTCCTTGCTCATTGCCCCTACAGGGCGACTTTCAACCCTTTCCAGGTTCCCCCAATAGGATAAAACCGGATGCTGGAGATGAAGCTTGCCTCCATGTGTCCGCCAGGGTTGCGATGGCCTGAAACTTTGACTGGTTCTTGATGGCACTCTGCCATTGATTCAAAAATCCCCTGGCTGACTGCAGAGCAAGGGATTGTATCAAAACCATGAGACAAGGTTGCCAGACTGGCGGAGTACACTGAGGAGTTTCGTAATCTGGCATGCTGACTTAACAACTGGTCAAAAGACATCCTCATCAGCTGCTTCAAAGACAGTGCATCTTGAGGGGGGCCCTTGCAACCCTCCACAAGGGTATGTCCTGGCAGAGGAAGTGGTGATTGACCAAGCACTCAACAAGTACTAGGTGGCGCGGTCATGGAAGAAATCACCCCATGAGAAGAGGAAAGCAGTCAAGCCACAAGCTCTGCAAGTTCGCTCCACTGCTTGTTTCAAGTGCATCCAAGAAGGGCACAGGGTGGCAGAGTGCAAAACCACCCACCCAACCAAGAAAGCAAACCCCAGCCCTGTGGAGAAGACCACCAAAGCTCTGTCATGTGCCAGAGTGAAGGTCATCGAGTTCATCCGATCGCCAAAACAGGCTGAGGAAATTCCAACTCCACCAGACAGTGGCCAGGAGTTGACCAACACCAACTCCAATGACAATCCCCTGGTAAGTGGACCGATTATACCTATAACAATCCCCATGGAATTGACCTTTTGAGAATTGGGATTAAAAGCCAATTTAAGGGCCCTATTAGATTCAGGTTGCACCAGGTGCCTGGCAAACCTAGCACTAGTCAAAATACTCTGGATCTGGCTGAAGCGGCTAAAAGTTCCAATTGCTTTTTGCTAGCTATATGGTTCAGTTGCAGGGGCCATCCCAATAGCTTTTATCATACAACCCACAGAAATACAAATGGGAGTCCATTCAGAGACTTTGAGCTTCATAGTGGCACCCGGGATGGAACCACCCCTAGTGCTAGGGTTAGCTTGGCTAAAGAAATGGAACCCTACATGAACTGTAGGAGGAGGCTATTCAAAATACAAACAGGCTGCCCCTCCCAGAAGTGGGGGAAGATTCAGAAGGCAACTAGATAAGTTAAAATAAGATGACCTTTATTGCCATTTTTTTACTGTGGGCATAATGGCACACATTAAAAATGAAATTTAGGTGCCTGCTCTCAAAGTGAAACACATACATGGCACACACCTAACTATACTATATACACATATGTATATACATATACATAACAAATAAATATTAAATATTAAATACTGTCCATCTTAAATATATAACGGAAGGAGGAAGCTTGAGAGTTTACAAGGTTAATACTGTATGGAATGAAACTATGGCTGAATCTGGATGTTCTGCTACGGATACCACGAAGCCTCCTCCCAGAAGGTAACAAGGAAAACAGTTTGTAAAGAGGATGTGTAGTGTCCCAGATAATCTTATGGACCCTGCTCAGGCAACGCTTCTGTGCTATGTCCTGTATGGATGGGAAGGAACTGCTAATGATCTTTTCAGCCATCCTCATCATTCTCTGCACTGCGTTCCTGTCTGTAGTAGTAATGCTTCTAAACCAGACTGTGATGCTGTATGACAGGATGGTCTCGATCATTCCCCTGTAGAAAGTGGTCAGGACAGGGGAAAGAATATTGCTTTTCTCATGCGACGCAGAAAATGCAGGCGCTGCTGTGCCCGCTTCACCAGTTTCTCACTGTTGAGCAACCAAGCCAGCCTACTCATTAGCTGCACACCCAGGAATTTGATGCTGTTAACCATCTCCACAGGTGAATCATTTATGCACAGAGAAGTATGGCTGTGTCTGCTTTTTCTGAAATTGACAATGATCTCTTTGGTTTTTCTGGTATTTAAAAGTAGGCTGTTTTCCTTACACCAGTTCACCAACCCCTCAACCTCCTTGCAGTAAGCTTCCACACTGTCATCATGAATAAGGCCCACTACTGTTGTATCATCTGCGAACTTCACAATATGGTTGGTGGTAAACCTAGCACAACAGTCATGGGTCAACAGGGTGAACAGCAGTGGACTTAGGACGCAGCCCTGAGGAGAACCTGTGCTCAAGAAAATGGTATTAGAGCTATTTGTTCCAACTTGCACATATTGGGGCCTGTTGGTAAGAAAATCAAGAATCCAGTTGCACAAAGGAGTGTTTAAGCCTAGAAGACACAGTTTGTCTACTAGATGCTGGGCAATGATTGTGTTTAATGCCAAACTGAAGTCGACAAACAACAAACGCACGTGAGTATTTCTTTCCTCTAAGTGCTTCAAGCTCAGATGGAGAATGGAAGAAATAGCATCCTCCGTAGAATGATTTGGTTGGTAGGCAAACTGAAGCGGGTAAAATGCTGGCGGGGAGCTGGATACAATAATGTCTTTTATCAGCTTCTCAAAGCATTTTAAGGAGCCTTGGTGGAGCAGTGGGCTAATGCCTCCTTAAGTAACACCAGCTGCCTGCAATTAGTGCAGGTTCGCATCCCACCAGGCTCAAGGTTGACTCAGCCTTCCATCCTTCCAAGGTAGGTAAAATGAGGACCCAGATTGTTGGGGGCAATAAGCTGACTTTGTAATAATGCCGCTTGGGCCCCCCCGAAAGCCCTAATAAGCAGGCATATACATGAAGGCTATTGCTAAGCACATTGGTTTGTGCTTAAATTGTAAGCCGCCCTGAGTCTTAGGAGAAGGGCAGGATATAAATGGGATTAAAATAAAAATAAAATAAAATAAATTTCATAATGGTGGATGTCAGTGCAACCAGACATAATCATCGAGGCCTGTAATTGTTGACTTTTTTGGCATTGGCAAGATGATGGCTATCTTAAAGCATGATGGGACCAGTGCCTGCTGCAATGAGAGATTGAAAATATCTGTGAGCACACAAGCCAGCTCATCCTTGCATTCCCTAAGGACACGTCCAGGGATGTTATCTGGGCCTGCTGCTTTCCGAATGTTAACTTTCTGCAGTGTCTTCTGGACAGAGGTAACATCAAAGCTTAGCACTTGCTCGTCAGGATGGGGCATGAATCGGGGGCAGCCACGCATGGGAATGATCTCCCAACCATACCCAAGGAATATCAAGACTTCAGAGATGTGTTTAGTGAAAAGGGGTCAGATGAACTCACTCCCCATTGACCTATGGACTGTGCTATAGACATCTTACAGGGAGCCACATTGCCAAAACTGAAACTGTATTCAATGACCCCACAGTAACTGGAGGAACTGCAGCTGTTCATTGACAACAATCTTACCTGAGGTTTCACATAGCCTGCATGACCCCAGGTGACAGCCCTGTTCCTGTTCCAAGAAAAGACTGTAGAGGGCTTAATGCAGTGTGTGTGGAGAATATCTACCCCTTTATGAAGAATATGTTATCCCACTTGGCTAAGGGCAAAATATTTACTAAATTGGACTTGCAGGAAGCGTATTGCTGCATGAGAGTCAGGGAAAGGGGACGAGTGGTAGACCACTAGGTTGTTTCCAATTCAGAGTGTTCCCTTTTGGGCTACAGGAAGCCCCTGCTGTGTTCATGCAGTTAATTAATGAAGTTCTGCACGAGCATTTGTACAAGGGTGTGCTAGTATACCTGGGTGACATTTTGATTTACACTGAAACATTTTGATTTACACATGAAGCTGCCAAGTTATACGCTAAAGTCTCTAAATGTGAGTTCCACCAAAGCCATATAGACTACCTGGGCTATCTCATCTCATGCAAATGGACCCCGAAAAGGTCAAAGTGGTATTGGAATGGGCTCCACCCAGCACCAGGAAGCATCTGCAAAGTTTCCTGGGTTTTCCTAACTTTTACTTGCAGTTCATCCCCTCGTTTACCCAAATAGCCCACCCCATTACAAATCTGTTAAAGACCAAAGGGGAGACAAACCTAAAACCAGTCAACCTATAAAATGGACAGTGCAATGCCTGGTGGGGAGCAAGATACCTTTCGAGGTGTGGACTGATCACAAGAATTTGGAGGCACTAAAAACCCCTTGGAAACTATCCCCAAAGCAAGTGTGATGAGCACAGTTTTTTTTACCACTTTGATTTCACACTGCACTGTCTTCCAGGGAAAAATAACTTCCTAACCGATGCCCTGTCACGTATGTCTCAATAAAACTGCCCAAAAGCTGAAATAGTCAATCCGCTACTCCCATTTCACCAGCTAGCCGGTCAAGTGACTACCCAAGCACGGGGAAAGAGGAAGTCTCCAATAGACAACAGAGTGGCTGCAGCTCTTAAGGCTGCGTTGAAAGAGAACACGTGGTTTCAAAATCATGCAAATGTTTGCTTGGCCCAGAATGGACTGGCCCAGGTAAGGGTTAAGCTTTGGTTTTGTAAAGTTTTTACATTTGATAAAAAAGACAGTTCTGGGGCCATCTCTCAAGAAGGACATTGAGAGCTATGTGGCAAGCTGCCCTGTATGTGCTGTGATTAAATGAAGACAGGGGAAAACTCCAGGACTTCTCCAAATTGTAGCTGAACCTTCAGCACTCTGGAGAGAAATTTCTATGGATTTCATTGTGGAACTCCCAGAAAGCTCAAGCAACACCATTATATGGCTTGTAACCGATTTATTTTCTAAACAAGTACACTTTGTTCCATGTCCAAAAATCCCATCAGTGCAGGGGCTAGCCAAATTATTTTGCATCATGTTTACAAATTACATGGGGCACCTCAACAAATCATTTTAGATGGGGGGTGCAATTCACTTCAAAACTTACTTGGTTCCAGTCATCACCCCCAAACGAATGGGGGCTGTAAACTCAGTATTGGAACAATATCTCAGATGCTTTATTAATTATCAACAAGATGATTGGACTGACGTTGTCTTTTGCAGAAGTGGCCTACAACAATTCATTCTATAGTAGCACCAGATTCACCACTTTCTGAGTGGCCATTGTCAAGACTTTACTCCTATGCCTGAACTGCCCCAATTCATGGCTTCATTAAAGGAATGGGTTTCCCAATTATGAAACACATGGCCTGTTGTGAGAAAAGTCCTTGCTATCACCCAAGAAGCTTACAAAGTTACAAAGCTCAAGCCGACAAGAAGGGAACAGAACCCAAACCATTCAGAATTGGTGATTTTGTCTACATGTTACCTCCAGTCCTTGCAACTGTCAATAAAGCTGGGACCCAGGTTCATGGGGCCTTTCCCCATTAAATGTATCATCAACCCTGTGACTGTAGAGTTAGAAGTGCCAAAATCCCTGCATAGGGTCTACCCTGGGTTCCATTGTAGTCTGTTAAAGCGTGAGGTTGTTTCTTCTATTAGACCCAGCCTTCCACCATCTCCTGCACCACTAATGGTTGAGGGGGAACAACATTTTGAAATTCGTGAGTTTTTAGATTCCCGCAGACATAAGGGAGAACTCCAGTACTTAGTCACATGGAAGGATTTCCCCAAAGGTGAAAACAAGTGGGTGAACCATTGTCACATGTTTTCATAACCAATATCCTGATAAGCCTAAATTAGTGTATATTGTAATTCCATGTTTTCTTTCTCTCCCTGTTTAGTTTTCTTCTGCAGGACTAACATCTTTCTTTTAGGGGGCACCATGCAGGTGTCCTGTCATTCTGTTAGAGGGAGGGGGAGGAAGGTTTCTGGCATTCTTTGCATGCTTTCGCTTTTGCTGTAATTGCTTGGGAATTAAGGAGGGGGACTATCTTAGGAGAAGAAACAGATTTCTTCCCAGCTGGTTCCAGCCTGGTTCCAAGGCTGTCGTGCCCTGAGAGTGCCCTGTTATCTACCCAACACCTCAGTGTTCTCATAGCTTCTCTATGGCATCATATTGGCTGCTGGTGGACTGGTCGGGGGCTGGATTTGGGGGAGATGAATTGTTTTGCGCTTTGTATGGGACCTTCAAATTCCACCTGACTTTTCTGCATCCACCATCTCTCAGTAAACGTTTTGATTAACCGTAATGGAGTGAAGAGTTTCCTGAGGGACCAACTGGGAGAGGTCTTTACACCCTGATTTTCAATGAATTGTAAGGCAACATTGTTCAAATGAATAGGAAAAGAACAAAGCTGTTAGGCAAGAGCAAGTTCACTCACTCAAAGTTCAGTCATGCCACAAAACTTTTGACTGCAAGAAAAGAAGGAAAATGCAGAGGCTAGCAATAAAATTCATGCCAAAATAACAAAGAACATGCCATATATCTAGCTGTTGCCACCATTATACCTTCTGTTGACAAAAACAAATGAGGGATGCGAATAACAGATTAAATGAAACCAGAACAGGAAATAGAGTTAGATCAAGTGTTAAGGTGCTTCTTTTGTTGGAGATTTTAAGAATATCTTTCTGAGACAGTCCTCATGATAAATGCCTTATTTCCCTAAAGAACAGAAATTTATGTAGAAATCATTTTTTTTGTTTCCGTGCAGTAAAGCTAAAGACGCACTGCTAAAAATGCAGAGAGAGCGTGACTTCCATAGAATGCATCATAAAAGAGTAGTCCAGGAAAAGAACAGACTCATTAATGACATTAAAAGGTAAATAAATACAAATATATTTGATACTAGTTGCAACTGCTGCTTTTTGTATATAGTTTTCTTAACTGATACAGTTTATATAATACATCTATATGGAATACTCCTAAACTTCAAGATCATTCTCTTGCTGAGGCATAGCTAACAATGTTTTATCTATGCTGATCAACAAATGGGAGATGAAAGCTTCTTTCTAAGAAAATTCTTGGTGCTTGGAATCTTATTCAATACTTGTGTTAACAATTTAATTAAAATTTCTGGAAAGGTTGTGCAATATATTAGATGCTATAATGTCCTGGAACTTGGTTCTGTTTCTATTTTTTAAAATTATATCTTTATTAAGAACTACTTTTTGTTGATCTAAGAGGTTTATGAGTAATATTTTATTCAAATGCTCTTTAGTCTTTTCTGGACTAAATGTTGCTCACTATAGAATCTTTAATAGTATATAACAAATTGCTTCATCATGTATATTGCAGAAACATGTTTGTTCCATCCCAAATACAGGTAACAGTTATTTTGTCTTGCTCCTTTTCATTGGGAAGGAATAATTTATGTGACATTGCCTTTTTCAAAATATTTCTGTTTGACAAAATTCAGCTTCTCATGGATCTCATTTAGTTCCATTAAATCTATTTGATTATAAATTTATTTCATTTTTTAAATACATGATTGTTTCTTAATTCTAGTTGCTTCAGTTCTTTCATAGTATATCCTGATTTTGTTTGGCTTTCTTTCTGTTTAAAAGAGATACACATCCTTTTATAAGTGCTTTGTTGCAGTGCTATCCTGTAGATAAAAAAGAAATATTAAATTAACTTAAATTGGTTTGGAAGCTTTTAATTCTTGTCATTTCAATTTCATATCAACTTGATGTCATGGTTCTGACTAACGAGACAGATCAAAGAACAGTCCAGCATTCTTTTATTCTAAAAAGTCTATAATAATGAGAACGAAGTATCGGCACTCATGGATGGATGCCAGAATCTGAAATCTCCTCTCCTAAACACATCGCATCATGCACATTTCCCTCCCTTAATTACATGTCATAAATCACATTATCAAATTAGTTTAACATGTAAAGTTTCACTTCCTTTCTGTAGCATGCCAATCTTATCAAAACAACTGGGTTAACCTTCCCTCCCTTCATTGATTCAAAGCAAAACAGTTAGAAGGAAAAAAACTGCCTCTTATGTTGTCAGAGCAAAAACATCCAATGTTTGCAGCGTTGACACTTGTACTAATATAAATTTGTTAAATTTCCACCTCTTCAGTCTGGAGGTTTCTTTGTTTAATTTTAATTAATAATTCTAATAATTAATCTTAATTATTAGAATAATATTATGTGTTTGTAAAACTGCTACTATTACATGGATAGGATTAGTTAACAATGTATTAGAAATTCAGCACATGCCTCTTCACATTATGAACTAAAGAGCAGTATAAAAGTTATTTCCCGGAAAGGTATTTACATTCAAATACATTGAAAAAAGATAGTAATAATATATAAAGTAAAACATTATGGGAAAGTTTCCCAGAGTTCCTTTTAGATAAAGTGGATTTGTCCATGTTTCAGAAGGAAAACACACCATTTGTATTTCCAAGAATCAGAATACCTTTGCACCATAAAAAGAGACTGAAAAAATATTTCATAGATCTTTACTTTGTTATTATTTGGGGCATAAATTGTATCGATTGTTGTTTTCTCAAATTCAGCCTGAAAACATAAATTTCCCTGGTTCATCTTGAGTTTTGTTTCAAATTCCAAATTCAAATATTCAGATAAATAGCTTCGTATCTGCCTGAGACCACAAATGTATGATCAATATTTTCATTCTGACAGCTTTACGGGAGTCTTGAATACGTGCATTTTCCTTTCAGAGTTTCAAAATGTTATTTTTCCTTTTAAATTATTTATTTGTACTATTAATATTGAGAAATAGTTTAAGAAGAAATAACATGCTTTGTACAACTTGGTTTTCTATCTGTTCTCTGCATTTACCACCTTACTCTCTCAAAGCCAGTGATTGGAATATTCCATTGGCATCATCCGTGGAATATACAAAAACTTTGCCATTACCCATAAAGGCCTATAGATGAAAGAGAATAGACATCCATATCAGATCTTTTTTTTTTTTGAGCCATTGTCAAAAATTTAATGTTTCCCTTCTTTCTAAGAATATCTGGAGGTACTTTTGATAGAATCTCAATTATTCTGTTTCTGAATTTTAAGGGAGTATTTCTTCTTTTTTATTCTAGTATTGCTTCTTTTGTCTTGAAATGAAATAAAATAAAATAAAATAAAATAAAGCAGGTTGATTGTAAGAAATGTAGAATCTCTTCTGCTTTTTAAATCCCTTCCTTATAATGTCATCTATTTATTTTTGATAGCTAAAAATAATTTTTGCACCCAGAAACAAAAACTCAATCTCAATATTGTAATGTATAAATGCAGATAATACAAGAAAAAAAACAGATTGCAAGGCAAGAGGCTAGCCTTAAACTCTTAAAAGAAAACATTTAACTATTGTTGATCTTTATACTAAACATCTAGGTAATTTCCCAGTCTAAATCTCTTAATCTATGTTTTGTTTCAAAGTTGAAAACCTTGAGTAGATAGTTCCTTATGTTGGACTTCCCTCTTGTGGATAGAAAAATCCAATAAAGTTCATTAAAAAGAGGAATATGTTAAAAGTCCCTGTAAACCTTTAAGATAAACTACGTATTTATAGAAATAGAAATCCAGAATAATACAGATAGGCTAATAATCGGAATCAGTTCTTTCCAGACATTGAATAATATTGAATATGCAGTTTTTGAACCAAATCTCTTTGGGTTTCTCACAAAGAGCTAAAATAATAGGTCACCATCTGCTGTAAAATCATAAATGGAGAGAAACATGTAAAACTCCTACAAGATGTTGTAATTTTGTGGATTTGCCTATTTGGACAACCCCTCAGAACAAAATAAGTCATTATGAATATTTTTTTCAATAGTACAGAAAGGGGAAATTTAAAAAGATATCTCCACCAAAGAAATACCATTGCCTCCCTAATGAGCTGCCAACTTGTTTTCAACTTGTTTTCTTGTTATCATAGATAAGGATAAGATATTACATGCTATAAAGATAAAAGAATGGCAACCAATAGTATATAAAATGTAATATTATTATATAAGCTATTATAGTTCTAAATTCTGTGCATAAAATTATAAAGGTGATATTAAATTCTAAGTTAAAAAGTATAGGTTGCAAGATACAGTAATACAAATGTTGATGATAAAAATTAATCAATTATATATCCAAAGCCTAATAGAGATTCAATTTAGCTCAGTTTTTAAAAAGTGAACCTGAGTGAATTCTGAGTAATATCTCAGAATTTTCAGTTTACCAATTCCTCCCCTTAATTTCAGTCATACTTTCCAAAGGCTGGATGAAGTCTTTCAAAAGACCAGTAGGGTAGGCACATTTGAATCTCTGGGAGGACCTCATTCCTTTACCCTATTCCAGGGGATAGGTGCTGCTATGCAGAAGGCATATTTCTAGGGTTCTGACAGATGACATTGTTTAATTGAAGGAACCTGGAGACAGCTAACCCTGTCAGGTGCAGTCAGCAGGACAGATACTATGGAAGATAGGTGGTCTCTCAAGTAACCAGGTCTTGTGCCAGTAGGGCTTTAGTAATGACCAGCACCTTGAATCGCACCAAGAAGCAAACTGACATCCAATGCAGCTTACAAAGCAGAAGTGTTACATGGGCATACCAAGGGATATCCATCTCTGGTGCATTATGGACCAGTTGAAACTGCTGGTTAGTATTCTAGGATAGCCCCATGTAGAGTGGTTTGCAGTACAGGTAGTCCTTAAGTTACAATTAAAACCAGAAGTTTGGTTGCCAAACAAGATGGGTGTTAAGTGAGTCATACCAATTTTATGACCTTTTTTGCCATGGTTGTTAAGCAAATCATTGCAGTTAAGTGAATCATGTAGTTATTAAGCAAATCTGGCTTCCTCCATTGACTTTGCTTGTTGGAAGCCAGCTGGGAAGGTTGCAAATGCCAATCAAGTGACTCTGAGATGCTGCAACCCTTGTAAATACATTCTGGTTGCCATATGCCCAAATTTTGACCACATGATCATGGGGAAGCTGTGGTGGTCATAAGTGTAAAGAACAATTGTTATTCACTTTTTTGAATTCTGTTGTAACTTTGAATGGTCACTAAACAAATGGTTGTAAATTGTACTCAAGCCCTGAGGTGACCAGGGCATTTGTGACTGTCTGAAAGGCTCTTCAAACAAAGAAAGGATGCAACTAGTGCATCAGATGAAGCTATGACTTTGCATTTGTTGATTTACATCTGACAAAGTTGAATTATGGAATATTTGTTACAAGAATAAAATTGAAAATTGTTTAATGAACAAAACTGATATATGATGGAAGTACAGAATGTATGGAAGTAAACGGAATGCTTAGCAAATGGTTTAACATTGAGCAGCAAGAGAAAGCTATACAATGTCACATTAGTTGTTTGCTGAATTTATACATATATAAGAATATGGTAAATGTATATTAGTTAGGTATATAGACATTTCAATGCCCTCAGTATACATAATACCTCAAAATGATGGCACATATGCCTACCAAATTTCAATTTATTATACTCTTATATATTTATTTAATGTGTGTAGTATGGTATGTACCATATAACATCAGAATATATAATATCATATATTTTTTATTTTATTTTATTAGATTTATATACCGCCCTTTCCCGAAGGACTCAGGGCGGTTTACAGGGCATTTTAAAATCACATCAATACAAAATACAAAAGTTAAAAGACTATTAAAAAGATTAAATTATCCCTGAAAATAGAACCCCAGTTAAAATTCTCAACCTGGGCCAGAGAGCTCAAAGAGCCAAGTCTTCAGGTCCCAGTGGAATGAACGCAGGTCAGGGGTAGTCCTGAGCTCCACGGGCAGCTGGTTCCAGAGGGCAGGCGCACCCACAGAGAAGGCCCTCCCCCTGGGTGTTATCCGCCGGCAATCTTTTACCAGTGGCATCCTGAGAAGACCCTCCCTGTGCGAGTGCACTGGACGAAGGGAACTTGATGCTGGCAGCAGGTGTTCCCTGAAATATCCCAGACCCAAGCCATTTAGGGCTTTATAGGTCATCACCAGCACCTTGAATCTCACCCGGAGGGCAACCGGAAGCCAATGCAGCTCACGGAGTAGAGGTGTTACATGAGAGTATCGGGAAACCCCCATCACAACTTGCGCGGCCGCATTCTGCACCAGTTGCAGCCTCCGAGTGGTCCTCAAGGGCAGCCCCATGTAGAGAGCATTGCAGTAGTCTAAACGGGAGGTCACAAGAGCATGAGTGACTGTGCGTAGGGCATCTCGGTCCAGGTAGGGTTGCAACTGGTGCACCAGGCGAACCTGGGCAAAAGCCCCCCTGGTCACGGCTCCTATATGATCTTCAAAATTGAGCTGTGAGTCCAGGAGGATGCCAAAGTTGCGAGCCCTATCAATGGGGGGGTAACACCTCACCCCCCATTGTTAAAGGTGGAATAGTTTGGTTAGCCCGAGATGCTGATATGAAAAGCCACTCAGTCTTGGCAGGATTGAGACGAAGCCTGTTTGTCCCCATCCAGACCTGGACCGCCTCCAGGCAACGGGACATCACGGCGAGGGCATCGCTGGGTTGGCTCGGGGTGGAGAAAAAAAGTTGGGTATCATCAGCGTACTGATGATATCCCACCCCGAAACCACGAATGACCTCGCCCAGCGGCTTCATATAGATGTTGAACAGGAGGAGCGAGAGAACCGACCCCTGAGGGACTCCACAAGCGAGAGGCCTCAAGGTGGATCTCTGCCCTCCAGTCAACACCGACTGCGAGCGGCCCAGGAGATAGGAGGAGAACCACCGTAAAATGGTGCCTCCCACTCCCAGCCCCCTGAGACGCCACAGTAGGATACCATAGTCGATGGTATTGAAAGCCGCTGAGAGATCTAATAGGACTAGGACAGAGGAACAACCCCTGTCCCGAGCCTGCCAGAGATCATTTACCAGCGCAACCCATGCCGTCTCCGTGCTGTGCCCGGGCCTGAAACCCGATTGGTACGGGTCCAGATAATCAGTTTCATCCAGGAACAGAGGAAGCTGATGCACCACCACGGTCTCAACAACCTTCGCCAGAAAGCGAAGGTTGGAGACTGGATGATAGTTATTTAAAACAGCCGGATCCAGGGCAGGCTTTTTGAGGAGGGGTCTCACCACCGCCTCCTTCAAGGCGGCGGAGAAGACACCCTCCTTCAAAGAAGCAGTTATTACTGCCTGGAACCAGCCTCGTGTCCCCTCCCGAGCCGCATAAACCAGCCAGGAGGGGGACGGATCCAACAAACAAGTGGTGGAGCTCAGCCTCCCCATGATCCTGTCCACATCATCAGGGGAAACAGGATCGAACTCAGTCCAGATAACATGCTCAAGACCGTCTGATTCCTCCACATCAGACTCCACTCAGTCAGAGTCCAAACCGGCCTGGATCTGAGCGATTTTGTCCATCAGATGATGACTAAACTCCTCGGCCCGTCCCTGCAAGGGATCCTCCCTCACCTCCTGGTTAAGAAGGGAGCGAGTCACCCTAAACAAGGTGGCCGGGCGATTATCTGCGGACGCGATGAGGGTGGCGAAGTAGTTAGCCTTCGCCATCCTCATCGCAGCAAGATAAGACCTTATAAAGGTTCTTAACTGCAATCGGTCAGATTCGGAACGGCTGGACCTCCAACTGCTCTCTAGACCCCGTCTCCGACGTTTCATCTCCCGGAGCTCCACAGAGAACCATGGAGCCCAACGTGATCTGCACCGGGTCAGACGTCGCAAGGGTACAACACAGTTGAGTGCCTCAGTGGCCGCCTTTTCCCAGGCATCCACCAAGACATCAGTTGGGCTGTGAGTGAGGGCGATAGGTATAGACCCAAGCGCCATCTGGAACCGTTCCGGGTCCATTAGGCACCTGGGGCGGAACCATCTAGTTGGTTCCGCCGCCCAGCAATGGGAGGTGGCATAACGGAAGACCAGCCGCAGGAGATGATGGTCGGACCATGACAGGGGAGTAACAACCGGTAAACCCCCTCTCAAATCATCCAACCACTGTCCAGACAGGAACACCAGGTCGAGAGTGTGACCCCCCACATGAGTCGGGCCTTGAATTACCTGAGTCAGGTCCATGGCTGTCATGGAGGCCATGAACTCCTGGGCTAGCTCTGATGACCCTCCCAGGGAAGGCAGGTTGAAGTCACCCAGCACTATGAGCCTGGGGAACTCCACCGCCAACCCTGAGAGGGTGTCGAGCAGCTCGGGCAGAGCTGTTGCCACACAGCTGGGCGCCAGGTATGTAAGCAACAAGCTCATCTGAACCCGAGAACCACATCTCAGGAGGAGGGACTCACTCCCACCAATCTGGACAATGGTGGTCTCCCGCGGACATAAAGTCTCCCTGATAACCACCGCCACCCCACCGCCCCTACCCTGAGCCCGTGGTTGGTGTAGCACATGGAAACCTGGGGGGCATAACTCAATCAGAGGGTCCCCTCCCTCTGAGCCCAACCAGGTTTCCGTAATGCATGCCAGATCCGCGCGTTCCTCCTCGATCAAATCTCGAACAAGGGGAGCCTTATTAACAATGGACCTGGCATTAAGCCTGAGCTCAGGGACCTGATCACCCTCACCCCCGGGCAAAAGGGTGCTAATCGGAGGGTCGGAGCGCGTCACCGCTCACAAGCAGCGGGGGCGCGATCCCGGATGTCAATACGGCCCTCTGTGCACACATCTGCTGCCATTCCCTATCGTCGTGGGGATTTGAAGCCCCACCCCAGTACACACAGAACCATCAGCCTCTCCCCTCAACCCTATCCCGCCGGGACCCCTCATAGTCCCAGACTAACTACTAATTAAAAATTCCCTCCCCATCCTACTATCCCTCCCCTTCCCTAACCCTTTAAAATACCCAGCTAAAAAATGTATCAGGGGCCTCTTAATGCGTCTCCACCAGAGGCCCCTAGTTAAGCCCAGCCACCTCTCGGGGTCCCAACAATTGGGCCCATCATCAAGGGAAATGATAGAAAAGGAGGCTGGTCGTATCCAGGAGGGGAAAGCCCCCCTGAGGGGGTACATGTCCAATCTAGAGTATTGTAGTCGAGCCATAAGATAATAATCATGTCCGTGTAAGCCGTTATTCACAAATGGGGACAGATGTTAATAAGATGTTAAAGTGTTAATTAAGATGGTAAAACATTTAATCCAGAACATGTCTCCATCCAGTAATCCGCCGATCCGGCTCTGCTCTTACCTGAGCCGGTCCAGACAAGAGCCCATGACTGTCCTCTCACCTAGCCATGTATATATATAAATATATACACATGCATAATAGAATACACACACATGTTGTTGGCTTAATCTGAAAATTAATTATTAAAGACAAAGATAATTGTGTTGGATATAAAAATAGAGCAGTATGTAGTTTATTGTATTTTTAAATCTATTATCATTGGAAGTATAATACAGAAATAAGGCCAGATAAAATAGAATAAATATATCAAAGTAGGTAGGTATTTTTGATATACTGGACATAAAAATTATACCAGTGTGTTTTTAATATTACATGTTTCATTATTATTTTTTATTTTAATTCCATTTATATCCCGCCCTTCTCCAAAGACTCAGGGCAGCTTACAAGCTTAGCAGTAGCCTTCATTCTATGTATATGCCTGCTTATTAGGGCTTTCGCCCGCCCCCCCAAGCGGCATTTTTACAAAGTCAGCTTATTGCCCCAAACAATCTGGGTCCTCATTTTACCTACCTCGGAAGGATGGAAGGCTGAGTCAACCTTGAATTATGAATTCATTTTAAAGCTTCTCTCAGATTTTAATGTATAATACAAGTCTTACTCCATTAATTATAATAAGTGTTGCTCTGATTGATATTTTTGTTGTATATCACTGAAGATGGCTTACAAATGCAGGATAAATAATTAAATGCCAGGTTTTCCCATTAGCATGATAGAACGTTCCACATTTAAATTCTTTTATTAACATTTGAGAAATTGAAAGTGATCTGCTTCATTTGTTAATTTACAAGGTTATTAATTCAAATGCCATTATCCATTTGGTTTTTTTAAACATATTAAAACATTGCCCTTTTACTGTTGATTTTGAAGATACAATCAAATAAAAATGAAATTATAAAATAAGCTAATATTGGAATATATAAAATATTTTTCACTAGATATAAAAATTTTGTTCTGTAGTCATTGGGTGAGTCATCATTAGGATGGATCCAGTATTCCACATCTGGAGAGTGACAGTGCCCAGAATGCTGTTTCTGTCTGTTAAAGTAGGCTTCAGCAGAATAATTGAGAGCAAAACAATATTCAGTAATTTGATGAGCTGTCAAGACCACAGTTATATTAGAGGAGATTATGAGTGAAATCATCCTTATTCTTCCCCTGATTACGTGTGGTAGTGACAACATGGGGAGACTTGAGAATAATATGAACTTTTATGACTACCATAATATTTATTTTCAAAAAGGGTTCCTTCAGTGTAGTATTAAAAAATAAGTAATGATTCTGTAGCTGCAAAAAAATTCTGTTGCTTTTTTATAATAATTTTACAACTAAAACTAATACAAACTACAAAAGATAAAAAGGTAAAAAGAAAAAAAAAAGAAAAAAGAAAAACAATTGAAGAAAAAAGAAAAAGAAGTAATTTTCCCCTTCCTCCCAGCAAGTATATACAACTTTAACAACTGATCAAATTATTTAAAGCATAACAAAAAATATCCCATATCTCAGCTCAATAAATCTCAATAAATATATTTATAAATCATCATCAATCACAATCAGCAAAAGTCCATTAAAGGCTACCAGAAATAACCCCATATTTATTATAAACTTAATCTAATAAACCTAAAATTTCCTTCTTTTACATTTATATCTCCTATTCAATTCTTAAACAAAATCCCCAAACCTCGTCAATCAAAATACAATAAATAAAAAAAAAACAATAAAGGTTTTTATATAAAAGTTTCCAGAAATGATACAATAACTGTTTTAAATTTATATCGGAAAAATTTGGAAGGCAACAAATAACCTCTTTTGCATATAACTCTTTATTAATAAAACAAAACCTTAAAAGATTATCTTCCAATGTAATCAGAGTGTCAGAATCCAGTTATATTTCATTTCTATCTATCTTCTCTGATTTAAAGCCAATCCTTACTATCTCCTGGATTCTGTCATACTATTAAAAGGGAGGGGGAATGCATGGGGTTTTTACTACTTTCACTTCCTTTATTCACTACAAAGTAACCTTTTGTTGATTCACTTCGGGTCTGCTAATCATAACAATGTGGCCATCTGCCTTTCATCCTATGCCCCTCTGAAACTCTCCTCTTTACCGATAGCGAAGGAAAAGGGGAGGGGGAAAGATGCAACATCTGGGATATGAGTAATAAGAGGATTGAATGATCATGCCAGAGCCGGACAGATGTTATCTTTTCTGAAGTTAATACCTAGAACTCTGCCGGTTTGAATCACCTGGAAGAACTGTGAGGTGGGATGGGGGCTGCTTGGGAACACTTTAAAACATTGAATGGTGGGAGGATCCCTCAGATCCTGTCTAGCATGCCTACAGTCAATTTCTCTTAATAAAAAATTCCTGTTGGAAGAGACTGTTTCCAAGAGTTCTGCTTTCTTAAGATGTAGATTGAAGTGGGTCCTTACACAGAGGAAATAGAAAATTATCATAAATGAAACATTTATCTATGAAACATAATCTTAAAATATCATCTTACAGTCTGTTCTGTTCCAGCCTACGACCGTCCCTGCTTGAATGTCAGGGACAACCCCTTTTTATAGTCAACAGGCTGGAATAATCCAACCAAATTTATTTACAAATAAATCAAAAGTTCAAACAAGAGTTAAAGCAAAAGTTCAAACAAGAGTTAAACAGGAATAACAGACCAGGACTCTAGCAGAAGATCTTCAAACGGTTGCCTTCAGCAACCAGCACCTCCCACACCTTCCCCTTTTATCAGCAGTCCCAAGATGTGGCTTCTCATTGCCTTCTCCTCCTCTCACCGAGTTCCCTCATGGCCTTTCTCTGTTCTACTCTGCTGGATTGCCTCCTGCTCTTAGCATCCCTGAACAGATCCAGCTGTGAATCATCTATGTCCAATACCTTGTTCTCACACGGCTGAGTCTGATGAGGAACATGACAGGAGGGGCCAGGCTGAGAGTCCTGCAGTGCATCAGAGCCTCCCTCTGACCCCAAAGGCTCTCCAAACCCCTCCTCCTCTTCAGAATCATCAGACTCAGCTGCTGGTATCACAGGCTGACGCTGAATCACAACACAGTCTTAGAAAAATCCATGAAAGATTACCAGAAATAACAACAACCTATCTATTTTAACTTTGGTCAAATAAGCCCTTTTAGGTTTCTTTTCCCTTACTCAATATATTGAATGCCCTGGAAGCTGGCCTGGATGACGAGGAAGAACTGGTTTCAGAACCTTCGCTATGAGGCTTGGAATAGCATCTGGAGGACCCGTGGGACCCTGAACCAGGAGGGGGATGAGCAAGAGGAGGAAAGTTCAGGAACCTGAGAAGGGCTGGAGAACTGACTGGAAAAGCAGCTGGCTGACAAAGAAAGGGAAAGAAACACAGCTGTAACCATGAGGCTTGGAAGACCAGCCAGAATCAGGATGGAGAAGGGATGCAGCTGCAGCTGGTCAGTGGGGATGAAGAGGAACTGCCTTCTCCATTGGATCCCAGGGCACATAGGGCTGAGAAGAGGGTGGCACAATGGAAGTTTATGAAGCTAGTCATGAGGAGGCAGTATTGTCCCTCCTAATGAGTTGCACCGGCTAGAAGCTATTTAGACCACCAAAGTGATACTCGGAATCAAAGTGATACTGGGAACAACTCATCTGTTTCTTGCTGTGCATTTGTTCAGCCATTGTGACTCTTGCCTTGAGAGTTAAACTCTGACCCTATTACAGTACTGGACTTCGAACTTTGCTTCTTGGATTTTGGATTTCAGTTTTGTGATTTGTGCTCAGACCATGGATTTGTCTTTTGACTTTGAACTTGGTGGGTGACATAATGGATTTTCTCTGTGTTTCTGGACTTGGGAATAGGACTCATTGGATTTTGTGCTGGGTCGGAGAATATTATTTGAGGCTGTTGAAGCCTCAATAAAGACTTCAAAACCTCGTGGTATGTGTGTGTGTGTGTGAGCAGGACAGGTCACTCCCAAATATCTTTTTTTTTTTAATCCCATTTATATCCCGCCCTTCTCCGAAGACTCAGGGCGGCTTACAATTTAAGCACAAACCAATGTGCTTAGCAATAGCCTTCATTCTATGTATATGCCTGCTAATTAGGGCTTTCCCCCCCCCCCAAGCGTCATTATTACAAAGTCAGCTTATTGCCCCCAACAATCTGGGTCCTCATTTTACCTACCTCGGAAGGATGGAAGGCTGAGTCAACCTTGAGCCTGGTGGGATGCGAACCTGCACTAATTGCAGACAGCTGGTGTTACTTAAGGAGGCATTAGCCCACTGCTCCACCAAGGCTCTTTTTGATCTTAAGCCTTCTCAAATAATGCCATAATATATATAACTTCTTTTCATATTTTGTAAGCTCACAAAATTACCAACAAAATGTAAAGCCCATATAAAAAAGTTGTACAATCTACTCTTCCAGTCTATTATTCACATATCCTTTTTAATTATTTAAACAGCAGCCAGCTTCATTTGTCAGTTCAGTTCACTTTGTTCCATATCCTTCTTACAGCCTGTCATTTTAAAATCCACATTTAAGTCAATTTCATTCTTGTCAATTGAAATTTGTTTCTTTTCCATAACATCATCTAGTCTTTCAATAATGGCAGAAATGTTTAAAAGTATCTTCTGAATCATTTTTACACATGTTTAACCTTCAAGTATCCAACTTATTACTTTATATTTTTTTCTGAAGATTGTAAATATCCAGTTTCTCATCAGAAGACATTTATAATTAATTTCAAACATTTATTCCAAATGTATCTGAACCTTTAGTCCATGTTTAACTTTCTAAATGCAACATTCTAAACACAAGTTTTACTGTATCCAAAAAACAATATCTTCCCAAGTCCTTAAAATCATATTTAAAACTTTCACTGAGGAGACTCAGCCAGTGAATGCTGTAGAAACTTGCCAATCTGAAGGGTAAGAAACTAGGATCAACCTTTTTGTTCTTAAAAGACTGTACTGTATTACAACTGCATTACAATGGTATCCTGCAACTTCTAGCCATTGAAGTCCTAAACTGATAGTAAAATAGTTACTGCAGCCTACTCATGAGGAGCAGCTGTCTGGGGGCACACATGGGTTGTCTCACAATCTCTCCTTTTTCTGGAGAGATTTCACTTGTTAGGATCCAGCAACCATGATCTCCATTGTAAAGCCAATCTCTTATTGGCAGGACATCTAGCTTGCTATGATGCTCACTGATCATATCATTGACCAAAGAAGTAAATAAATAAACCTCTTGCAATGAAAATAAATACCAAATGATTTTTTATTTTCTCATATTTTGTTACTATTCTATAAACAGTTTCTTATCTATAGGCTAAAGACACACTATGCATTGTATGAGCCTATGTTAAGACAGCTGAATGAAAAGTATGAGATTCTACTAAGAGAGAAAATGCTTACAAGTTTGGAACGAGACAAAGCTGTTGGGCAGGTATGGAAACTATTTTAAATATTATAATATATTATTTAATTTAATATTTTAGTTAAAGTTTTATTCTGTGCCATTCCTCAGAATTCAAGGTGGGTCACAGATACAAACCAAAGTTAAACAATGCACACCAAAGAGTTTGTTGTTGAATGTGGCATTAAGTACGCCAAGAAGTACAGATCTTCTTTCTTTTAAATTGTAGGTTTTTCTCTTTTTCTAAAAAAGGTATGACTTGGGGAATGAGAAGAATAGTTGAAATACACAAATGACCTTTTGTTTACAATTGTAGCCTCCCAGGCCTTTATTTCTTAGTGTGAAGTGAAATTTTATAATTTGACATTTTAAAGCAGATTCTCATTAAAGGTAACAGTAATAAGCAATTATTTATTTCTTGGGTAGAACATACACATTTCTTTTCATATCTTAGTCCCTAGCATCACAACATTCATAGCTATCTACCTGTATTATTATAGATGGTGTGCTTATATGTGTGTGTATGTATATGAAAACACATGGCAATAATAGGTTGCTCATAGGTCAAATATTGTTTCCTATTATTCACCAAAGTTACACTATGAGTAATATTTCCATCTTTAATGCATGCCTCTCAATTCCATAAATCCAGAGAAAAACTACTGCTAATTATTATTCTTTTCACTGAGGCTCTTCTATTAGTCTTTTCCAATTCCTTCCACTGAGGAAGTTTTGATGGAGTGAATGAAGAAGTCTTTTCTTGATTTAAAGTATTTTGAAACTAATTATGCTCTATTGTAAGTAGAACATTATTTTAAATATAGAAGCAGAATTCACTGTTCTCTATTATGGTTTGATTGAGTATAAACTAATTGAAATAAATTGAAATATGTTAGGCATAAGTGGCATCATTTTGAGATAGGATGTGAAAGAGCAGATGAGGACATTAATATAATAGTACAGAATCATAAAGTTGGAAATGACTGTTTAGTCCATCAAGGCCAAAGCCCCGTTCAGTGCAGGAATCCAATTAAAGCATCCTGGACAAGTGGTTAATTAGATTCTGCTTCATGCATCTAATGAATGGGAGCCCCTCACCACACTGAGTAACTGTTATTACCATTTCTAGTATTCAGTCAGAAACAGCTATCTTATAATGTAAACTGACTATCCCATGTTCTGCTCTCTGGAATGAGAACAAACAGGTATTTCTGATAGTAGAAGATCTGTTGAACATTTGCATCATCTCTTTGCATCTTTGCATCTATGAACTTATTTGACTGCTAAGACAAACTATCACATTAATTTCTGACAATTGCATTTTTTTCCAGGGTGTTTATAGATAGATTGCTTTATGATCTGGTCTAGAATGTTCTTATATATTAATACATTCTCAATATCAGAGAGTATTTTAGAGTAGATCATAACCCAAATTACAGACTGATCAGTTTTTGGTTGCTGCATCTTCCTTTTCTCCTATGTTGAAGGTAGAGACATTATTTGCTTCCATTCATAAGCTCTTCAGTCTACTTCAACATCTTCATAAATGACCTAGAGCAGGGGTCCCCAACCCCCAGGCTGCAGTCTGTTCCAAACTGGGCTGCGCAAGCCGTGAGCACACCTCTGCATGCAGCTCCACTTGCATGAACAGTGGTTGCTTGTGCTTGCATTGCTCACACAAATGGAGCTGTGCACATGCATGTGGGTGGGCCTGCCATTCACATGGAACCCTCCCCTCTCCTCTCCCACCCTGAACCGCCAATCCAGAATGGTTGGGGACCCCAACCTAGAGGAGGGAATTGTCTGGACAATCATTTGTCTGGGAGGGAATCAGGACTCCTGCCTTGGGCAGGGAGTTTGGACTAGAAGCTCCCAAAGGACCTTTTAGCCCTATGATTCTATTTCTATCCAGTCATGTACGCTGTTCTCCAGTTTTCTTAGAGGTAATACATAAGAGTTCAGTCACCATGGTTCTGTGAGTTAACATTTTAACTCTTTTCAAGGATGTCTTTAAACTCTTTAAAGAATGTCACACAGATGTTCTTTATAATCTGAAAATTAAGATTTAGAATATAGAATAGTATATGGAATAAATCAACAAAGATGTTTTGACTAAGTGTTAGAAGAAGCTTCTAACAGAATAGTTTGATAATGAAGCCAATTATAGATCGACGGGGATGATCTCCTATTTGCTCAATTTCCATAAAAGGCTGGACAACCATCTATTAATTCTTTAAACTGGATTCCTCCATTGATCAAAGGATTGTGCTTAATGACTAAATGGCCTTTTCAAACTCAACAATTTTGTAATAGTTTTTCCAATGCTAAACAGAATGTGATCAGACATAGCTCCTTTGCAGTTGAGATTGGGCAGGCAGGAACAATTTCTGTTCATCAACGACAGGTCTCCAAGTTGTTCAGATGCAGGCAAACAGGAAAGAATTATAGGTTCCATTATGGCTTTTTGATTCCAGGAAGATTACCATATTTACATCTTAGGGTTCTGTTCAAGATTTAGGCTTGAGTGACAAATTCTTTTTGCATGAAGGATGTCAGAATCCATTTATATCTCATTTCTAACTATCTCCTCTGAGCTAAACCCAAATCTCATCTCCCCCTGGATTCTGCCATCCCAAGGGGGAGAGGGAACAGGCATGGAGTTTTATGGCTTTCACTTCCTCCCTTAAATGTAAACTTTGTTTATTCCGCCTGCTTGCTATCCATCACAATATAATCAATTGCTTTTTCACTAGGCATTCCCTCTCATCTTATGGGCATCTAAGAAAGGGGGTGGAAAAGGGAGGAATGAAACTCTCCGGAATCTGGTTTGTTTCTCCAAATGAAGTACAAGGGGGTTGGAAATGATCCTGCTGCAAACGGACTGTTATCTCTCCTCTCCCTTGATGGGCTTACCACCTGGAGCTTGGCTGATCCGGAACTGACAGAATGAACTGTGGGGTGGGGTTTGCTTGGGGACACTTTAAAAATATCGATCTGTGAGGGGATTCCTCAGATCCTGTCTATTATGCCTGCTATCTCCTATTTCTTAGTAAAAGTTCCTGCTTGGAAAATCTTGTCTCCAAGAGTCCTTTCTTAAGATGTGGGCTGAACTGGGTTCTGACAAAGGATGAAGAAGAGAGGCAGAAACTGTTATCATTTCTTTCTATGCTATCGGAAATTTTTTAATCTGGATTGATTTTCTGAAGTATTAAGATGTTATATGTAATCTGATATAATTAGTATTCTGAGATTCTCAACTATATTGAAATATTTTATACTTAATGTCATACCTTATTTCTGATTTTCTAAATGGAAGAAATGAAAGGTTCTTGATAGACTTCTTTTTCATTTTAGATTACTGGCTTGCAAGCAACTTTACAAAGCTTGGAATCTGGAAACAACATTCATATTCCTGTGATGAAAGGTAAATAATTAGCTATGAACCAAAAAAAGTAAAAGCTTAAGAGATAATGTTGGCATCTCGTGGTATTATGCACATTTCTAGAAATTTAACATTTCTCTACATATTAAATTTATACACAGACTCAAATGGTCTAAAACTAATGCTGTTTGAAAGATCTCTTTTAATCTCAGCTGCTATTTAGACATCTGGATTCCAGTTGCCCCTTTGTTGTGCAAATTGATGCCTTGACCTTGCTTTGGAATTGTTTTCCCTTAGGCTTTGGCAAAGAGAGGAAGAACCTCTTTCTTGTGCATTTTATTCTAATCTTCTTTTCCTAGCTGAAAGGAACTATCATTTCAGTAGAGAATGGCTGTCATTGTATTGAATGATGGAGGCATTTCTTGGAGTACACAAGCTTACAACAATTGGGAGCATTGTGAAAGGTGTAAACCCTAACTTCACATCAGATCAGTTTCCTGTTTCTCTTTTTATATCATCTATGGTATACTTCCTAGTTTCCCAAAGCTAGGATGCACTCTCACACAACCTTGAATGCAATATTCTATGGCAACCCCTTTTCTTGAAACTGAACAATTTTACTTCCATTTCAGAAAAAAAACACTCCTGAGAAGTCAGGGAAGGGGAAGCAGGCGGTAGATCTTTTACATTGGATTTGTTTGCAATATCAACTGGATCCATATGTCAGGACTCAGATGACCAACATCCATTGAACCCAAAAGATATATTCTTTTTCTTTCACTGTGGCTGAAGGATAATTCTGTCATAATAGTCCTTTATATGTTCCTCTTCTTCTCAGAGTGTTACATAGAACCATAGAATCCTAGGGCTGGAAGGGACCTTGGAGGTCTTCTGGTCCAACCTCCTGCCCAAGGCAGGAATCCTTATACCATCCCAGACAAATGATTGTCCATTCTTTTCTTGAAAACCTCCAGCAATGGAGCACCCACATCCGTGAGGCAAGCTGTTCCTTTGATTAATCATTTTGACTATCAGGAAATTCCTCCTTATTTCCAGGTTGGATCTTCCTCTGACAAGCTTCCACCCACTACTTTTTATCCCGCCCTCAAGTGCTATGGAATATAAATCAATGCTCTTTTCCCTGTGACAGCCCTTCCAGTATCATGTTTCCCTGAGCTTTCTTTTCATTAGGCTAGACATTTACTGTTCATCCTTTGATTTAACCTGCAGTCTCCTTATTATCTTTGTTGCTCTTCTCTGCATTCTTTCTAGGGCCTCAGGATCTTTTGTGTATCATGCTAACCAGAACTGGACAGAGTATTCCAAATGTGATGTCACTAGTGCAGTATAAAGCAGTACTATCAGTTTTTGTGATCTTGATGCTATCCCTCTGTTGATTTATCCTATGATTGTGTTAGCTTTTTTGGCAGCTGTAGAACACAGCTGACTCATACTGAAGGGGTGGTCCATTAGTACACCTAGATCCCTGTCACAGTTACAACTGTTGAGCAAGTACCACTTATTCTGTACCTATGCATTTGATTTTGTTCTAAGTCCAGGACCTTTTCTCACATCTGAACTGTATCTTGTTGAACTGGGCCAATGCGGAAGTTTATCTAGATCCTTCTGAATCTTGAGTCTGTCTTCCTATCATAACTATAAAATTAATGGGATAATGTGTTTACCTGCTAGATTTTCGTTAATTTAGTCATTCATCTTCTGAGGGATACTACCTGGGGCATTTGGTGGCTTGTTGTCACTAGAGCATATTCAGAGAAATTATTTGATTCCATTCTTACCTTCTGCTGTTACTTTAGGTCACAGAGCTGAAAGGAGACATAATGTGACCCATTCATCTCATAGGGGAGTAAGGACAGAAGAATTGGGGGATGTTTGTCCAATGCACTAGCTATTCTAACACCAGGCTAGAAAATTTGTGCTCCATTATGTTATGAGAATGGGGGCATAATGGTTCAGCAGATAAAGATGCTGAGCTTATCAACTGGAAAGCTGACAGCCTAAGTTTAAGATCTGAGCATTATGCAGTGGGGAGAGCTCCCTTTACTTGCCGCAGCTCCTGCCAACTTAGCAGTTTGAAAGCATGCAAATATAAACAGATAAACAGGTATCACTTCATTGAGAAGGTAACAACATTCCATGTGCTCTGGTCTATAGTCATGCTGGCCACATGACCATAGAAGTGTCTTCGGACAAGACTGGCTTCCCTGGGTAAGAAACAGATGAGCACTGTCCCCTACAGTTGGATACAACTGGACAGGGGAAACCTTTACCTTTATTTTATGTTTTGGGAATTCAGTCATACATAATATGCTCTATTTGCATGGATGCCAAATTGTGAACCCATGAATTATATTCTGTAATACATCTGTGTAGATATTGCCATGTTGTATGTACCTACCCATAATATATTTTGAGGTGGTTCCACCTTAATACCTCCTTGCCTAATATTTCTTTTTTAGCTTTCTTTTTATAGTTTTTAATCATGAATATTTCTTTACTATTTATTAATTAAGGGATGAGGTGGCTCAGTGGGTTAGGACGCTGAGCTTGTCGATCAGAAGGTCGGCAGTTTGGCGGGTCGAATCCCGAGTGCCGCGTAACAGAGTGAGCGCCTGTTACTCGTCCCAGTTTCTGCCAACCTAGCAGTTCGAAAGCACGTAAAAATGCAAGTAGAAAAATAAGGACCACTACGATGGGAAGGTAACAGCATTCCGTGCGCCTTTGGCGTCTAGTCATGCCGGCCACATGACCACGGAGACATCCTCGGACAAGCGCTGGCTCTTCGGCTTTGAAACAGAGATGAGCACCGGCCCCTAGAGTCGGAAACGACTAGCACGCATGTGCGGGGAAAACTTTACCTTTTACTTTTTTTATTTATTAATTATCTGTTCTTTATCTTTATTGTATGACACCCAGAGTCACCTGATTGTGAGAGGGAGAGCTACATAAAATGGACAAACAAACAAACAAACTTATTTTTCCTAGTTTGGTACCGAAATCAAGACTGGATTATGTTCTGAATAATTGGATTTATAATACTTATTTAGATCTCAATACAATTCAGATTTTCTATAATTTGATGGAAAAGAAATTACAATTTCTATTGTGCTTTACCATTCTGGGAATCAAAAAAATGTTCTGTCTAAATGGGCAATATAAAAAGAAGTTCTTAAATAATTGAAATAATGTTCTTTCTATTAAATTTCTATACTCCTCTGTGATAAATTGTTTGTGCTTTATAGTAGGTCATTGGTGTGATAGAGAGGCTGGATTAGAGGGACCATCCCAAAGAGCACTTAGGGAAGCCAAGGAACAGAAAATGCATTCTGGAGTTAATACACACGATTCAGCCAAAGATCCAGCAAAACAGATGAGCAAGAAATATCCAATGGTATGAATGTTCTTATTTTTTTTATTTTACAAGTTTATAAGGCTATCTAATGAGTCTGGGTAAGACATAATAAATACAATCCAATACAATTAAAGCAAACAAAAAACCATCAAACACCATAAAAAGTAACCCTTAAAATACAGTCAAACACACAGGATCCACCCACCCACTATAACCCAAAGCCTAAAAAAATGAGGAGGTTTTCAGAGCTCTTTTAAACAATTGGAGCCAGATATATCAGGAGTGGTGATGGTAGTGGTATTCCAGTAATAGATTTAGAATTTGAGCTAGTGTCATTTACAATAGTAGAATCACAGTCCTGGAATTGGAATGAGCCATTTAGGCTATTACTACTGACTGGAACTGCCCATACAAATAGGAGTGGAATTACTAAAGAAGTAATAAAGATATTCAGCAAATATTATATCAATAGGATTAAGTACATTTAGATACAGGACCAAGAGGGGTGCACTCTGTTCCATCAGAGTTCAGGTATATATGTAATCCAGGCAATATTTATTTAAAAATACCTGTTCTGTCAAGAGAGGGCTTCTTCAAGAGAGGATGCACAACTACATCTTTAAGCACCATAAAACTTAACAAAACATAACAGTTTCCCTGATCATATTCCTCCTAGTGCCCAAAGAAGCCAGGAAGCACATGGATCAAACCTACATGGAGGATTCTATTTTGCCCATTACAATGGATTGTATCCAGCAGGATACAATCACATTATTGGATGTGATTCAGCTCAACATTAGGCACAGAAGTTTGTAACACAATTTCAGATAGTGTGCATATTTTAATAATTCCGTGTTAAAAGGTCTATGGGATGCTCAGATCCCACTGAATGGACTCAGTAGCAGTCATACCATTAAATGAAATGAAGCAACCATTTCATGCAATTTAATGGGAGGGGTGATGAACTGGAAATGATGATGAATACCTACCTGCTTATCCATCTTCACTTCCCAGTCTCCGAGATCCCTTTCAACATTATGTGTAGTATAGTGATTAAGTTATTTAATTAGGAATAGAGAGGCCCAAGGTCTAACCTTTCCTCAACCTTGGAAGCTCACTGGATGACTTTGGACCCATCATTTGCTGTCAGCCCAGTCTGCCTCTCAGGATTGTTGTTGTGAGGAGAAATAGGAAGAGGGAACACTATGTATGCCTGAGTTCCTTACAGATATTATCTTGCTTCCCAGGATGTAAGAAATATTTCAGCCCTTTTTGTTTACATAATAGATAAAAACTATTTTCATTATCACACTGAATGGAAAATTGAATATTAATATAATTAACAAAATGTATATGTCATTCCATTCTAAGACTCCATTGAGTAGAGATAATCAACAAACCAAACAACAATGGAAAGCAATTTTATTAAACCTATGAATAAATATGTTTTAAAATCTGAATGAATATCATTAGTTAATTATAGTTTTTCTTTCTTTATTTTGATTTAAGGATTCAGAATTTCCTGAAGGTATCCAAGTAAATCCATACCTTGCTTGTGCAAAAAAATGTGTGCGGCCATTGAAGTCTGGAATATATAGACTGAGCAACACATTCAAAGTACATGATTTGGCAGTGACCTGGTAGGAGTTCTTACATATTTGTTAATGATTTCATTTTATTGTTTAGCATTATAAATAAATATTTGTTTATTATTGGTTATCTAATGATGTCAATACAATGATTTACATACATGATTTTTATGTGAATATTATATTAGGCAAAGTAACCTTGAAGAAATTATGCTATATGAAATCAGTTTAAACAGTAAAACTGTATTCTTCCTTGCAGTTGAGAATATAGAGGGTGAATGTTGGAACATAAGTCTTGGAAATATAAGCCCTTTTGCCTCTTTTGCAAAAGATTCTGTATTCTTTAAAATGGAAAGCAGCTGTCTGTCTTTCAGTTATGAAAATATTTGATATTTTATCATTCCTCTATAAATGACTGTAATTTATCACAGCATTTTTCTACAGTTCAGATTAAGAGCATGTTTAGTAGAGTTTTCTAACTTTCTTTGTCTACTGACACAGTTTATTTCTTAATGCCATCGAAATAATTTGTACTTGAAGAAAAGAATAAATAATTAAGTCCTTGCTAGGGAGCACTGTGCGTGTTGCCTGGAATTGCTGAATGAAAGATAGGATGGAAATCTTGTAAATAATATAAATGTGAATTTAAAAGAAAAGGCTTAGAATATATTATCATTTTATTATGTCAGCTTTTCACATTTTGGGGGGGGTTGGTCACAGAACAGTAAAATGAAAGGAATGACTTACCTGCCAATAAGGAATCCCAGGGAAAAAGGACAGTTGACTGCATTAGCTATCAAAACTAGGCTAAACAGATAGTAGCTAGATCCTGTGGCAGTTGTTCTGATCAGTCTTTGGTCTCAGTAATTTAGTTGTTTTTGTTATTTCTGTTCTTAGGTTACTGTTGCTCTCTTTGGAATTCTAGATATTTCTTGTATTTTATTTTCTTGTTCCTTACTTTATACTCCTACAAAATATAAGTCTCCCATAGTCTCTTTCTGTTAAGTGGATGAATAAACCTAATAAATAAATAAACTCATTCATTGTTTACTCTTTCTACCTCAGGACATACAACTTCATCTGAAGCTGTTTCTTCTGAATTTTTGTTTCTAGTCATCACAGAATTTAGTGTAATGCCCTCTTCATCAATTTTATCATGGTTGGGCCCAAAAGATGTTACCAAATTTGCATAATTTGTCACTCTCAACCTTACTTTTCTTCTTCCAGAAAATGGTGATTATTAATGCACAAACCAAATTATTCAAATAAACACCAATTTTTGTAGACAAACTTTCAAATGCATTTTGTAGGGTATAATTTTCTTTTTTATTTTGTGTTGTTAACACCCCCAATATACTATTTAAAAAACACTTTGGCTGTCTTACAGTAAAATTACCATTACAGTTCAGCTACCATTTTCAAGCAGGAAAACAGTAATGGTACATGTATTGCAAGTTATGCATTGCCCTTCAGTACTATCAAAGTGACAATGTGAGGCATCTTGAAAACAATGAAATTATTGGAAATCACTACCGATTTGTCAAGAGTTAACCATTCCACATTAACAGCGTCTCATTTTGCAATAGTGGCAAATATTTATAGTTTGGGTGTACGATGAGAGTGAAGGTTTGTTCTCTGAGCTTGTAGGTTGCTTTCCAAACATTTTGTTACCAGGCTAGGTAACATCTTCAGCAGAGTTTAGGGGATGTCAGTGTCAGTGTTCTTCTGTTTATAAGGACTTCATGTGGTCAGTGGATCATGTAATGAGTCTTGTGATGGGTCAGATGTGGATGTGTCAAGTAAGAGTTTTGTAATGGGTCTTGAGATGGGGAGGTTACATCAGTTGAGGATCATTGGGAGGTGAAGTTCTGGTTGGGTGGGGCTTGCGTGGGTTAGTTGAGGGTTGGTGCTGTCCCTGGTTGACTGTGGTTGATTTGGATTCTGAGGGGTTCATAGACTGGTTGTAGGTCAATGTGTCTGTTGATGGAATTGCTTGTAGAGTGCCAGGGTTAGTTTTGGCATGGTAGTTGGCTGTGTGATGTGTTGGGTTTTGGGTGCTGTGTTTCGGAATATGTTTTTTTATGGTCTCTTTCGACATCACCGCTCTCTTAGCCTCCATTAATGTCTTTCTGTATAACCGCTATCCAAAAAACATATTCTGACACACAGCACCCAAACCACAACACACCAAAAAGCCAACCCAGAAGCTCGGAGAACAAACCTTCACCTCATCATCTCATTTTCTAATTTAGTAATTTCTTCAGTAGATTATGGAAAAGTTACAGATACAGTGTAGCATGTAATAACATCACTGGTCATATTACCTAGTCAGGCAATGAAACTTCTGCAAGCATAGAACATAGAATAACAGAATTAGAAGAGACCTTGGAAGTCTTCTAGTCCAACTCCCTGCTCAAGCAGGAGACCCTATGCTATTTCAGACAAATGGCTGTCCAGTTTCTTCTTAAAAAGCCCCTAGTGATTGGGCACCCACACGTTCTGATGGCAAGCCATTCCACTGGTTAATTGTCCTCACTGTTAGGAAATTTCTCCTTAGTTCTAGGTTGCTTCTCTCCATTGTTTTTTTTCTTGCCTTCTAGTGCTTTGAAAAATAGATTGATCCACTCATTTTTGTGGCAGCCACTCAAGTATTGGAACACTGCTATCATGTCTCCCCTGGTCCTTCTTTTCACTAGACTAGACATACCCAATTCCTGCAACTGTTCTTCATATGTTTTAGCTTCCAGATCCCTAATCATCCTTGTTGTTCTTCTGTGCACTCTTCTCAGAATCTCAACATCGTTTTTGTATTGTGGTGACCAAAACTGGATACAGTATTACAAATGTGGTCTTACTAAGGCCTTGTAAAGTGGTTGTCAGCTCTTCCATCTTCAGCTTGGTGCCTCGCTGGCATCCTGCCATCAACTGATAGGGAGAGGGGAAGGAGAATAAAAGAGTAATAAATATGTATAGGGCTTAGATGGGAAAAAGGGAGGGGGGAATGACAGTTTGATGGAGACTAGAGGTACAAGGAACTAGCCTGTGCCAATCTTCAAGGCCAAGGGTAGGCAAGCTTGGCTCTTTTATGACTTGTGGACTTCAACTCCCAGAATTCCTGACTCAGCATGGCTGGTTCAGGAATTCTGAGTATTGGAAGTCCACGAGTCATAAAAGAGCCAAACTTGCCTACCCCTGTTCAAGGCCATGAAATTTGAAAATGTAATGTCAATTGCTCCAAACATCCAAGGAGTTCTTAAAACACCTATATGGCTCATCATTGGCCAAAGACAAACTGGTCAAGGGGAGGGCGGGGTTGAAGGAGAAAAGTTTGTAACTTTTTGCATGGGGATTATAGTTCTAGCCTACTTTTACCAGCAATTCTTAGTAAAAGAGCCTATCACTTCAACCAAATGTAGTTGGGGGGTCTTTTTTTCCTAGGGTTCTAGCTGGGGCAAGTCTGACAAAGGTAGTAATACTTCAGGTGATCTTTTATTGATTTTTTAGTATTTACATATACATGTATTTGTGAAACAATACAGTGGTTGGGTAATTAAAATAAGAAATAGCCAGTTGTAAATAGTTCAGGTTACATCAACAGAGATGCCCTCTCTACTTCCCTTAGTTATTACATAGTCAAAATAGGCAAGTTAGTACATTTCTAGTTGTAACCTAGTCAATCAACAAAACTTAAAATATATTTTCAGTAATAAATATCAATATCCTGTTTTTAAATTTTGTTGTTGTTAGCTGTGAAGTCGTGTCCGACCCATCACGACCCTATGGACAACGTTCCTCCAGGCCTTCCTGTCCTCTACCATCGTCTGGAGTCCATTTAAGCTCATGCCTACTGCTTCAGTGACTCCATCCAGCCACCTCATTCTCTGTCGTCCCCTTCTTCTCTTGCCCTCAATCTTTCCCAGCATTAGGCTCTTCTCCAGTGAGTCCTTCCTTCTCATTAGGTGGCCAAAGTATTTGAGTTTCAACTTCAGGATCTGGCCTTCTAAAGAGCAGTCAGGGCTGATCTCCTCTAGGACTGACCGGTTTGATCGTCTTGCAGTCCAAGGGACTCGCAGGACTCTTCTCCAGCATCATAGTTCAAAGGCCTCAATTCTTTGGTGCTCAGCCTTTTTTATGGTCCAACTTTCACAGCCATACATTGCAACTGAGAAGACCATAGCCTTGACTATACGCACTTTTGTTGGCAGGGTGATGATGTCTCTGCTTTTTAGTGGGCTGTCTAGATTTGCCATGGCTTTCCTCCCTAGGAGCAAGCGTCTTTTAATTTCTTGGCTGCAGTCCCCATCTTTGGTGATCTTGGAGCCCAGGAAAATAAAAACTGTCACTACCTGAATTTCTTCCCCATCTATTTGCCAGGAATTGAGAGGGCTGGATGCCATGTTCTTGGTTTTCTTAATGTTAAGTTTCAACCCAACTTTTGCACTCTCCTTCTTTACCCGCAACAAGAGGCTCTTCAGTTCCTCTTCACTTTCTGCCATTAGAGTGGTGTCATCTGCATATCTTAGTTTGTTGATATTTCTCCCGGCAATCTTAATTCCAACTTTTGATTCATTGAGCCCTGCCTTTCTCATGATGTGCTCTGCATATAAGTTAAATAGGCAGGGTGACAGTATACAGTCTTGCCGGACTCCTTTCCCAATTTTGAACCAATCAGTGGTTCCGTGTCCAGTTCTCACTGTTCCTTCTTGACCCACATATAGGTTTCTCAAGAGACAAATAAGAAGGTCTGGTACTCCCATCTCTTTAAGAACTTGCCACAGTTTGTTGTGATCCACACAATCAAAGGCTTTAGCATAGTCAATAAAGCAGAAGTAGATTTTTTTCTGGAACTGTCTAGCTTTCTCCATGATCCAGCGTATGTTGGCAATTTGATCTCTAGTTCCTCTGCCTCTTTGAAATCCTGCCTGTACTTCTAGTAGCTCTTGATCCACATACTGCTGAAGTCTAGCCTGTAGGATTTTAAGCATAACTTTACTAGCATGAGAAATGAGTGCAGTGGTGCGATAGCACTAGTGGTTGGGGCATAGACTTGGACTACTGTGATATTGAATGGTTTGCCTTGGATTTGAACTGAGATCATTCTGTCATTTTGAGGATTGTATCCCAGTATTGCTTTTCCTACTCTTTTATTGACTATGAAGGCTACTCCATTTCTTCTGAGGGATTCTTTCCCGCAGTAGTGTACCTGATGGTCATCTGAATTAAATTCACCCATTCCTGTCCATTTTAATTCACTGTTACCTAAGATGTCAATGTTCAGTCTTGTCAACTCTTGTTTGACCAAGTCCAGCTTTCCTTGATTCATAGATTTTACATTCCAGGTTCCTATGGAGAAAAAATCTTTACAGCATCGGACTTTCCTTTCACCACCAGACATATCCACAGCTGAGCATCCTTTTGGCTTTGGCCCAGTCGCTTCATTCTTTCTGGTGCTAATAGTACTAGCCCTCTGCTCTTCCCCAGTAGCATATTGGACGCCTTCCAACCTGAGGGGCTCATCTTCCAGCGTCATATCGTTTTGCCTTTTGGTACTGTCCATAGGGTTTTCATGGCAAAGAGACTGGAGTGGGTTGCCATTTCCTTCTCCAGTGGATCACATTTTCTCAGAACTCTCT
The DNA here is from genome assembly GCF_947247035.1 of Vipera ursinii. Lineage (NCBI taxonomy): Eukaryota > Metazoa > Chordata > Lepidosauria > Squamata > Viperidae > Vipera > Vipera ursinii. The sequence continues at coordinate 182,560,575 of NC_139512.1, forward strand.
GCTATGACCTGTCTGTCTTGGGTGGCCCTGCATGGCATAGCTCATAGCTTCATTGAATTACGCAAGCCCCTTCGCCACGACAAGACAGTAATCCATGAAGAGGTTTTAAATTTTATCTAATTGCAATAGGATATTCTAAAGTGGCCTATAGTATATAGGAAAAAGCTTAATTTTGGGGTAACCCACAATTCCCTATTTCAATAAAGAATAATTCTTTTGTCTACAAAATTTAGATTGTTCATTACAAAGCATTATTATGTTTTACCATTAGTCCAATTTTCATCTTAACAAATCACAGTTATTAGAAGTATGTTTATTGCATTAACCATTCAACAATTATTAAAATACTTTTATATATAAAATTTTAGGTTCTATTGTTGTTGTTTGTTGTTAGTTGCGAAGTCGTGTCCGACCCATCGCGACCCTATGGACAACGTTCCTCCAGGCTTTCCTGTCCTCTACCATCTTCTGGAGTCCATTTAAGCTCATGCCTACTGCTTCAGTAACTCCATCCAGCCACCTCATTCTCTGTCGTCCCCTTCTTCTATTGCCCTCAATCTTTCCCAGCATTAGGCTCTTCTCCAGTGAGTCCTTCCTTCTCATTAGGTGGCCAAAGTATTTGAGTTTCAACTTCAGGATCTGGCCTTCTAAAGAGCAGTCAGAGTTGATCTCCTCTAGGACTGACCGGTTTGATCGCCTTGCAGTCCAAGGGACTCGCAGGAGTCTTCTCCAGCACCATAGTTCAAAGGCCTCAATTCTTTGGCGCTCAGCCTTTTTGATGGTCCAACTTTCACTGCCATATATTGCAACTGGGAAGACCATAGCCTTGACTATACGCACTTTTGTTGACAGGATGATGTCTCTGCTTTTTAGTGTGCTGTCTAGATTTGCCATGGCTTTCCTCCCCAGGAGCAAGCGTCTTTTAATTTCTTGGCTACAATCCCCATCTGCAGTGATCTTGGAGCCCAGGAAAATAAAATCTATCACTACCTCCATTTCTTCCCCATCTATTTGCCAGGAATTGAGAGGGCTGGATGCCATGATCTTGGTTTTCTTAATGTTTAGTTTCAACCCAACCTTTGCACTCTCCTTCTTCACTCGCAACAAAAGACTCTTCAGTTCCTCTTCACTTTCTGCCATTAGAGTGGTGTCATCTGCATATCTTAGGTTGTTGATATTTCTTCCAGCAATCTTAATTCCAACTTTTGATTCATCTAGCCCTGCCTTTCTCATCATGTGCTTTGCATATAAGTTAAATAGGCAAGGCGACAGTATACAGCCTTGCCGGACTCCTTTCCCAATTTTGAACCAATCAGTGGTTCCGTGTCCAGTTCTCACTGTTGCTTCTTGGCCCGCATATAGGTTTCTCAAGAGACAAATAAGATGGTCTGGTACACCCATCTCTTTAAGGACTTGCCACAGTTTGTTATGATCCACACAATCAAAGGCTTTGTTCTGTACCAGCCTGCTACCGGCCCTGCAGAAAAGGCAGGGACAACCCCTTTACAAACGGCAAGAGGCTGGAATTAAGCCTGCCACATTTATTAACATAAAACAGAGCAAACCAGTCATCAACCATGAAACAGGAGCTATGAAACAGGAACTAATCAAGCGGTTGCCTTCAGCAAACCAGCCCTCCCACGCATTCCCCTTTTATACAGTTCAGGGCGTGGCTTCTCTCTGTCTCCTTCCGAGGTGCCCCATTGCCTTCCTCTGTTTACTCCTGATTGACTGCCTCCTGCGTTGGGCGTCGTTGAACAGGGCCAGCTGTGGGTCATCTTCATCCATGCTATCAGGCTCACACAGCTGGGTCTCTGTCGTGACCAGGTGGGAGGGGCCTGGCTGAGGGCTCTCATCAGCAAGATCTTCAACCCCCTCAGCAAGCTCTTTAACACCCTCCTCCTCCTCTGAGTCGTCCGACCCAACTGCCGAACCCACAGGCTGACCCTGAATCACAACAGGCTTTAGCGTAGTCAATGAAGCAGAAGTAGATGTTTTTCTGGAACTCTCTAGCTTTCTCCATGATCCAGCGTATGTTGGCAATTTGATCTCTAGTTCCTCTGCCTGTTTGAAATCCTGCCTGTACTTCTGGTAGTTCTCGATCCACATACTGCTGAAGTCTAGCTTGTAGGATTTTAAGCATAACTTTACTAGCATGAGAAATGAGTGTAATGGTGCGATAGTTTGAACATTCTTTGGCACTGCCTTTCTTTGGAATTGGAATGTAAACTGATCTTTTCCAATCCTGTGGCCACTGTTGAGTTTTCCAAATTTGCTGGCAAATTGAGTGTAGCACTTTTACTGCATCGTCTTTTAAGATTTTGAATAGCTCAGTTGGAATACTGTCACATCCACTACTTTGTTGTTGCTCAGCTTTTCTAAGGCCCACTTCACTTCACATTCTAGGATGTCTGGCTCGAGGTCAGTGACCACCTCATTGTGATTATCAGGGACGTTAAGCTCATTCTTGTATAGTTCTTCTGTGTACTTTTGCCATCTCTTCTTAATCTCTTCTGCCTCTGTTAGGTCCCTGCCATTTTGGTCCTTTATCATGCCCATTTTTGCATTGAACGTTCCCTTCATCTCTCCAATTTTCTTGAAAAGATCTCTGGTCCTCCCTATTCTATTGTTTTCTTCTATTTCTTTGCACTGTTCATTTAAGAAGGCATTCTTATCTCTTCTAGCTATTCTCTGGAATTCTGCATTCAATTGGGCATATCTTTCTTTTTCACCCTTGCCTTTCGCTTCCCTTCTTTCCTCAGCTATCTGCAAAGGTTCCTCAGACAGCCATTTTGCTTTCTTGCATTTCTTTTTCTTTGGGATGGTTTTGGTTGCTACCTCTTGTACAATGTTGTGAACCTCTGTCCATAGTTCTTCAGGCACCCTGTCTATCAGATCTAATTCCTTAAATCTATTTGTCACCTCTACTGTATATTCAACAGGGATATGATTTAATTCATACCTGACTGGCCTAGCACTTTTCCCTACTTTCTTCAGTTTAAGCCTGTGGTCTGAGCCACAGTCAGCTCCTGGTCTTGTTTTTACTGACTGTATAGAGCTTCTCCATCTTTGGCTGCAGAGCATATAGTCAATCTGATTTCTGTGTTGACCGTCTGGTGATGTCCATGTGTAGAGCCGTCTCTTGGGTTGTTGGAAAAGAGTGTTTGCTATGACCATCGTATTCTCTTGACAAAATTCTATCAGCCTGTGCCCTGCTTCATTTTGTACTCCAAGGCCAAACTTGCCTGTTATTCCAGTTATCTTTTGACTTCCTACTTTAGGATGATGATAAGGACATCATTTTTTGGTGTTACTTCTATAAGGTGCTGTAGGGCTTCATAGAACTGGTGAATTTCATCCTCTTCAGCACCGGTGGTTGGGGCATAGACTTGGACTACTGTGATGTTGAATGGTTTGCCTTGGATTCGAACCGAGATCATTCTGTCATTTTGAGGATTGTATCCCAGTATTGCTTTTCCTACTCTTTTATTGACTATGAAGACTACTCTAGTTCTTCTGAGGGATTCTTGCCTGCAGTAGTATACCTGATGGTCATCTGAATTAAATTCTCCCATTCCTGTCCATTTTAGTTCGCTGTTACCTAAGATGTCGATGTTCAGTCTTGTCAACTCTTGTTTGACCACGTCCAGCTTTCCTTGATTCATGGATCTTACATTCCAGGTTCCTATGGAGAAAAAATCTTTACAGCATCGGACTTTCCTTTCACCACAAGACACATCCACAGCTGAGCATCCTTTCGGCTTTGGCCCAGTCGCTTCATTCTTTCTGGCGCTACTAGTACTAGGTTTGGATTGGCGGACAGGCTCTGGGGAGAGAATGTATCTGCTCTCCTCCCTCAGACTGACGGCGTTGGTTGGCAATGTGAGGATCGACAGAGGCCGGGCCTGCCTGTCCTTTACTTTCTTTACGGACAGGCAGGCATTATGGCCGGCTCCGTACCTGATGGGAATTAAGATCTCCCTATTGATAGCCCAATGTGGACGGGTCCGAACCGTGGTGGGAGGACAGTTTTGGACTGGTCAGTGACCATCTCACTGGTGTGAGAGACCAGTTGGGGTGGCCCTGGCTCAGGATCCCCTTTTCTCTCTCTGCTCCAGTTAGACGCCTCAGCCGGAGTGAGAGGTCGGCTGAGGTTGTCCTTTGGTTTTCCATCTCAGGTGAGAGCTGAGATGGCCTCGCAGATTGAGAGATATGCCCACTGGACTTCTTCTTTCTCCATCTATGTTCCATCAACGAGCGATCCTTTAGATATATTTGTAACATCGGCCCCAAGAGACTATTTGGGCGCAATATGGTCTATCGTTATTCCGAAGCGGATTTGTATGCCCTTAGGGCGGTTTCTGCCTCATGGGCGCAACCTGTCGCCTGTTTCCATACTCCCCTTAATGACGGGTCCAAGCTTTGTGACTCCGAGAGGTGGTTGGGCTTAGATAGGGGCCTCGAGTTAAGACATGCTAAGAGGCCCCTGATAAGATTTTTAGCCGGTTATTTTAAGAGGTTAGGGAGGGGGAGGGATGGGGGGGTAGGGAGGAAATTTGTAACCGGCACTCAGTCTGGACCTGTTAGAGGTCCCGACGGGACGGGGTCGGGAGAGGTGGCGGCTGGCGCTGGGAGTGTGGGGGTGGGGCATCGAATCCCCACGGCGATAGGGTATGGCAGCAGGTGTTTGCGCGGAGGGCCATATCAACATCTGGGATCGCGCCCCCGCTATCTCCGAGCGGTGGCGCACTCCGACCCTCCGGTTAGCACCCTCTTACCCGGGGATGAGGGTGATCAGGCCCCTGAGCTCAGGTTGGTCTACTTTAACGCTAGATCCGTAGTTAACAAAGCTCCCCTCATCCGTGATCTGATCGAGGAGGAACGTGCGGATCTAGCGTGCATCACGGAAACTTGGCTGGGCTCGGAGGGAGGGGTGCCTCTCACCGAGTTATGCCCGCCGGGTTTCCGGGTGCTGCACCAGCCACGGGCTCAGGGCAGGGGTGGTGGGGTGGCAGTGGTTATTCGGGAGACTTTGTGCCCCCGGGAGGCCACCATTGTCCAGATGGCCGGGAGTGAATCCCTTCTCTTGAGATGTGGTCCTCGGGTTCAGTTGGGCTTGTTGCTCACATACCTGGCGCCCAGCTGTGTGGCAACAGCCCTGCCTGAGCTGCTCGACACCCTCTCAGTGTTGGCGGTGGAGTTCCCCAGGCTTATAGTCCTGGGTGACTTCAACCTGCCATCACTGGGGGGGTCGTCGGAGTCAGCTCGGGAGTTCATGGCTTCCATGACAGCCATGGGCCTGACCCAGGTTATTGAGGGCCCTACTCACGAGGGGGATCATACTCTCGACCTGGTGTTCCTGTCTGGACAGTGGTTGGATGATCTGGGAGGGGGTTCTCCGTCCATCACCCCTCTGTCATGGTCAGATCATCACCTCCTGAGGCTGGTTTTCCGTCATGCCATCCCCCGCCGCTGGGCGGCGGAACCGACCAGGTGGTTCCGCCCCAGGCGCCTAATGGACCCGGACCGGTTCCAGAGGGCGCTTGGGCCGATACCTATCACCCTTACCCACAGCCCAGTCGATGCTCTGGTGGAGGCCTGGGAAACGGCTGCCACCAGGGCACTCGACTGCGTTGTACCCATGCGACCTCTGACTCGGCGCAGATCCCGTTGGGCCCCATGGTTCTCTGTGGAGCTCCGGGAGATGAAGCGTCGGAGACGAGGTCTAGAGAGCGGTTGGAGATCCAGCCGGTCCGAATCCGACCGATTGCAGTTAAGAACCTTTATAAGGTCTTATCTTGCGGCGATAAGGACGGCGAAGTCTAACTACTTTGCCGCCCTTGTCGCGTCCGCAGATAATCGCCCGGCCGCCCTGTTTAGGGTGACTCGCTCCCTCCTTAACCAGGAGGTGAGAGAGGATCCCTTGCAGGGACGAGCCGAGGAGTTTAGTCACCATCTGGCGGACAAAATCGCTCTGATCCGGACCGGCTTGGACTCTGACTGGGCAGAGTCCGACGTGGAGGAATCAGGCGGTCTTGAGCATGTTATCTGGACTGAGTTCGACCCTGTTTCCCCTGATGATGTGGACAGGATCATGGGGAGACTGAGCACCACCACCTGTTTGTTGGATCCGTGCCCCTCCTGGCTAGCTTATGCGGCTCGGGAGGGAACACGAGGCTGGTTCCATGCAGTAATAACTGCTTCTTTGAAGGAGGGTGTCTTCCCTGCCGCCTTGAAGGAGGCGGTGGTGAGGCCCCTTCTCAAGAAGCCTGCTTTGGACCCGGCTGTTTTAAACAACTATCGTCCAGTCTCCAACCTTCGCTTTCTGGCGAAGGTTGTTGAGAGTGTGGTGGCGCATCAGCTCCCTCTGTTCCTGGAGGAGACTGATTATCTGGACCCGTACCAATCGGGCTTCAGGCCCGGATACAGCACGGAGACGGCATTGGTCGCGCTGGTGAATGATCTCTGGAGGGCTAGGGACAGGGGTTGTTCCTCTGTCCTGGTCCTATTAGATCTCTCAGCGGCTTTTGATACCATCGACCATGGTATCCTGCTGCGGCGTCTCAGGGGGTTGGGAGTGGGAGGCACCGTTTTACGGTGGTTCTCCTCCTACCTCCGGGGCCGCTCGCAGTCGGTGTTGACAGGAGGGCAGAGATCCGCCCCGAGGTCTCTCATTTGTGGAGTTCCTCAGGGGTCGGTTCTCTCACCTCTCCTGTTCAACATCTACATGAAGCCGCTGGGCGAGATCATTCGTGGTTTTGGGGTGGGGTATCACCAGTACGCTGATGATACCCAACTCTTTCTTTCCACCCCGAACCAACCCAGTGATGCCCTCTCCGTGATGTCCCGGTGCCTGGAGGCGGTTCAGGTCTGGATGGGGAGAAACAGGCTTCGTCTCAATCCCGCCAAGACTGAGTGGCTGTGCGTATCGGCGTCCCGGGTTAACCATGTTATTCCACCTCTAATGATGGGGGGTGAGGTGTTACCCCCCGTTGATAGGGCTCGCAACTTGGGCGTCCTCCTGGATTCACGGCTCAATTTTGAAGATCACATAGGAGCCGTGACCAGGGGGGCTTTTGCACAGGTTCGCCTGGTGCGCCAGTTGCGTCCCTATCTGGACCGGGACGCCCTACGCACAGTCACTCATGCGCTTGTGACCTCCCGTTTGGACTACTGTAACACTCTCTACATGGGGCTGCCCTTGAAGACCACTCGGAGGCTTCAACTGGTGCAGAATGCGGCCGCGCGAGTTGTAATGGGGGTTTCCCGATACTCCCATGTAACACCTCTACTCCGCGAGCTGCATTGGCTTCCGGTTGCCCTCCGGGTGAAATTCAAGGTGCTGGTTATCACCTATAAAGCCCTACATGGCCTGGGTCCGGGATATTTGAGGGAACACTTGCTGCCGGCATCAAACGCCCTTCGCCCAGTGCGCTCCCACAGGGAGGGTCTGCTCAGGGTTCCGCCGGTGAGAGATTGCCGGCGGGTGACACCCAGGGATAGGGCCTTCTCAGTGGGAGCGCCTGCCCTCTGGAACCAGCTGCCGGTGGAGCTGAGGACTGCCCCCGACCTCCGATCATTCCGCCGGGGCCTGAAGACCTGGCTTTTTCAGCTCTCGGGCCCAGACTGAGGAAGAATTTTTAATTTGGGGTTTTTTAACTGACTACAGGGTTAATTTAATACTTTTTAATTTGTTCTTAATTTTTGTATTTTGGATTTTTAATTCCCTGTAAACCGCCCTGAGTCCTCAGGGAATAGGGCGGTATATAAATATAACTAAATAAAATAAATAAATAAATAAATAACCCTCTGCTCTTCCCCAGTAGCATATTGGACGCCTTCCGACCTGAGGGGCTCATCTTCCAGCGTCATATCGTTTTGCCTTTTGGTACTGTCCATAGGTTTTTCATGGCAAAGATACTGGAGTGGGTTGCCATTTCCTTCTCCAGTGGATCACATTTTGTCAGAACTTTCTGCTATGACCTGTCTGTCTTGGGTGGCCCTGCATGGCATAGCTCATAGCTTCATTGAATTACGCAAGCCCCTTCGCCATGACAAGACAGTAATCCATGAAGATGTTTTAAATTTTATCTAATTGTAATAGGATATTCTAAAGTGGCCTATAGTATAGTAATTTTGAGGTAACCCACAATTCCCTATTTCAATAAAGAATAATTCTTTTGTCTACAAAATTTAGATTGTTCATTACAAAGCATTCTTATGTTTTACCATTAAAGTCTAATTTTCATCTTAACAAATCACAGTTATTAGAAGTATGTTTTTGCATTAAATATTCAACAATTATTAAAATACTATCTTTCATATATAAAATTTTAGGTTCTATACTATGATTCAAAAGTAATATTCTATAAGTCATCTTGACCGTACATTAATTATTAAAATACTATCTTTTGATATGTCATTCCAAGTTCTAAGATATACTTTGGAGTTATATTCTAAATGCTTACATTTGTTTACCTTTACAGATCTAAAATGTAAATGTAAAATCAGTTATACTTTTTAGAGATTCCCCTTAATCCATAACAAATATATTTTTATAGTCTATCTTTAGGAATCCCAAAAGAGAAGAAACAAGTTCAGTTTTTTTTAAATCTAACTCTTGCCTTCCTTTTGTGCCAATCATACTTCCCTCTTGGCATCTTTAAAATCTCAAATGTATCTTCCTTTCTTCCTATACCCCTTATTTCAATCCGGGGAGCGTATCCAAATGTCAGTTTTGCAAGGAAGATGTCCCCTTTGTAACTATTGTATTTTTGCTTTGATAATTCAGTTTTTGATGGTTGATATAATATAGTTGTCATTAAATCAGTCAAATCTTTTTGTTCTTTCAATTCTATCTGGGTTAGGTAGAAAGTAGTAGCTGGTATTATGATTGTTCTTTGATTAATTGAATTCTCAATATAGTGTATTTCAAGGCCTTTAGTGTCTTCACTCTTGGTGTTGTTTTCTTCAGGTGAGGCTGCTTTTTGGGTTGCAAGTTTTGTAGTTGCCATTAAAGTTTGAACTTTAAGGTCTTCTGTAGGTTGCTTTTGATGTTCTTTAAAATCTCCTATTTTGGTGTTAGTTTCCACTTCTATTTAATTTTGGGTTATCTTTTCCTCATTTAAAATCAAAATTTGATTTGGTGGCTTTAAGTTGTCAGATTTTTCTTGCAATTTGGCTTTAATTTGCTCTGTCATTGCCAAAATCGTGTCCAATATCAGTTTATAATCAAGTGGTGGGATGTATTCATCCATTTCTTTGTTGTTTGCAGTTAAATTTTCCATGGAGGCTGTTTTAATAATAGTCATAGATTTTCCACCTCCTGAAGAGTTGTATTCAGTGCCAGGTGTTCCCACCCTTATCTTAGTGTCAAGGACAGCACTGTTATTCAGTGAGCTCTCACAACAACAAAAAAAAAAAGAAATTTACTTGCTTTACCAGGTTTCACCATAAGATGTCATCAGTAACATATAATATGCAATGTAGAAATTTTCTTTTCTTTTTCCAAATTAATATAGAACTTTTGTAGGATTGGTCCAATTTTTTTCCTTAATTCACAGCTTAGAGAAAAGATAGGGTAGTGGATTCCCAGCAACAAATAGCAGCTTTTTAGTAAATACAGATGAAATTACTTAATTTCTTTGCTGAATTAATTAAAGTTCTTTTGTAGCTTTGAGGCTTTAAGATTTGTTCCCAGAGTAGATATTTGCTGTTTTCTCAAAAAATGGGGAAGGTGGTTTTCAGGAAAGTCCCACAGGAAGATGGTTAGGGAATAAGAAAGGTAAAAGCTCACCCAGGTCCTCCATATTGCTTCTTAGTGCTAGGTAGTGCTTTGGCTTTCAGTCTTACTGAAATTTAAGTATACCACGTGCACAGCATTTTGCTGATCCACTAATTTAGTCACTTTGTTAAAGAATAAAATAAGATTTGTTTGGCATGATCTGTTTTTGACGAACCCATGTTGGCTTCTGGTTATAACTTTATTTGCTTCCGGGTGTTCGCAGATTTGTTGCTTGATTATCTTTTTCAAGATCTTCCCAGGTATTGATAATAGGCTGATTGGTTTGTGGTTTCCTGGATGTGTTTTTTTCTTTTTTGAAGATGGGAACCACACCAGCTCTTTTCCAATCCTCTGCTAGTTCCCCAGTGCTTCAAGAAGTTTTAAAGATATGGTTCTATGGTTCTAAGTTTACCTCTGCCAGTTCCCTCAGAACTCTGGTATATAATCCATCAGGACCCAGTGATCTGTATCCATTTAGAACTGACAGGTGTTCTCTTACCTTATTTTGGCTTATTTTAATTTGCACTCCTAGCCTGTCTTTTACAGTTCTGTTTTCAGTAAGCTGAGTAGTGTTTTCTTTTTGTGTGAAGACAGATGCAAAGAATGAATTAAGCAGTTCTGCTTTCTTTCTTCTGCTCATTACTTCCTTACCATTTTCTTCCATTAGTGCAGGGCTTTTCAACCCATGGTACGCGTACCACTAGTGGTACTTTAGCACCTGGCTGGTGGTACACGAGCCCTAGCTAATTGTAGTGGGGGCTACAGTTGATACAGCCACCCAGAAACGTGGATCAGCTATAGCCCGGTGCTGATCCTGGAGCTTCAGTTAGCAAGCAGCATGTTTTTCAGAAGTGCAAGCAAGAGACCTGGGCAGGAGCCCAGGATTGGTGTGTTCAGCTACAGCCCAGAAGCGCGAATCAGCTGTAGCTGCACATGCCGATCCTAGGCTCCTGCCCAGCTCACTTGCTTGCAGAAAACATGCTGCTTGCAAGTTGCACTGTCCTGGGTGGATCACATGACCCCCTTTTGTGACCTTCTGAGAAGCAAAGTCAAGCCAAATTCAGTTAAACAACCCTGGAACTAACTTAACAACCGCAGAGATTCATCGAAAAAACATGGCAAGAGAAATTGGGGCAAAATGGGGCTGTGAGCATGCACACAACTCTCAGCGATGGCAGCATCTGTGTGAGGCTTCTGGTGCCGCCACCGCCATACTAACAGCGATGCTACCACCAGCACTAGGATTGTTCCACGGCCCGCAGCAATGTCACCCAGGTGCAAGGATCGTGCTGCTGCCCCTACACAAGGATTGTGCTGCAGCCTGCTCTGATGCTGCACCAGCACGAGGCTCATGCTGCTGCACCCATGCAAGGATTGCTTCATGGCCCACCTTCCACTCACGGTGCTGACACCGCCTGCATAAGGTTCACGGCAGTACTGCCACCCGCGTGATACTAGTGGCACTGCCACTGTCCACACAACACTCACAGCAACAGTGGCACAAGGGGTGAGTACACATGCACATCTGTGCTTCTGGGTGGCTGTATCAGCTGTAGCCTGGCGCTGATTCTGGGCTCCTACCTAGCTCACTTGCTTGTGGAAAACATGCTGCTGGCTAAGTGAAGCCCCAGGATCAGCGCCAGACTACAGCTGATCCTGGGGCTTCACTTAGCAAGCAGCATGTTTTCTGCTAGCAAGTGAACTGGGCAGGAGCCCAGGATCAGCACCGGGCTATAGCTGATACAGCCGCCCTCCCTCCCTCCCTCCCTCCCTCCCTCCCTCCCTCCCTCCCTCCCTTCCTTCCTTCCTTCCTCCCCTCTTTGTCCCTTCCTTCCCTCCCTCCCATTGTCCTGCGCTACACCGCCCAGACCCCAGCTTGGTTTTGGCAGGCAGCGGCACATTCTCACCACACGTAGGAGCCGGGCAAAGTGCAATGTCACAGCCCTGCCTGTGTGCACGCAGAAGCAGAGGAGAGTGCATGCTTGAAGGTGGCCACGCAGGTGCCCTTCCTTTGCCCGGGGTTGCCGCTTGACCCACCGCAGCCGGGCATGTCGCGTGGCTGGCACCTTTGCAATAAGTGAGCGAGCAAGTGGCGTTTGGAAGCAACAGGGCAGTAAGTGACCGAGCAAGCAAGTGGTGTTTGGAAGTGACAGGGCAGTGAGTGAGTGAGCGAGCAAGTGGCGTTTGGAAGTGATGGGGCAGTAAGTGAGCAAGTGAATGAGCAAGTGGCATTTGGAAGTAACAGGGCAGTAAGTGAGCGAGTGAGCAAGAGGCCTTTGAAAGAGACGGAGTGAGTGGGGGAGAGACCGAGCAAGGTGCCTTTGAAAGAGACGGAGGAGTGAGTAAGAGTGAGTGGAGGATTTTGTGAGCAAAGTGTGAGTTTTCCAAGCGAAGGGTGAGAGAAAAAGGGAAAAGTGAGGGGGAGGAGGGAAAAGGAAAAGGCACTGACTTTGACTTCCTCTGTTGCAGGAGTAGAAGGAAGCATTAACATTGAACCTCAACTTTTTACTTTTCCATAATATTATAAACTAGCCATTTCTATAACAACAAATGAATCTAACCAATAACACCCAAAATACCTGCCCCTTTTTTTTAGTCATCAAGTTTTTGACACCTTGTTAAGCACTGGTGGTACTTGAATATTGTCATGTTCTAAAAGTGGTAAATTTCTGAAAAGGTTGAAAAGCCCTGCATTAGTGGACCAATTGTTTCTTTGACTTTTTTCTTGTTTTTTTATGTGTTGAAAGAAGTTTTTTAAAATTATTTTTGACATTTGTTGAAAGTCTTACTTTATTTTGAGCTTTCCTAACTTCATCATTGCATAACTAAGCATTCTGCCTTAGTTATAAGCAAACATAATTTAGTTATAAGGAAACAGCTATACTCAGAGAGTACCAAAGACTCCATCGTTCAGCCCTAAATTACACAGATTCTCTTTTTGTTGGAAGTAACTATGACATTTTGATTGGCTACTTAAATGTTGGATGTAATTTATGTTAGGTATATCCAGGGCTCTTTTTGTCATAGAATGCACCGGAACAGAGTTTCAGCACCTTTTTTTGACAGATTTTCCAGAGTTGCGTTCTTATCGTATTGTTACCCTTCTTATCCTTGTTTGTTTTTGAAAATGCCCTGCTGATGGTACGGTGCAACCAGGGTCCCCTCTGGCACTGTCCGCCTCCTCTAGGAGGAACCATGAGGCGCTAGAGCACCACAGGTAGAGTGTGGCTTGATTGGGTGGGTCGGACCATGTGGTGTGGAAGCTGGTGGTGGCGGTGGGAGACACATAAACATTGAAGCCATCCTTCACGAGAGAGTGAGCGAGCCTTTTGCCTTCCCTTACAGAAGGTGGGGTGTGAGGTTAAAAAGAGAGTGAAGTGAGAGGAAAGAAAGGTGGCTGGTGTGGAAGCTTGCCTGTTTCGGTTCCTTGGGTAGTTCAAAGGCTGGGATGTCTACGAAAATCTGTTTTAGGCTTTTATACTTTATATTCAAACTGCAGAGGGGAAGAATAAGAATAAAGCCAATGTTTTGTGATTTGGAGGTTTTATTATTATTAATTATATATATTAATTATGTATTGGTCAGATGTAAAGATAGACCTACAATATAAGGTTTAATCAGACCTATTTATTAAATGGGGTTTAACTTAAAGGTAAATTAATAATAATAATAATAAACCTTTATTGTCAAAGTACAACGTGTACATTGAGATTAGCTGAGCCTCCCCCCGTGCTCTCTCCCCCCAACACACAGTGACAACAAACCCTCCTACCACACCATGTGAACCAACAACACCACACACCAGCCTCCCAAGTCAATTCTGCATAAGATTATGTCCCATTTAAAAGCCTAACAGCCCACGGATAAAAGCTATTTTTCAGCCTGTTGGTACGGCTGGCTATATTCCTATATCTCCTACCGGATGGTAGGAGAGTAAAGAGATACCGTCCAGGGTGTGAGTCATCCCTGAGAATCTTCCTCACTCTTCCAAGGCAACAAGCCCTGGCGATGTCATCCAGTGGTGTCAGGGAACAGCCCACAATGTCTTGTGCTGTGCTCACTACCCTCTGTAATACTTTCCTATCCGCGACCAGCATACCAAACCACAATACCATATGAGAGGACGCTCTCTATAGTAGACCGGTAAAAGAGGGTCATTAGCTGTCGTTCTACCCTGTTCTTCCGCAAGACCCTAAGAAAGTGAAGCCTCTGTTGGGCCTTTCTAGCCACCTGGGTTGTGTTGACTTTCCAGGTCAGATCTTCACAGAGGTAGACTCCCAGAAATTTAAAGGAGGAAACTCTCTCTACACAGTCCTCCCCGATATAAAGTGGGGCAGGTTCCTCCTTTTTTCTCCGGAAGTCTAATACCATCTCTTTCGTCTTGCCGATGTTTAGGTGCAAGTTGTTGTTACTACACCATATGGATAGTTTTTGTACCTCCGCCCTATATGCTGTCTCATCCCCACCTGTAATAAGACCCACCACAGTTGTATCATCTGCGAACTTGATTATGGCAGTGGATGGGTCAGATGATACACAATCATAAGTGTATAAAGAATACAGGTAGGGGCTAAGCACACAGCCCTATGGCGTGCCGGTGCAAAGCTTCAGGGGGGTGGACAAAGCAGACCCGACCCTCACTGTTTGTAACTGATCCCTAAGAAAGTCTTGAATCCAATCGCAGATGGCGGGAGAGAATTTCAAGTCAGTCAGCTTCTTGATGAGAATGCTCGGCAAAATGGTGTTGAAAGCCGAGCTGTAGTCAACAAAAAGCATCCTGACGTAACTTCCAGGTTTCTCGAGATGACTTGCTACAGACTGTAAAACAGTAGCTATGGCATCGTCTGTCGACCTATTTCCCCTGTAGGCAAATTGATGTTTATCAAAGTCCAGTGGGAGGCATGTCCTAAGATGTTGGAGAACTAATCTTTCGAAGCATTTCATGACTACAGACGTTAATGCAATAGGTCTGTAGTCATTTAGGCACTCAACTGCAGTTTTCTTGGGGACTGGGACAATGGTAGCTGCTTTCAAGCACGATGGTACACATGCCGTTTGCAAGGAGATGTTAAAAATCCTTGTCAGGACCCCTGCTAATTGATCAGCACAATTCCTGACCACTATCCCCAGCACCCCATCTGGGCCTGTGGCTTTGCTGGGATTCACAGCCTTCAATACAGCTCTCACTTGGTGTTCACACAGGGTGAGTGGCTGAGAGTCAGAAGGCCGGCCAGCAAAGGCTACGGGGTCTGGTCTTTTAACCTCGTAGCGGGCGAAGAAGATATTCAGCTCCTCAGCCAACGAGGCATCAGTGTTTGCCATGTTCCTCGTGCTACCCTTATAGTTGGTTAAGTGCTGCAGTCCCTGCCATACTTGCCTCGGATCGTTGTTCGCAAAATGGTTCTCCACCTTTTGTTTGTATTGTTGTTTTGCCATCCTAATGCCTCTTCTGAGATTTGCCCTGGCCTCTCTGTATCTGTCCCTGTCCCCTGCCTTAAAGGCAGAATCCCGGGCTCTCAGGAGTGTTCGTATCTCTGCAGTCATCCAGGGTTTACAGTTCCCGTAAACAACGCACTTATCCGTTGTTACACTATCAGTGCATGTTCTAATATAAGAGAGTGCGGCATCTGTATATGAATTTAGATCTTGTTCTTCAAATACACTCCAGTCAGTGGTTTCAAAGCAGTCCTGCAACTGACTGAGAGCACCCACTGGCCAGGTTCTGACCCTTTTTGTGACTGCCTGAGTCCTTTTCCTGAGAGGAACATACTTTGGGCACAACAGGAGTGAAAGATGGTCAGATGTACCCAGGTGGGGGAGAGGGAAAACTCTGTATGCCTGTTTCAGATTGGTCCAAAGTGTTCTTCCCTCTGGTGGAAACTTGCATATACTGTACAAACTTAGGGAGAACTGTCTTCAGACAAGCTTGATTGAAGTCCCCAGCCACGACAAGAGCACCCTCTGGGTGAGTTTGCTGCTGCCTGGTGATGACGTCATACAGCTTAGAAAGTGCCATGTTGACATTGGCATCAGGTGGAACATAAACAGCTATAATAATTACCACAGTAATTTATCTAGGCAGATAGAAAGGCCTACATATAACAGTCATCAGTTGCACATCTGGGGAGCAATATGTGTATACCAATCTGCTGTTAACACACCATTCACAGTGTATATACACACACAGTCCTCCTCCTTTACCCTTCCCAGAGCGTTTATTTCTGTCAGAGCGGTGAAAAACTCGGCTTATCAACTCCACAGCTTCATTTGGTATCTCTGAATGTAGCCAGGTCTCCGTGACAACTATCACACAACATTCCTGGAGAAGCCTGCTTTCTGCTAACTGCAGCTGTAGTTCATCAATTTTATGGATGAGGGATCTGGCATTTCTCAGAAAAGGCTCAGTAATGTTGGTCTAAAAGGCTGCCTTCGAAGTCGAGTCAGAGTTCCAGCCCTGCAGCCACATTTTTGCTTTCGCTCCTTCCTCTTTCGCTTACGTCGTCTCCTCCCCAGCCCGAAGACAATCCATGGAGATCCTGGAGGCCTCGCTATGCAGTTCGGTATGTTTTGTGACTGCTGAAAATCACTAGTAATTTCAGATTGCCTTGCAAGCCCGATGTTTAACAGCTCTATACGTGAGTAGGCTATTTTAGCCCCTTGCACTACACTGTGCACATTCATCCATACGCATATTAATCCAATCACCACACACCAGTACCGGGAGCTCAGAGCCGCTGCGTGTGAACGCACCGCCATCTTGTGGGGAAAAAAAAGTAATCTGTTCACTGACAAAGTTTCAACTTTAATTTGTTTCAAGTCAATATCCATATTAAACTCCAAATGTAAATTTTTCCACCTTGACAACTTCTTAAAAATAATTCAATCTTTTACAAGCAACCAAATTTTGTTTTATTGGGCCAATTTCATTCCACATAGAAAGCTGACATTTCCACTCATTAAACTAAATGGGTATGCCAGTGGTAAATGTCCCAAAAGATTAATAAAATGCCTTCTTGTAATTTAAAGCCACATAGTGCATGGTAACATTAACAGTATTAACTTACCTTGAACAAAATCCTAGTCTTTCAGATATACTAAAAATTGAAGGGGTTTTTTTTTCAACTACAAAGGTAAACCTTGTTGGGTAGGCAAGGCAGGTTGTATGACATGTGTGAGTTCTGGCACCTTTTTTTTCCTTCAGAAAAAGCACTGGGTAAATCCAAAGCAAAGGGTGCAGTTGCCTAACAGTTAAGATGCTGGACTTGTCAACCACAAGATTGACAGTTCAAGACCCAAACACTGTGCAACAGGGCAGAGAACAGAACTTGCTTGCTGCCTGCATTGCCCCACGTCTCCCTTTTGAAAATGGCAGCCCTGTTTCCTGCCATTTCTCCTCCTGGTGCAGCTCCTCCCTCTTCCCAAAAGCATTTCTTTGCTAACCTGCTTTCCAGCTCTGGCGTGTTTCTGTTCTGCTGCAAGGAAATGGAGTTTGTGGGACTAAAAAAAGTTCAGTCAGACCTTCCAACTCCTTGTGAGATCTTTTTTTTTTGCAAGAAATTGGAAGGTCTGTTGAAAAAAGGTGCCAGAACGCCCTGACTACTAGACATATCTAACTCCTGCAGGTGTTTTAGCCTCCAGTCTCTTAATTAGGATTAAGCACAGTTGAATTCCCCTTCATAGATTACTGCCTTGTCATGGTGAAGGGGCTTGCATAATTCAATGAAGCTATGAGCTATGCCGTGCAGGGCCACCCAAGATGGACAGGTCATAGAAGAGAGTTCTGACAAAACGTGATCCACTGGAGAAGGAAATGGCAACCCATTCCAGTATCTTTGCCATGAAAACCCCATGGACATACCAAAAGGCAAACTGATATGACGCTGGAAGATGAGCCCCTCAGGTCGGAAGGTGTCCAATAAGCTACTGGGGAAGAGCAGAGGGCTAGTACTAGTAGTGCCAGAAAGAATGAAGTGACTGGGCCAAAGCTGAAAGGACGCTCAGCTGTGGATGTATCTGGTGGTGAAAGGAAAGTCCGATGCTGTAAAGATTTTTTCTCCATAGGAACCTGGAATGTAAGATCCATGAATCAAGGCAAGGTCAAACAAGAGATGACAAGACTGAACATCGAGATCTTAGGTATCAGCGAACTAAAATAGACAGGAATGGGAGAATTTAATTCAGATGACCATCAGGTATACTACTGCGGGCAAGAATCCCTCAGAAGAAATGGAGTAGCCTTCATAGTCAATAAAAGAGTAGGAAAAGCAATACTGGGATTAAATCCTCAAAATGACAGAATGATCTCAGTTCAAATCCAAGGCAAACCATGCTATATCACTGTAGTCAAGTCTATGCCCCAACCACCGGTGCTGAAGAGGATGACATTGACTGGTTCTATGAAGCCCTACAGCATCTTATAGAACTAACACTATCATCATGGGGGATTGGAATGCTAAAGTAGGAAGCCAAAAGATAACCGGAATAACAGGGAAGTTTGGCCTTGGACTACAAAATGAAGCAGGGCACAGGCTGACAGAATTTTGTCAAGAGAATACGATGGTCATAGCAAACACTCTTTTTCAACAACCGAAGAGACGGCTCTACACATGGACATCACCAGACAGTCAACACAGAAATCAGATTGACTATGTGCTCTGGAGCCAAAGATGAAAAAGCTCTATACAGTCACTAAAAACAAGACCAGGAGCTGACTGTGGCTCAGACCATGAGCTTCTCGTTGCAAATTTTAGGCTTAAACGGAAGAAAGTAGGGAAAAGCACTAGGCCAGTCAGGTATGAACTAAATCATATCCCTGACGAATATACAGTAGAGCTAACAAATAGATTTAAGGAATTAGATCTGATAGACAGAGTGCCTGAAGAACTATGGACAAAGGTTCGCAACATTGTACAAGAATAGCAACTAAAACCATGCTAGACATAATACTTTTTGCAATGCCAATAAACCAGGTAGATGGTTAGCTTATTTGTTAAGGAAGAAGCAAAGGGCTTCTAATATAGATAGAATAGAACATAAGGGTAAGGTAGTGTATCAGCAGAGTCTTATCAAAAAGACTTTTGTTGATTTTTACTCTAAGTTATATGCTAGAGATAAGATTAGTGAGGCAGATATTGATGTATATTTGATGAATGCTAATATTCCTGTTCTTACACAAGAACAAAAGGAAGAGATGAACCAATTGATAACTGAGGAAGAATTTTTTTCAGCAATTAAACAATTGAAAGTGTAAGGCGCCAGGTACGGATGGATTGACTGCTGTGTATTATAAAAATTTACAGTTAGAGATGGTAAAGCCATTAAGGGAATTGTTTCAGACAATTCAAATGGGAGGAGGGGTGCCCCCGTCCTGGAAAAGTGCTTTTATTTCTTTGATTCCGAAGGAAGACCAGGATGTCACACAAGCAAAAAATTATAGGCCAATATCACTTTTGAATACGGACTACAAGATATTTGCTAAGGTTTTAGCTAACAGATTAATGAGGGTATTGCAACAAGTAATTCATGGTGACCAAACTGGGTTTATAAGTGGTAGACAAATGAAGAACAATGTGAGGCATATAGTTGATTTGTTGGAATTTTTGGAAAGAAACAATCAGATCCCTGCAGCGTTGATCTTCTTGGATGCTGAAAAAGCCTTTGATCAATTGGATTGGCAATTTTTGTTGAAAGTATTAGATAAAAGGAACTTTGGGGATAAATTTTTACAACCAATTAGGACATTATATCAAAAGCAAACAGCCCGTATAATAGTTAATAATAGTTTGACGGAAGTATGTAACATTGAAAAGGGCACAAGGCAGGGGTGCCCGTTGTCACCCTTACTATTTGCTTTAACATTGGAGATATTATTGATTAAAATACGGGACTCGGAAAAAATTAGGGGAATTCAAATAAGAGATCAGGATTACAGATTGAGGGCGTTTGCAGACGATATGGTTGTTACGGTAACTCAGCCTGAAGATTCAGTTGTAGAACTGATGGACATAAAAATGCAATATGGGAAAGTTTCTGGATTAAAGGTTAACATACAAAAAACTAAAATTTTGTCTAAGAATATGACAGTATCACAAAAGGCTGTTTTAGAAGAGCTAACAGGATTTGAAATTGTTAAAAGGGTTAAATATTTGGGGATATATTTGTCACCCTCAAATGTAAAGTTATATAAAAATAATTATGAAAAGTTATGGGGAAAAGTTCAAAAAGAATTGGATAGCTGGAAAAAACTACAATTATCTTTATTGGGAAGAATTGCAGCAGTGAAAATGAATGTTTTGCCGAAATTTTTACTTTTATTTCAAATGATACCTATTTTTAAAAAGGATTCAAACTTGGAGGAATGGCAAAAGGGTATTAATAAATTTGTCTGGGCAGGGAAAAGGCCACGAGTTAAATTTAAGATTATGCAGGATACGCGTGAGAGAGGTGGTCTTAAAATGCCTAATCTTAAACTATACTATGAAGCTGCTGCTTTGTCAGCGATAAGTGATTGGATTAATTTAACACAAGTGAGATTATTAAATCTTGAAGGTCATGATTTGTTATTTGGTTGGCATGCATATTTATTGTATGATAAGAAGGTCGATAATGTGTTCAAGGTACATATTTTAAGACATGCTCTGTTGCGAGTTTGGAAAAAGTATAGACATAAGTTAAATTATAAGATACCTATATGGGCAATACCGAAACACGCAATAGAAAATTTAAGTGTTGGGTTTAAACATGATGTGGCTACATATAAGGAAATTTTAAGTTTGGAAAGGAATGTATGGCAATTAAAGCCGTATAATATTTTAAGAGCAGACAAGATTGCACAAACTTGGTTTCAGTATGGGCAATTACAGGCCAGGTGGAAAGATGACCAGAAAATTGGTTTTTCAATGACTGATGAAAATCTGGTAAAGCAAATTAGAGATCAAGGTCAAGCACATATTAAAAGGATATATCTTGCATTGATAGAAATTGATTCAGAGACAGAACTTGTTAAAGACTGTATGATAAAGTGGGCTCAGAATTTTCAAGAAGTCATTACAATGGATACTTGGGAAAAGATTTGGGTGAGAAATGTAAAATTTACACAAGCTCAAAATTTAAGAGAGAACTTTTATAAAATGTTTTATAGGTGGCACTTAGATCCTAAAAAATTAGCAAGTATGTATCCGAACTGCCAGCCTAAATGTTGGAGGTGTGGTGGTGAAGATGCAACGTATTTTCATATATGCTGGACCTGTAAAAAGGTCAAAGCTTTTTGGATTAAAATCTGGTGGAATATGCAAAAGATATTCAAGAAAAGGATAAGGTTTTGTCCGCAACTGTTTTTACTAGACATTATTATTGATACTACTGTTGTGGACACTAAGCTGATGTTGAACTTAATTACTGCAGCGAGACTTTTAGTAGCGCAATATTGGAAGAAGGAAGAACTGCCGTCTATAGAAGAATGGACTTTAAAAGTTTCCAACCTGGCGGAAATGGCAAAGATCTCAGCGTACTTGAAAGACCATTCGCAACAGAGATATATTGTGGAGTGGAAAAAATGGATTGATTATATTCAGAATAAATATGGGACTAAAAAGTTTCATTTAGCATTTGAATAAGTATTGATGTGATATTTATATTGCTTGTAGTTATTTTATAAGAGTTAAACTGCGATAGATTTAATAGTTTATTCTTGTTTGCATAAGGTAGATTATGATTGTTTGTATTTTTATACCCTGTATTTAGCTCTGGGAAGTCGGGGAGGGGGAGGGGGAAGGGAGGGAGATGTTGGGGAGGGGAGGGGAGAGGGGAGGGGGTTGGGAGGGGTTTTGTTTTGTTAAAAATGTATTGTAAAACTTTTCAATAAACAAAAGAATAGCAACTAAAACCATCCCAAAGAAAAAGAAATGCAAGAAAGCAAAATGGCTGTCTGAGGCAGCTTTGCAAATAGCTGAGGAAAGGAGGGAAGCAAAAGGCAAGGGAGAAGAAGAAACATGCACCCAGTTGAATGCAGAATTCCAGAGAATAGCTAGAAGAGATAAGAATGCCTTCTTAAATGAACAGTGCAAAGAAATAGAAGAAAAAAATAGAATAGGGAGGACCAGAGATCTCTTCATTAAAATTGGACAGGCTTCCGGTTCCAGACTTTCCGTGCTCCCAGAAGTGAAAAGTAATCAATCCTCATGTCGCCTGGATTTCTTCATGGGGGGCCCCTGTAAAGGGGTTGAAAGTTGCCCTGGAGGGGCGATGAGCAGGATGGAAGGGTGGCAGCCCTCCTGTTGGCTTGGAGCTACTCTCCGAACCGAAGAAGAAAGGATCGGCCACTCCCATGGCCCATCATTTAGCCGTTTCCTGCAGAAGCCAAAAGCACAACAAAGCACTTGAAAGCACTTGAAAACTGGGTGAGAATTGCCTTCTTGTTTTCCTAATTGTCTACTTTCCCTGCCAAAAGCTTCTCAAATTTGCTTCCCCCTGTGAGGAGAGAGGGAAGGGATTTCTTTTCCCCACCCTCCTTAAGAGTGGCCTTTGTCTACATTGTGAGAGAAAAGAAAAAGCCTTGTATTAAATTATACTGATTTATTGGACTTACTGCCTTTCTACTTTTGGCCCAAAGTTCCTATATTTACAGAAATGAAACTATTCTACTTATTAGTCTAAAAAGGGGGACAAAAATAAATAAAAAAATACTGTCTGAAAAGGTTTTGAAGTACTCTGGGGATATCTAGTAAATACTATTGGCAAACAAGCTTGCTTACATTTTGGTCTGACCTTGGCATTAAGGTAAAACCTGAAACAGCTGGAGATGAATTTGGCTTAAACTTGTGGAGGTGGACTCTTACTGATTTTTGTTTGAAAAATAGCCTCCACCAAGGACTATTTATAATTATTACAAAATGGAGAAGGATCAGGCACAAACCTCGCTTGACTATAACCTTATAGTTGAAACAATCTACAGAGTCATTGAGATGTCTATCTCCAGATTTAATAATTTACATGCCAACCTTAAGTCAAAAATTAAAACCCAGACTGCAGCTAAAGAATTTACACTTCAGAATATAACAAAATTGGAAGATATTACTATTGAGACAGAGAAATATAAGCAACAAGTATCCAAAGAACTGACAACTTTAAAAGTACAAGGAACTATCACTATGGCAAATAACCTTAAGGACCAACAACATACTATGGGAAAACTTAATGTGCAAGATAGTGATGCTAACATAGAGGATGTGGAAGATCAACAAAGACAGTTTCCTGAAAGCCTGGATAGCCAAGCATTAATTACAAAATTGGATAAGACTCTCTATTTAAAGCAGATGAACCCAGATGGAAGAGGAATCCAGACCGAACTGAAGATAAAGTTTTTAGAGCAAATACAGATACTAGAACTAACAGGGCAACAACATAATGATTACAAATAGTTTGGTTTTTGTGGACCACTGATGGCTAGATGGCCTCCTTCGATTCAAATAATATGTATTGGAGCAAAGGGAGACCTATCTGGCAATTCAAAGGCCTTGTTCTGGAAACCTGATTGGCAAAAAAAAAGCCAGAGTTAGATTTAAAAAGTGAGTTCTTAGAGAACCATTAAAGGTTATCCTTTTAGTAATCAGTGACCTATCAGGTTCTAAAATAGAAAATGTTTATGAGATAGAACTAGAATGTGTTTATGTATCTATTAGGCTTATTTTAGACATTATAATTTGTACACTAATATAATGGAAATTTGGTGTATAGATCCCACATTTGATGTTAAAAGACGTTTGATTATTCTGTTTAAGAATTAGCTAAAATTTAAAACAGAATCTGGTTGTATATAAATAGTTGTAGATTGATAAACATAGCTGTGGTCCTGTCAGTAACATGTGATGTATTAGGATGTGAAACAGACAATGTTTATTAGGTAGAACATAGCTAGTCAGCCACTGTGTACATGTTAGGTGCTATAGTTTTGCTCTAATGAAATAAGGGAAATTTGGGTCGTGAATATTATTTGAGATGTTAAAGGCTAAATTTGAATAATTAAAATTAAAATTAGGTAAACTTTAGTAACAGGACATAGATATATCTCAATGAAATTGAATTGACAAATTTTTCAACTGACCATGCTATTTCTAGAAACTTATTAGGTTAAACTGGTTGTATGAAATGTTATGGGAACTTGAGAAGGATGCTTTGATAATGTAACCTGAATTATGTACTGAAAACTCTGTTACTGAATCTCTGATTACCCAGTCATCATGATGCTTTCTAAATATGTAGATTTTAACTGAAAAACCAATAAAACTTGTTTTTTTTTAAAAAAAAGAAAATTGGAAAGATGAAGGGAACGTTTCATGCAAAGATGGGCATGTTAAAGGACCAAAATGGAAGGGGCCTAACAGAGGCAGAAGAGATTAAGAAGAGGTGGCAAGATTACACAGAAGAACTATACAAGAACGAGCTTAACGTCCCTGATAACCACAATGAGGTGGTCACTAACCTCGAGCCAGACATCCTAGAATGTGAAGTGGGCCTTATGAAAACTGAACAACAACAAAGCTAATGGAGGTGACAGTATTCCAGCTGAGCTATTCAAAAACTTAAAAGATGATGTAGTAAAAGTGCTATACTCAATTTGCCAGCAAATTTGGAAAACTCAACTGTGGTCACAGGATTGGAAAAGATCACTTTACATTCCAATTCCAAAGAAAGGTAGTGCCAAAGAATGTTCAAACTATCGCACCATTGCACTCATTTCTCATGCTAGTAAAGTTATGCTTAAAATCCTACAAGCTAGACTCCAGCAGTATTTATTTATTTTATTTTAATCCCATTTATATCCCGCCCTTCTCCAAAGACTCAGGGCAGCTTACAATTTAAACACAAACCAATGTGCTTAGCAATAGCCTTCATTCTATGTATATGCCTGCTTATTAGGGCTTTTGGCCCCCACCAAGCGACATTATTACAAAGTCAGTTTATTGCCCCCAACAATCTGGGTCCTCATTTTACCTACCTTGGAAGGTAAAGTATGTGGATCGAGCACTACCAGAAGTACAGGCACGATTTCGAAGAGAGAGAGGAACTAAAGATCAAATTGCCAACATACACTGGATCATAGAGAAAGCTAGAGAGTTCCAGAAAAACATCTACTTCTGCTAAAGCCTTTGATTGTGTGGATCACAACAAACTGTGGCAAGTTCTTAAAGAGATGGGAATACCAGACCATCTTATTTGTCTCTTGAGAAACCTATATGTGGGTCAAGAAGCAACAGTGAGAACTGGACACGGAACCACTGATTGGTTCAAAATTGGGAAAGGAGTCCGGCAAGACTGTATACTGTCACCCTGTTTATTTAACTTATATGCAGAGCACATCATGAGAAAGGCAGGGCTAGATGAATCAAAAGTTGGAATTAAGATTGCCGGGAGAAATATCAACAAACTAAGATATGCAGATGACACCACTCTAATGGCAGAAAGTGAAGAGGAACTAAAGAGCCTCTTGTTGCGGGTGAAGAAGGAGAGTGCAAAAGTTGGGTTGAAACTTAACATTAAGAAAACCAAGATCATGGCATCCAGCCCTCTCAATTCCTGGCAAACAGATGGTGAGGAAATGCAGGTAGTGACAGATTTTATTTTCCTGGGTTCCAAGATCACCACAGATGGGGACTGCAGCCAAGAAATTAAGACGCTTGCTCCTGGGGAGGAAAGCCATGGCAAATCTAGACAGCACACTAAAAAGCAGAGACATCATCACCCTGCCAACAAAAGTGCGTATAGTCAAGGCTATGGTCTTCTCAGTTGCAATGTATGGCTGTGAAAGTTGGACCATAAAAAAGGCTGAGCACCAAAGAATTGAGGCCTTTGAACTATGATGCTGCAGAAGACTCCTGCGAGTCCCTTGGACTGCAAGGCGATCAAACCGGTCAGTCCTAGAGGAGATCAACCCTGACTGCTCTTTAGAAGGCCAGATCCTGAAGTTGAAACTCAAATGCTTTGGCCACCTAATGAGAAGGAAGGACTCACTGGAGAAGAGCCTAATGCTGGGAAATAATTATTATTATTATTATTATTATTATTATTATTATTATTATTATTATTATTATTATTAATAATAATAATAATAATAATAATAATAAGTAATAGTAGTAGTAGCAGCAGTAGTAGTAGTAGTAGTAGTTGTTGTTGTTGTTGTAAGGGACCTTGGAGGTCATCTAGTCCACCCCCCTGCTCAGGAAGGAAACCCTGCCTATACCATTTCAGGCAATTGGCTGTCCAGTCTCTTCTTTAAAACTTCCAGTGTTGGAGTATTCACCACTTCTGGTGGCAGGTTGTTCCACTGGTTAATTGTTGTAACTGTCAGGAAGCTTCTCCTTAGTTCTAGGTTGCTTCTCTCTTTAACTAGTTTCCGTCCATTGCTTCTTATCCTGCTTTCAGGTGCTTTGGAGAATAGCTTGACTCCCTCTTCTTTGTGGCAGCCCCTGAGATATTGGAACACTGCTATCATGTCACCCCTCACCCTTCTCTTGGTTAAACTACACGTACCCAATTCCAGCAACCGTTCCCTATATATTTTAGCCTCCAGTCCCCCAATCATCTTTGTTGCTCTTCTCTGTGCCCTTTCTAGAGTCTCAACATCTTTTTTACATCATGGTAACCAAAACTGGATGCAATATTCTAGGTGTGGCCTTACCAAGGCATTGTAAAGTGGTATTAGTACTTCACATGATCTTGATTCTATCCCTCTGTTATAATGCAGCCTAGCACTGTGTTGGCTTTTTTGGCAGCTGCAGCACACTGCTGGCTTTATGTGAAGGAAAGCAGGAAAAATCAAAGGCACAAGTACAGATTGGGCGAGACCTGGCTTAAAAACAGCTAATATAATCCTGGGTTGTATAAAAAAGAGCAGGGGACTGGAGTAGAATACCTCCAAGGTCTTTTCCAGCTCTATTCCATTCCATTCCATTCTATTCTATTCAGCAACTGATCACTTCCCTTGCTTGATCATCCAGATTCTCACATCTGCTTTCCTTGCCTCAGTGGGCTCTTCAAACTGATTCTGTAGCTCTTGCATGAACGCATCTACATCATGGAGCTCTGGGGCCAACCACTCCGCTGCATCCCCTTCCAGATTCGCGGAAATACCATTCACATGTGATCCGTCATTGGGATGTCTGCCTCCATATTTTTCCAAGTAATTCCACACCTGGGTCAGAAAGTAAGCCAACTTCTCCAGTCGGCCATCAGACATGACTTTAAAAGGTGAAGGTTGTTGATTCTCCTGTACCAATACATATCCAGGTGGTAGGTCAGCTCCCTGTGGTGCTGCCTGAGTCTCTTTCCCAATGGCCAGGTGGTATTCCAAAACATGTCAGGGTAGCAGTTGCTGGGATATGGTCCCACAGCAACCTCTGCTGTGCAGCCCCTGAGGTCCCAGACTAGCCCAAAGCTACCATCTGTTGGGAGGGTGGAAATGCTGTAGCAAGCAGGTGAACGGGACACACAACCAACCACTTCACTAAGGCTGCTCCTCAAACCTGAAATCCCCTGAATTTCTCTTAAAATTGCTCCACAGAAGGGCTACAAGCTGTCACAGGAAGCCTCCATTTCATCGGCTCACCCCATTCTGCTGCCCTCCTGGTTGCCTTCATTGGCCAAGCCCCTGATAAAGTCAGAGGAAATTGAGCTTCTGTTGCCTTCCTGAAGCTGCTCACCTATGTAGTTCTTGGTGCTGGACAAGGAGCCTCTGTGGGCCTCCCTCCATCAGTAAGTGGTGACTCTGTCGATCCAGCTTTCTGCTTCAGACAAGCCTCTGTTGATGAGTCTATCATTCCCATCTGGGTTTTAGTCGACGACCACAGAAGGGGAGCTTCTCCTTGTTGTACCCCTCCATCTGTCTTCTTGTCCATTGCAGACCTCACAATGTCCCAGCACTCGTGGGAGGAAAGCCCAGGTAGGCTGCTAGAGAGAGTTGTTTAATGTCAACATCCAGTTCGAGAATCCAAATAAAAACTGCAGGTTCATTTTATTTCCAAAAATTTTACTATTTACTAAATACACAGCATGGTAATGTCAAAGTGAAACTAACTCTGGAGTCCCAGACACCAGTCAAGTGTCAAGTTGAAATGAAGTAGAAATGAAGAGGCACTTAGCTGCCAAAGTTTCGTTCTTGACATTTATTTTATATTTTTCAAAATATTTGACTTTCAAATATTTTTTGTAAATTTGTCAGCCTTTGTATAATTTGGCAGAAAAAAATCTAGACTAGAAAAGTGAAATTTAGACTGAAAATGGAAAATGGAAATCTGAATTCAAACCTGATCCATCTACTTCAGTATTGTTTTAAAGGAAAAAGCTGGTTAGAGTTTCAGCATAGCACTTTCCCAATTACATTGTCAGAAATGGTTTGGGATTACATCTCTCATCTTCTGCATACAAATGTAGAAGGACAAAGAGTTTAAAGCTCATCCCTTTATTCAAAGAACTTTCTGTAAAGTTTAATAATGGATTCTGTGAGGAGAGCCAGTTTCGTGTAACAGTGAAGATGCTGGCCTAGAAACCAGGAGACAGTGAGTTCTATTGTAGGTCTGCCCTAGGAAGAAAAGCCGGCTGGGTGACTTGAGGTCAGGGGTAGGCAACCTTGGCTCTTTTATGACTTGTGGACTTCAACTCCCAGAATTCCTGAGCCAGCTGGAATCAATCATTCTTTCTCAGCCCAATCCATTTTATAGAGTTCATGTGGGAATATAGGAGGAGAGATTTTGTGTCTGTGTGTGTGTGTGTGTGTGTGTGTGTGTGTGTGTGTGTGTGTTAGAGAGAGAGAGAGAGAGAGAGAGAGAGAGAGAGAGAGAGAGAGAGAGAGAGAGAGAGAGAGAGAGAGAGTAAATAAAACGTGCAGTAGTAATAATTTTTTAAAAAAGTCTTCTTTTGAAATTTTACATTTTACTTTTCACATTTTACCTTCCCTACATTTTGGGAAGGTATGTTATGAAATGATGAATTCTTTCTTTGCTTTCTTCAACTGTATTATATCACTTAATCTAATTTCTCATTCCTAGCTTTGCTTTCTGGATAACCCACAAGAAATAGGATAACTTCATTGTAGAGTCCTAGGGATGTTCAAAACCCTTTGACCTTGAAATGTTCTGTTTTGAATATGCAACTTAGAATATGCATGTTGAGTGTTTGTTCTGAGACCAGAACAAAAGAGGTTGCAGTATTTTGTTTAGAAGGTAGAACAAAACTCCTGTTTTGAGATATATTCCTTGAGGATTTTGATTGTTCCAAACACTATGATTGTTCTGACTGTTGGGTTGGGGGAGAACACAATGGATTGCTCGCAGCTACATATCTGCAAGTCTTCTTGGTAAATGACTTTGCACATTACTGAAGTTTGCAAGTATTAATGTTGCTAAGCTTTTTAATTTAAAGGCTAATAGTACAATATTGATTTGATCAGTTTGTTAAATTTTGATGGACATGTGCTTCTTACCCATATTTTCTAGTCCTGCTGTTGCTAACCTTCAGGATGCATTTAAAATACAAAAGTTCTATGCTGAATTGAGCTGGTCTATTGTACTTAGGTTTGAGTACGTACTGTTTGCATTCTCTTCTGCCTTGCTATTTAATATTATTGCTATTCATGCAGTAAAGAGACAGAATAGCCTACTTTTTCATATATCAGCAGCCATCCTTATGGGCAAGTAAAATCAGAACTCAATTTTGTTTTGTTGTCTGCAGGCAGAGTGAATTCCAAGCAAAAGCATGCCAAATCTATTATCTGCTCTTGCTAAGTATATGGAAGACTGATGCCTACCTCCCCCACAAAAAAGCTAAAAACTTATCTTTTTCAATACACTAAGGAAGTCTCATAGGGTAGAATTACTAATTGAAATGAATGTTAAAGATATTAACTATTCTCCTTGTTTTATAATCTATTTACTAAATGACCCAGAAGGTCCATTTAAAGAAATAAAGATTTTTGCTTATAGAGAAGTAGGAAGGGCAGGAATTCCTTTTTTGATCACTGATTTTACCCTCAGCAGATTTTTCAGTAGGTGAGGAAATATTTTTAAAATTATAGCTTTGGTCAATTTTTCAGCAGTTTGGGTGGAAAGTAGATGTTATTATAAAGTGGACCTAGAATGAAAAACAAGGGAGTAGTAACTACTGTAGTATTTTCCCATTGGTTTCTATGACTGGAACACTCAAAATTGTTTGAGTTTTGTTTCAAGCCAACTTGAAACAATCTGACATTGGGGTTGTTGCACATGTACTCTTCACTTAACTATGTTATTTGGAATCAACAATTGTTGATAAATGATGTGGTCATAAAATATAATGTTAAATGAATGTGGTGACTTACAAAGGCAGCTGTAGCAGTTCCAGTAGCCATTGTTAGGCAAATTCCATTTGATTGTGGTGTTCTGTGGTCATTTGATTGCTAGTTGTAACCTCCTACTGATATCCCAATTGACTTCACTTTTTGAAAGTTGCAAAGAAGGTTGCAAAACCACAGGATACTTCAACCATTGCAATAATGAACTAGTTGCCAGGTGCCCAAATCACATTGCTGTGGGATGATGCAATGGCTGCAACTGTGAGGAATAGTTGTAATTCCTTGCATTCCACACCAATCATAACTTTGAATGGGCACTCTGAATACTAACAAATAGTCACTTCATGGATGGAGAGCAATTCCTCCATTAGACTGCCTAAATGAATGTCAGATCCTGAAGATTTGAGATCCATTTCTGCAGCCCTTTGAAAGAGTTCCCTTCCATGCACAGAGATCAGTTAAGTATGCCATAGAGGAGGTAGAATACCTGTTGGTTTCGCGGGCAATAAAGTCTAGGACTTTTCTGCAACCTCCTGGAGAAATTTTCCTCCTCATGACAGGCAACCCTTTTGTTCTTGAAGGACTGCTTGTGGTGTATGTGTGTGTGTGTGTGGAGGTGGGGGGGAAGCAAGAGAAGCTCAGCTCCACATGAAATAGAGATTCCCTCTTGGCAGGCAGCCCTTTCATCTCAAAGGAATCTCAGCTCTGCAGCAAGGTGGCAGCAACTTGCAACCTTTCCTGCAGATTTCTCCATTGACTTTATAGGAAATTCAAGCAGAGAGGTTTGCAAATGGCAATCACATCATTACAAGGCACTTGGCAACTGGTCATAAGTGTGAACAAGTTGCCAAGCTCCCAGATTGTGATCACATGACTGTGCTTTACAGGCTGTAAGATAACTTTGTGGGAACTTTGAACAGTTGTTAAATGGCTAGTCATAAGGACTACCAGTAATAAGTTAGAACCCAGGCTTATTATTCACTGACACGTAATACACAAAGAAAAGTGGTGTGGTGGTTTAGTGGTGAAGATGCTCGCCTCCCACTCAGAAGGTTGAGAGTTCAATCCTAGTAGGGACAGATGTTTCTCTCTCAGGGTGCAAAGAGAAAATATCTGTTGCAAACCAGGAAGGACATCTGGCCAGTAAACGCTCTGCTGCATTCAGTCAGCCTTTCTCTGCCTCGAATTAAGGGATTACAGAGTTGTAAAAAGAAAAGATGTAATACACATAGTTTATTAAGAATAAGTTCAGCTCTAATTCTATACACAGTTTGTCTGTTGTATGCATGTAATCTCTTCTGATTTCCCCAATTGTCACATAGTTAAAATACAGCCTAATTACAATGAGTTATTGCATAGAAAGACCTAAATATGAAATGAATTTAGCTTAGACTCTAACAAAATGTTCAAAGAATTTTATTTTAGAAAATAGAATATATTATGCAATGTAGCTATGTAAACTTTAAAAAATAACAATAAAACTGATATAACCTGTCAAGTTATACACTTATAAATTATTTTGTATGTATATTTCAGACAAAGCTATACTTTCATGAACACATTTCACCAAATATTCCCAATAGTTTTCTTTTGTAGTTTCCCAATCCTGAAAATATAATTCATGAGTCTTTTTTTATTTAAAAAGTTTTACAATACATTTTAACTTTAATCCCCCCTCCCCCACCCCTATCCAACCCTCCCTATCCCTCCCCCCCACTCCCTCCCCACCCCCCACCCCCGACTTCCCAGAGCTAAATACAGGGCATAAAATCAAAAAACAAACATAGACACCCTTATGTTATCAACAATAAACTATAAATTCTATCTCTCTCTAGCTCATATAAAATGAATACAAACAATATTAACATTACAAATAAAGTAGAGGGGAAAAAAGAGGAAAACAGAAAAAAAGCTTTGCTCAAAATAAATTTTCTTAATCCCAGTCCTTATTCATATTAATTTCAAAAAAAAGAGAAAAAGAAAAAAGAAAAGAAAAAAAAACAAAAAAACCTTACATTCTCCCACCTTTCTCTAATTTCCAAACAATTTCTCAGTTACACGCCAAAAGCGCCTATCTCTGTTAGTCTTAATAATCTCCAACCAAACTAAACTACGATCAAAAATAGTTCTTGCATGTATCACACCAAATGTCTCACAGTTCCAAATCATCCTTAAATTCAAATAAAAGTTCAAATACAAAGAATATAAAAAAAAGGGATTTAGGCAATCTCTAAGACAACTTGTTATTAATTAGGAGCTTACATACCCATTCTTAGTTCAACACATACTTTAAATCCATTACCCTAATATACTTTTCTAGCAAGCAATCTTAAATTGTGTAAAATATTAACAAAAAGGGGAAAAAAACAAAAAGAAAAAAAAACCTTCTTTCTCCTCTATAATAATTTTACTCCATTGACATTCTAATCTAAAAATTAATCAGCAATCTTAACTCCCCAAAACCTTTGGAGCACCTCTGTCATGACCCCCAAAACTTCTTTAGACCGCTCCTCTCTCACATCTTCACTGTAAGCACGCTTTGGAGATTCCATAACTTTCTTTCTCATAATTCATGAGTCTTAAGAAAAATCTCACCAGAGACTGCTAGCATTATGTAATTAAATGTCTAAGTTTCTAAGAAAGAAATGTGTGAAAAAATTGTAAATGCATAGCTTATTGGGCTGCTTTACAAAAAGACACATAGATGACAGAATTTGTCATTTCAGGAATTCATGTCTACATTTTGAGTATTATTTTAAGATGAAAATAAAATACAAACCTGATAAACAAGTAGCAGTTCACCAGCATGTTTCACATCATAAGTCAGCGTAGAACATTTTAATGAGGGGAACAGATACATTTACCATAATTGTGTTTTCTTTTTTGAGTGAAATTATATTTGTCAGCCTTTGCCTGACTCCATTAGGTATATGCTTCTCCTTAATTGGGACTGGATCTCTACCCCACCATTTCTTTTTCTGCAGTCATTAACCAGATCAACTTTAGGAGTCTCAGAAAGAGGACACTAAAGCAACTCTCTTCCCTCTTTCTCCTTTCCCATACATTGTTATTAAGTAGAATGTTATTTCTAGAATCTATTTTATAAAGAATAGAATAGAATAGAATAGAATAGAATAGAATAGAATAGAATAGAATAGAATAGAATAGAATAGAATAGAATAGAATAGAATAGAATAGAAAGGGACCTTGAAGGTCTTCTAATCCAGCCCCCTGCTCAAGCAGGAGAACCTATACTGTCTCAGAAAGGTGAATGTCTAGCTTCTTCTTAAAAAATCCCAGGGATGAAGCACCTACAATTTCTGGAGGCAAGTTGTTCCACTGGTTGATTGTCCTCACTGTCAGGAAGTTTCTCCTTAATTCCAGGTTACTTCTCTCTTTGTTCAGTTTCTAACCATTGTTTCTCGTCCTTCCTTCTGGTGCTTTGGTGAACAACCTCTCCCCCCCCTCTGCCTTGTGGCAGCCCCTCAGATACTGGAACACTGCTATCATGTATCCCTTATTTCTTCTTTTCTTTAGACTAGTCAAACCCAAGTCCCATAGCTGTTCTTTGTATGTTTTAGTCTCCAGGCCTTTGATCATGTTAGTTACTCTTCTCTGAATTTTTTCCAAACTCTCAACATCTTTTTTGTGATACGGTGACCAAAATTGGCTGTAGTATTCCAGGTGTGGTCTCACTAGGGTTTTATAAAGTGGTTTGTTGTTGTTGTTGTTAGTTGCAAAGTCGTGTCCGACCCATCGCGACCCTATGGACAATGTTCCTCCAGGCCTTATAAAGTGGTACTAATACTTAATGTGATCTTGATTCTGTGCCTCTGTTTATACAACCCAGAATTGTATTAGCTTTTTTGGTTCCTGCGACACACTGCTGGCTCATAGTCAAATGATCATCCATTAGGACTCCAAGGTCCCTCTCACAGTTGTTGTTTTTAAGCCAGGTGTCACCCAATCTGTATTTGTAAGACTTTGCTTTTCTCCACATTGAAACTCATTTTGTTGGATAGGGCCCATTGTTCAAGTCTGTCAAGATCTTTTTGGATCCTGAGTTTGCCTTCTGGGATGTTAGCTACTCCTGTCAGTTTGGTGTCATCTGCAAATTTGATGAGCTCCCCTTCTATTCCCTCATTTAAGTCATTGATGAAGATGTTGAAGAGCACTGGGCCTAAGACAGAACCTTGTGGTACCCCACTGCTTACTTCTCTCCATGTGGAGGTAGTGCCATTGAGGACTATTTGTTCAGTACAGTTTGTTAGCCAGCTACAGTACATATTCATCTGGTGGTGATGTTGTCTAGCTTACCAAGGAGTAGGTTGTGGTCTATCTTGTCAAATGCCTTACTGAAATCTAAGTATACTACATCCACGGGGTTTCGTTGGTCTACTAGTTTAGTCACTTTGTTGGAGAATGAGATGAGATTGATTTGGCATGATCTGTTTTTAACAAACCTGTGCTAGCTATTAGTTACTATTTTCATTTGTTACTATATTAGTTCTGTGTTAAAATTATTTTGGTAACAATTACTTACCGTATTAAATCATTGGGTTAAAACAGATAGTCTTACACTATTTTGAAATATGTATATTTGTACTTTATATTTTTGAATAAGTATTTGGCTTACATTGTAATTGGAGTTGGTAGAACTAAATATGGCAGGGGAATTTGGGAGTGAAGAGAGAAAATAACAGCAATCAGTACCAAAAAACAACAACAAGAAAAGCAACACATGAATAAACAGTCCTAGTTTACCCATGCTTCAATACTGAATTTTCTTTTAAAGTTGACTCAGTCCTATTCTGGTATTAATACAAGATCACTTAGATATGAGCAAACAGCTGAGGAACAGTAACTGAAAGGAATGGTTCTGATTTTTCATTTGGTTGTTGAAACGGACAAATTCCTGTTAGCTATGGAAAATATGCCAGTTATGAAGGGTGGAAAATGTCCTCCTGCTCACAGGGACTCATTTTCAAAATAGGTTGAAAAAGTGAAAAAGAGTGGAAATTAAATTCTCAAAGACATGGTTCTTGAAGTACCTTGTGGAGAATCAGTATAAATAGGTAATGATTGTTTAATATACAGAGGGCTTTTTATTGGCTTTTAATGGTCTTGTTTTGCTTACTTATTTGTATTTTATTATTATTATTATTATTATTATTATTATTATTATTATTATTATTATTATTATATTTAACTTGCGTTGAGCTGAGCAGATATATAAATTGAACAAATATAAACAAACAAATATCCTTAAGGAGAATGGATGTGTTCCCATCTTCAAAAAGGAAAAAAAACCAAAACAAATCCAGGGAACCACAAACCAATCCGCCTGTTATCAAGGGAAGATCTTGAAAAAGATAATCGAGCAACAAATCTGCGAACACCCAGAAACAAAGTTATAACCAGAAGTCAACATTGATTTGTCAAAAACAGATTACGCCAAACAAATCTTATTTCATTCTTTGATAAAGTGACTAAATTAGTGGACCAGCAAAATATAATGGACATAGTATACTTGGATTTCAGTAAGGCAATTGACAAAGTAGACCACAAGTTACTTCTTGGTAAGGTAGGAAAATGTGGAATTGACAGCATCACCACCAGATGGATTTGTAATTGACTGACAAATAGCACTAACATGTAGTCCTCAATGGAACTACATCTACATGGAAGAAAGGAAGTAGTGGGGTATCACAAGGTTCTCTTTTAGGCCCAATACTCTTCATAAATGATTTAGATGAGAGAATAGCAAAGGCACTTACAGTATATACTGCTTCACAATGGTTTACAGCCCTCTCTAAGTGGTGTACAGAGTTAGCATCTTGCCAGCAACAATCTGGGTCCTCATTTTACCGACTATGGAAGGATGGAAGACTGAGTCAACCTTGAGCTGGTGAGAATCAAACTGCTGAACTGCAGGCAGCCACCAATCAGCAAAAGCAGCCTTCAGTACTGCATTTTAACCACTGTGCCACCATGGCTCAGAATACAAGGGGAACTCATCAAATTTGCAGACAATGCTAATGTCATGGTTCCGACAGATGAAACTCTTCAAAAGAACTTCGAGGCATTGTTTACCTTAAAGAATCTTTTATTTGAGAAACAAAGTATCGGCACTACATAGTTAAAGCCACAAACTGAATTCCCCTCCCCTGGGCACAAAGTAGCAAAGCACAATTCCCTTCTCCAATTAACAGTCATAAATCATATTCCCCAATTATCTTGAAGCACGGGCTTTCTCCCCAGCTTTCTCCCCTGCCAAATCTTTATCAACTCTGAGAATAACCTTGGATTCCCACGACTGAGTTATTATTGTTATGACTAACTGGACTCTCATCCATCCCCCCTCCCAGCATCAAATAACTCTAAAAGCAAAAGAGAAAAATAACTGCATTTCCATCTGTTGTCAAAGCAAGAACATCTGATGTTAGCAGTGTTGACATCTGGCCCCCCCTTACAAAAACAACAAATTCTGTAATGCAAACAAAAGCACAGTGTAGGGATTGCCTCTTGGTTTGTTAGGGTGTTTCTTATAGAATCTATTAATGGGTCTGTCAGCTTTTACATCACTAGATTTCACGCAGGTGGCCTCAGACAACAGATACCCTTTCCATTTCACTAAATACTGCAAATTCCCTTTAAAAATTCTTGAATTAAGAATACACTTTACTTCATAGTGAGTCTGTCCTGCCACTACGAGAGGGCCAGGTGCCTTCTTAGGGGGAGGTCTTAAGATGGAATCCCAAAACGTTTTCAACAGGCTACAATGGAAAACGGTGAACTTTCCCTAAGAGAGTGGGAAGTTTTAATTCTACCATGACTGGGTTAATGATCTTTACATTAAGGAAGGGTCCTAAGTACTTCGGTCCTAACTTCTCACTAGGTAATTTAAGCTGTAAAAATTTAGTCAACAGATAAACCTTTTCCCCAACTTGAAATGTCCTTTGAGGAGCCCTTTTTATTTTCTTTGCCCCAGGGTCATTGAGGTTTGGGGCTCTTGAAGGTGGGACTCTGCATGGCATGAGTTAAGAAGCAGTTTGTGGATTGGAGATAATTGGCTCATTAACCTTTTCACACTGGCTTTTGTACTGGGGCAGTCTGGATAGAGCATCAGCTAAGAAGTTTTTTTCCCTGGTATGTACTTTAGGGTGAAATTAAAATGGTTAAAGTACTGTGCCCATCATACTTGTTTCGGGGACAATTTGTGGGGAGTTTTCAGTGGTTCTAGGTTTTTGTGATCATTCCATACCTTGAAAGGCACCTTGCTCCCCTCTAGATAGTGTCTCCAGTTTAATAGAACCCAGCGGATCACAAAGGCTTCCTTTTCCCACACAGCCCACCTCCTCTTGCTCTCAGTGAATTTTTTCAAGGTGTAGGAACAGGGTTATAGGGTCCCACTCTGGTTCTTTTGCAATAGCACAGCTCCAACGACCATGTCACTGGCATCAGCTTGAATTACAAAGGGCTTCCCTGGGCAGGGGTGCTTTAAGCCTGGTTTAACCGCAGATAGTCTTTTTAAGTTCTCAAAAGTGGTCTTACAGCTCATAGTCCATGCTAGTGGTTGGCCCGGATGTGGCTTTTCTCCCTCTTTGCCTGTTTTTAGTAATTCCATAAGGGATGGGGTAATTTCAGCAAAGGAGGGGATGACTTGATGTTAGAAGTTGGCGATCCTAGGAAGCTGTGGAGTGTTTGTGAGTCTTTGAGGGCTGCCACTCAATTACGGCTTTAACTTTGGTCTGGTCCATTTCAATGCCCTCACTGGAAATTCTGTAGCCAAGATAATCTAGTCGAGTCTGGTGAAACTCACACTTTGATAGTTTGACATAAAGTTTGGCATTCAACAGTTTCTTTAACACTTCTCTCAGTAGTTTTACGTGGTCATGTTTGTGCTGTATATCAGGATGTCATCAAGATCCACCAGAACCCCTTTGTATAAATGGTTATGTAGGACCTGATTAATCAGCTGCATGAAGACAGCTGGAGCC
The DNA here is from genome assembly GCF_947247035.1 of Vipera ursinii. Lineage (NCBI taxonomy): Eukaryota > Metazoa > Chordata > Lepidosauria > Squamata > Viperidae > Vipera > Vipera ursinii. The sequence goes on from NC_139512.1 coordinate 182,598,679, forward strand.
CCCTGTAGTCCAAATGGCATGACTTTAAATTGATAGCTCCCTATGGGACAGTTAAAAGCAGTCTTCCACTCATCTCCTTCCTTTATCCTCACCCAGTAATATGCCTCTCTCAGGTCCAATTTAGTGAAGACACTCTCCTTTGCCAGGTGGGTTAGTAAGTCCTTCTGGAGGGGGAGAAGGGTATTTATTTTCCACGTTCACTGTGTTCAGACCTTTATAATCCCTGCAGAGATGAAGCAAACCATCTTTTTTATTTAAATAACTTGGCTCCCATGGCAGATTTGGCCCGTTCAATAAAACCTCTCGTTAGGTTTTTGTCCACATATTGCTGCATCTCTCCATCTCAAGGGGGGACATAGCATACATTCTCAGTCATGGGAGTTTGGCTCCCAGTAACAGTTCGATAGAGAAATCATTGGGTCAGTGGGGAGGCAAGGTGTCACATTCTTTCTCACTAAACACTTCCGCTAGATCCCGGTATTCACTGGGGATGAGTGGCTTGCCTGGTTGAGACAAGACAGCCATGTGCGCTAGCTCATTTTGTGGGCTAAAGTCTCCTGTAATGTCTGTCAAGTTAAGGGGGGGGGCTTGGGTCCTATAGGTAACCTCACATTCCTCATTCCCTTCTCCTACCAGGCTTCCATTTGTCCAACCAGGCTAGTCCTAGGATCACAGCCTCAGTCATTTTCGGAGCCACCATGAAACAAATGAATTCCCAGTGTTCAGCTATTTCTAAGGTAGGGGTTCAGTCAATTGCGTGACTAAAGTTCCTCCCATTAGGGAACCATCGGGTTGCTCAAACTTCATGGGTTTGGAGAGCAGCCTTGCTCGTATGCCCATTTTCAGGGCAAGTGACAAGTTAATAATGCATCGGGAGTATCGAGAGTCGACTACTACTTTTAAATCTACCTGTGCCTTAGGGATTATGAGTTTGGCAGGTAGTGAGAAAGATGGAATGTGTCAACTCACCATTGGGTTGTTCTCTTTCGTTGTTGCTGTCATAGGAGGGTAGGGCAGTGGCTTGGGTCTCAGCACTCTCCTGCTTGGGGGATGTGACTTGGGCAAAGGATTCCTGCACAATCCAGTTGGATTTCTCTTTCATCAGCTACTGGACTGGTTTCTTTCTCACTGAAGGTCCCGGTCTATTCTGCTGCTGAAGGGCAACTCACTGCTTGATGTCCCTTTTGTCCACATCTGAAACGATTGGAGGGCCTGCAGGTGGCCTGGGATTGTTGTTTGGGTTGATTTGGCCTTGACTCGGCTTCTTGTGGAGGTGGTCTAGTCCCAAGCTCTTAAACTCTTACATTGCATAGAAGACAAGAAAATCACATTATCTTAGTGTGATCTGCCAGGTGACTCTGTTTTTCTGCCTTCACTCATGGTGAACCTTTTTATTTTTTCTTATTAAATTTTATACCTTTGAATCTCTTCCTTCTGGTAGTTTCATTTTAAAGTTGTTTTTTTTAGGATTTGCTGAATAATGCTATGTATGACTTTTCAGTATTTGGGTTGTTTTTTTTTGCATATCCCACACATATGGTATATTGTTCCTTATGTTTTGTGACATTTTCAAGAGTTATTATTGTATGATTTGACTATTTTGGCAATTATTGATGGAGTTGCATGCCAATTGTAAAACATTTTATACCAGTTTTCTCTTAAATTATAACTTGAGATAAATTTTATACATTTGTTCCACAGAACTTCATATTGTTCTATTGAGACTGCTTCTATAAAATTATCATTTTTTAATCAGGCCCGTTTTTATCTGTTTTGTCTCCATATCTTATTTAAGTACAAACATACATACATACATACATACATACATACATACGCCATGTTTCCCCCCAAATAAGACCCAACCAGAAAATAAGCCCTAGCACGATTATTACATGTGCGCCTAATATGAGCCCTATCCCAAAAATAAGCCCTAGTTAAGAGCCTGCCCACTCCATCCCACCGTCTGCTTCCTTGTGGCAGTGCTGGTGAAATGCACTCTTCAGGCAAGGAGGAAAGCGGTGTGGACAGGAAATGTCTGCCCTGGGAAGCCCTGTAAGCCATTGCGGCTGCCTCCCTCTGCCTGCCAAACACCCATTGAAGCCTCATAGGGCAGGTGAGGCACGCGCCACCCAGTCCTTCAGCTGCCCCCACCTGTCTGCGCTGCTCTCCTCTTCACCTGAGGGGTGCATTCTGCCTCTTAAGCATTTGCCCTGGGAAACTGTAAGCCATGAGCCACCAGACGGTGGGACAGAGTGGGTGGGCATATACATGGCATAGCCAGCAGGGGCCAGCACAGCAGTAGCAGTGCTCCCACTCACCTGGGGCCAGTGGGCTGCAGCTGCTGCCGGACACCTTTGGCCCCTGTGTGCTTGCCACCTCCTGTACATGGAAAAATAAAACATCCCCCCAAAATAAGCCCTAATGGGTTTTTTGGACCAAAATAAATGTAAGACCCTGTCTTATTTTTGGGGAAATTGTGTGTGTGTGTGTGTGTGTGTGTATATACACTAATATACACATGTTAATCAACAACAACTTTATTGATTAGCCCTTGGGCCATATCAAAGTACAAAGTTCCAGCAACAAACTGTCACCAAAACTAGATAAAAGCATCCGAAATGGAATTTGATAAAATACAATTTAAAATGGAATTAAAATACAATTTAAGTTAAAATAGTAATAAAATGCAAATTTAAGATATAGATAAAATATGGAAACATTATATTTCGGAGTCGCCCTTACAATCTACCCCAATCAGTCCCACATATGCAGATCTTAACTGGATCATTTTGTTCAAATACTGTGCTACGTTGGATGTTATTTTCAAGTTCTGGCCGGACATAAGGTAAGTTATTTTGATATGGGGATCCCAATGGGTCATTCGTTTGGTATATAGACCAAGATACCTGTCTCTCACCCTCTTATACAAACAACAGTCAAATAGGATGTGAGCCAGGTCCTCTACCTCTGCCGCTCCGCAAATGCAGAGACGCTCATTGTACGGTATAGCATGAAATCTCCCATATCTGACCATTGTATCAAGCTGTTCGAATCTCGCTCTCGTAAATATCTCCCTAAGATGTTTTGGGAGTTGTAACTTCAAATAACTGTCCACTTGAAAAGTACATTTGTATTTACTCAGCCATTTCAAGTTACCCACCTTACTAAGGATAGCTATATCAGTTTGTGCTTCTATATCCTTAATTCTTTGGGCAACTCTTTTTTTAGATTGTTCATACACACGTTAATAGATGGTTTAGATTTTGTGTAACCATTTCAAATTATATCATTTTTCTTAATGTCTCTTTCTTGTTTTTGAGATCAGATGTTATTTTTCCAGCAATTTTTTTTGAAAGCAAGAGCAATCTTAAATCACAATCCAAGCCAACTATCAGGTCTGCTCCAGTCTGATCCCTTAGGGAAGAAAAACTTTTGACTCCATTTAGTTGAAGTGAAAGGTACTTTTACTAAGAGATGCTGATTGCAGTAGGGTCAGGTTCCTGCGCAACAATGCAGAACTAATTCCTTGATTCCCCTAGCTCTCTCCCCATGGTCTGTCCATGCATAGCCAATCCAGCACCACTGAGATGTTTTAAGAAATGCTGAGGTATTCAGGATGGTGAAAGTGGAAATTTTCAGGTAAACGATCTTGAAGATGCTGGCACAAACCAGATTTCAAAACTCTCTGTTCTTCCCCAACAGTCAATCCTCCTTCAAATTTGCCATCATAAAAGTATATAGCTTTATTGCCCATTTGGCCCCACTCCCATCCCCAGTTCATTGGTGGTAGGACACCAGCGAGGTGTCAAGCTGAAGGTGGTGGATCTGCCATCAACATCAAGCAGTTTACAAATGCTTTTTTCCTCCCAGAACTGAAGCCTTCTCCCAAACAGTTTTTCCCCCTCATTGTTTAACAACATAGTAAAGGAGGAATGGAGCTCTCTCTTATAAAGGCACACATAAGAAAAAGAAAAGTAAAATACATAAAGATAAACCGTATTCATACATCAAACAAAATGACAATAAAAATCTAAGAACGAAACAATAGACCAGAATACATCCTGCCCAAGAGCCTATATCCAGGTAAGCAGGAATTAACATCAGACAAATAATCAAACAGAAGGCAATACCCTAATCAAGGAACTAGCAAGGAGAAAACCATACCCCTACTAACACTGAGCAGGGCAAGCTATTGTACTGTATATAAACAGGGAGCAAACCCAACATTTGCACGGATGATATTATCTTGTCAGGTAATGAAATATCTGCAAACAAACAATCAAACTCAGAAAGTTCCAAGGGCTTCACAATTCAACTCATAGCTACATATATTCTCTTCTATTGAAAGGGAAAAAAGCAGGTAAATTAGCTTAATTACATGCATTGTCTGATCAAGCCATTTAAGACCACAAATTCCTTAGCTACATTTCTGTAAAGGGCTATTATCCCCAGCATTTGATAACTTCATTTAAGAGATGTTGGAGTGGGAAAGAAATTTCCAATCCCTTAAGCAGTCCTGGTCCTGCTCCAACATTTCTCCCAGCTCATACCCTTTAGTTTCTAGTCTTTCTCAAAAGGCAGCCATTCTGATTCCCTACCTCCCTCACATCAGCTAGTAGAGTGAACATTACCAGACTTCTTCCTAGTGTGGAAGTCTCCACTGAAGTTTTCTAGATATTAAACATAATAAAGAGACACTATCCTGCATGTTTTGAACCCTTCCTAGAAAAAAAAATCTTCCTAGTTTCCATCAGAGCGAAGAGACAGGGATTTTTGTCCCATTCAATTTGCTAATGAAAGGACAGAAGACCTGCTCTTTCATTCCAGTATGTAGGACATAGAATAATGGATTTAAGTTATAAGAAGGTATAATGCAACCAAATATTAAAATATACCAATAAGTGGAGTTCAGGAGTTGAACTTATCATTCAAAGATGTAGTGAACTTTATTGAATGTGTTCAAGTAGAAGCTAATTAGACACAAGTCTTGGAACTATTAAAATGGATTCCTGTGTCAGGACTGCCCCATTCGAATCCAAAGAAAGAAAACACCTAATTCCTTTGAATTAGAGAAAAGGTACTTTTACTATGAAAGAACTGATAGCAAGGAAAGCAGGCAAGATCTGAGGCAAAACCGCACGCAAGTTACACATAGCAAATCATCCCAAATCCCTCCCCCCAGGATCCGACACAAAAAGCCCAATCAACATTCAGTAAGATATTATGGGAAACAGTTCCTCTGCAGGACTTTCTTGTCTCTAGCGTCCCAGGATGGTTGGCTTTGGAGAAGTATAAATTAACACACTCAGCAGTGCCATAGCTCATGAGTAAAAACCTCCCTTCTGATTCCCAGGAGACACACAGACACACCAGCATTCTTCCCACCCCAAATACCTAAAAAAAAAAACCTCCCTGTTTCTATGACAGCTGAGAGCAAACAAGCTTCGGAAAAACGCTGGAGATCAGGTTGACATCCTGCATAGTGTTGGTCTTCTGTTTTGGAGCATATCTAGAAATCCACTCACATAGTCAGGCATGACAACAGAAACACTGATGGATGCAAATTGAAGAGAAGAAACAGAGCCAGATTTGCAGCCTACTCTTCCTACATACATCTCTTATGAAAACTTCAAGGGGAGAGTAAAAGTTTGAGGAGATTCCAGTTTTAATTCCTCATCTCAAAGAGATGAGAGGGTTCATTATGGGTATCTATTTGTGTATGTTCACTATATATCTGCATCTGTATCTATTTCTATTTCTATTTCTATTAAGGAATATTGATCTAATAAAAAAGCTGCAATGTGGAGACTTAAAGTCAAAAGAATTTAGAATGAAGCGACAAAACCAGTGTTGAACTTGAAATGTCTTTTCAATAGATATTTTTAATTGAAGATTCATTTTATATATCAAAAACCAAAAATAAAGGTGAAAGAAGCAATTTACAAATGTGTTAGAAGTAGGAGATAGTTTGTTCTAATCCTGTCTTAGCATGAAAGCCATCTGGGTAGCCTTGGGCCAGTTACTTTCTAAGCCCAACTCACCTCAGTGATTGTTGTGGAAAAAATAGGAGAAAAGTGCTTTGAGTTATTTGTAAAAATAATAAAAGTGAGATATAAATAAGTAAAAAATAAAAATCCCCATTTATTTTTAGTAGTAATTGTCATATGAGGTTTCAGCTTGTGTAATTGCCTAGTTAACACTTTCAGGCATTCAGGAGGAAGGAATTAGAGAATTAAATTAGGGAAAAAGAAAAGGCTTTAATTTTGAATCCATCGGACGTGAAGATTAAAGAGGTAATTAATTTATTAAGGGGACAGTTTGACAAGTTGATGGCTGATCAAGTGGCAACTAACTTACGGTATGTTAGACATAATACTTTTTGCAATGCCAATAAACAAGGTAGATGGCTAGCTTATTTGTTAAGGAAGAAGCAAAGGGCTTCTAATATAGATAGAATAGAACATAAGGGTAAGGTAGTGTACCAGCAGAGTCTTATCAAAAAGACTTTTGTTGATTTTTACTCTAAGTTATACGCTAGAGATAAGATTAGTGAGGCAGATATTGATGAATATTTGATGAGAGCTAATATTCCTGTTCTTACACAAGAACAAAAGGAAGAGATGAACCAATTGATAACTGAGGAAGAAATTTTTTCAGCAATTAAACAATTGAAAGTGGGTAAGGCGCCAGGTACGGATGGATTGAGTGCTGTGTATTACAAAAATTTAGTTAGAGATGGTAAAGCCATTAAGGGAATTGTTTCAGACAATTCAAATGGGAGGAGGGGTGCCTCCGTCTTGGAAAACTGCTTTTATTTCTTTGATTCCGAAGGAAGACCAGGATGTCACCCAAGCAAAAAATTATAGGCCAATATCACTTTTGAACACGGACTACAAGATATTTGATAAGGTTTTAGCTAACAGATTAATGAGGGTATTGCAACAAGTAATTCATGGTGATCAAACTGGGTTTATAAGTGGTAGACAAATGAAGAACAATGTGAGGCATATAGTTGATTTGTTGGAATTTTTGGAAAGAAACAATCAGATCCCTGCAGCGTTGATCTTCTTGGATGCTGAAAAAGCCTTTGATCAATTGGATTGGCAATTTTTGTTGAAAGTATTAGATAAAATGAAATTTGGGGAGAAATTTTTACAACCAATCAGGGCATTTTATCAAAAGCAAACAGCCCGCATAATAGTTAATAATAGTTTGATGGAAGTATGTAACATTGAAAAGGGTACAAGGCAGGGGTGCCCGTTGTCACCCTTACTATTTGTTTTAACATTGGAGATATTATTGATTAAAATACGGGGTTCGGATAAAATTAAGGGAATTCAAATTAGAGATCAGGATTACAGATTGAGGGCGTTTGCAGACGATCTGGTTGTTACAGTAACTCAGCCTGAAGACTCAGTTGTAGAACTGATGGAGATAATAACGCAATATGGGAAAGTTTCTGGATTTAAGGTTAACATACAAAAAACTAAAATGTTGTTTAAGAATATGACAGTATCACAAAAGGCTGTTTTAGAAGAGCTAACGGGATTTGAAATTGTTAAAAGGGTTAAATATTTGGGGATATATTTGTCACCCTCAAATGTAAAGTTATATAAAAATAATTATGAAAAGTTATGGGGAAAAGTTCAAAAAGAATTGGATAGCTGGAAAAAACTACAATTAGATTTATTGGGAAGAATTGCAGCTGTGAAAATGAATGTTTTGCCAAAATTCTTATTCTTATTTCAAAAAATACCTATACTTAAAAAGGATTCAAACTTGGAGGAATGGCAAAAAGGTATTAATAAATTTGTTTGGGCAGGGGAAAAGGCCACGAGTTAAATTTAAGATTATGCAGGATACGCGTGAGAGAGGTGGTCTTAAAATGCCTAATTTTAAATTATACTATGAAGCTGCTGCTTTGTCAGTGATAAGTGATTGGTTTAATTTAACACAAGTTAGATTATTAAATCTGGAAGGCCATGATTTGTTATTTGGTTAGCATGCATATTTATTGTATGAGAAGAAGGTCGATAATGTGTTCAAGGTACATATTTTAAGGTATGCTCTGTTGCGAGTTTGGAAAAAGTATAGACATAAGTTAAATTATAAGATACCTATATGGGCAATACCGAAACATGCAATAGAAAATATAAGTGTTGGGTTTAAACATGATGTGACTACATATAAGGAAATTTTAAGTTTGGAAAGGAATGTATGGCAATTAAAGCCGTATAATATTTTAAGAGCAGAAAAGATTGTACAAACTTGGTTTCAGTATGGGCAATTACAGGCCAGGTGGAAAGATGACCAGAAAATTGGTTTTTCAATGATTGATGAAAATCTGGTAAAGCAAATTAGAGATCAAGGTCAAGCACATATTAAAAGGCTATATCTTGCATTGATAGAAATTGATTCAGAGACAGAACTTGTTAAAGACTGTATGATAAAGTGGGCTCAGAATTTTCAAGAAGCCATTACAATGGATACTTGGGAAAAGATTTGGGTGAGAAATGTAAAATTTATGCAGGCTCAAAACTTAAGAGAGAACTTTTATAAAATGTTTTATAGGTGGCACTTAGATTCTAAAAAATTAGCAAGTGTGTATGCGAACTGTCAGCCCAAATGTTGGAGGTGTGGCGGTGAAGATGCAACGTATTTTCATATATGGTGGACCTGTAAAACGGTTAAAGCTTTTTGGATTAAAATTTGATGGAACATGCAAAAGATATTCAAGAAAAGGATAAGGTTTTGTCCGCAACTGTTTTTACTAGACATTATTATTGATACTACTGTTGTGGACACTAAGCTGATGTTGAACTTAATTACTGCAGCGAGACTTTTAGTAGCGCAATATTGGAAGAAGGAAGAACTGCCGACTATAGAAGAATGGACTTTAAAAGTTTCCAACCTGGCGGAAATGGCAAAGATCTCTGCGTACTTGAAAGACCAGTCGCAACAAAGATATATTGTGGAGTGGAGAAGATGGATTGATTATATGCAGAATAAATATGGGACTAAAAAGTTTCATCTAGCATTTGAATAAGTATTGATGTGATATTGGACTTCCGGTGGCGACGCAACGCCGAAGACAGCCGTTTTCGGGCTGCCCGCTCCGCAGCTGTGTTTTTCCATCGTAAACAGCGCCGATCAGCTGTTTAGATGGATTTGAAGCCCCCTCCTCGGGAGAAGAGGAGGGGGTGAGGCCCCAGGTAGGGGTTGAGCTCTCCGGGGCCGCCTGAGCTGAGAGCTTGGGCGGCTGAAGGATGAGTCCCCCCGAAGCCTGGGTTGCTCCGAGCTGCGCAGCGCCTCTGCTCTGGGATTATTGGAGCAGAGCCAGGCATTAGCAACCACCCCTGCCAAAAGGAAATACTTTTGATTATCAAGATGCAGGCAGAGCGGTACAGGAGGTCAAGGTGAAGTGGACTCTTTATTTTTACTCTCTAGCTCAATGGATTTTATAGCTTTAAAGTGAAAGTGCGTAATAAGTGAAAGTGGGGGAAGATGGCGGCTAAAACTTCTAAAGCTCTCTGGAATGCGGGGTCTTCCCTGGTGCAAGAGACCTCATTGCAAGCTTTGCTTCCTCCTGCATCTCCCCCGGCATTGACGCTTAAGGATTTACAAGACGCTCTTGGAAAGCATGCACAATTGATGTCTGATATGATGGATGAAAAGTTGAAAAAGCTGGAGGAGAAAATGGAGGAGAAAATGGAGGAGAAAATGGAGAAATTGGAGAAGAAGATGGAAGAGAAGCTGAGAGCAATGAGGGTGGACATCTTGTCTAAGGTTGAATCCGTAGCTGAATGTGTGCTACAGCTGGATATAAAAGTGGAGGATCTCAGTCAAAAGAACTCTATATTAGAAGCAAAGGTATTAGAAAATGAAAATATAAGGGATAAAATGGACGAAGAATTGAGCCTTGTTCAGTATAATCAGATGCAGTATGCTATTAGAATTAGGGGTTTAAAGGAGAATGGTAAAGAAGATTTAAAGCAGCTGATTTCTGAGGCTCTGGAAGGGGTACTGGGCCAGTCAGCATCTGAAATTGAGGGAAATATGGACAAAGTTTTTCGTGTAAATTCATGGATTGCAAGACAGAGGAAGTTACCCAGAGATGTGGTGGTCTATTTTACAAAGAGAGTAATTAGAGATGAAGTCATTCAAGCTGCTTATGATACTAATTTGGTAGTGGCTGAGCAAGAAGTTTTGGTTTTAAAAGAGATCCCTCCGAAGATCCTAAGGAGAAGGAAAGATTTTGCATTTCTAGTACAGGAACTTAAGAAACGTGATATTAAGTTTAGATGGGAGATTCCAGTTGGATTGGTGGCGACGCATGAAGGTAAAAGACATCGTTTGGTTACTGTGGCTCAGGCACATGATTTTTATAGTAATGTGTTAAAAGCAACCCCCCTATCATTTTTGGAAGCTGCAAAAGGATACGGTGTGGGAAAGCTTCAAGACGTTGCAGATAGACAGACAGAGGACAATGGTGTTGGAGGGGATCAAGTCACAGTCTCATCGGTTGCTGCAGGAGGCCAGAAGATGACGCGTGCCGCCCTAAGAAGAGCGAGACGAGAGCAAGAGCAAGACCAGCAGAAAGTTATGGAATCTTCAAAGTGTGCTTACAGTGAAGATGTGGGAGGAGAGCGGTCTAAAGAAGTTTTGGGGGTCATGACAGAGGTGCTCCAAAAGTTTTGGGGCGTTAAGATTGCTGATTAATTTTTAGATTAGAATGTCAATGGAGTAAAATTATTATAGAGGAGAAAGAAAGTTTTTTTTTTAATATTTTACACAATTTAAGATTGATGTTATTTGCTTGCTAGAAAAGTATATTAGGGTTATGGACTTAAAGTATGTGTTGAACTAAGAATGGGTATGTAAGCTCCTAATTAACAACAAGTTGTCTTAGAGATTGCCTAAATCTTTTTTTTTATATACTCTTTTTATTTGAACTTTTATTTGAACTTAAGGATGATTTGGAACTGCGAGACATTTGGCGTGATACATGCAAGAACTATTTTTGATCATAGTTTAGTTTGGTCGGAGATTATTAAGATTAACAGAGATAGGCGCTTTTGGCGTGTAACTGAGAATTTGTTTGGAAATTAGAGAAAGGTGGGAGAATGCAAATAGCAGGTGAAAGTTTTTTTTTTGAAATTAATATGAATAAGGACTGGGATTAAGAAAATTTATTTTGAGTAAAGCTCTTTTTCTGTTTTCCTCTTTTTTTTCTACTTTATTTGTAATATTAATATTGTTTGTATTCATTTTATATGAGCTAGAGAGAGATAGAATTTATAGTTTATTGTTGATAACATAGGGGTGTTTGTGTTTGTTTTTTGATTTTATGCCCTGTATTTAGCTCTGGGAAGTCGGGGGGGGGGGAGGAGGGAGTGGGGGAGAGGGATAGGGAGGGTTGGATAGGGGTGGGGGAGGGGGGATTAAAGTCAAAATGTATTGTAAAACTTTTTAAATAAATAAAAAAATGTATTGATGTGATATTTAAATTGCTTGTAGTTATTTTATAAGAGTTAAAGTGCGATAGATTTAATATTTTATTGTTGTTTGCATAAGGTAGATTATGATTGTTTGTATTTTTATACCCTGTATTGAGCTCTGGGAAGTCGGGGAGGGGGGAGGGGGAAGGGAGGGAGATGTTGGGGAGGGTTGGGGAGAGGGGAGGGGGTTGGGAGGGGTTTTGTCTTTTAAAAAAATGTAAAACTTTTTAATTAAAAAAAACACTTTCAGGCAAGTAAAATATGTGAAACTAGCATGAGTACTTGTGATTATATGGCCATGGCCATGTGTTTTTTTTTTGGCAAAAGACAAAAGTGGTTTCTATTCCAATTTCCCTGTCTATAGCCCTGAGATTTTCTGATGTTTTCCTATCTAAATGCTAACCAGGTATAATCAGACTTAGCTTTTTTAAGATCAGCTGGGTCATCTGCTATGATTTTTCAATGAAGAGATTTAATCTATTCAACTAACAGCATGTATGGAGCTAACTCTGACAATTGGAGAATTTCTCTTTAAGCTTACTCATAGCTGATTTCACTGGACCCAAAAGGTTTTCATGCAGTAGTGTTGTACGTTGCCTTTCTAGGCAAGTTCCAAGTTCTCATGGAAGGTTTAGGAAAAAATGTTACAAGATTTGAGACCCTGGATCAGTTACTTCTACTTTGCTGCACGTATGGAGATCTGTAAGCGGATGTTTCAGGAATAAAAGGACAAAATTCTAGTTTTTGCAGAGCCCACTATAGATCCAGAAACAAAGAAAAGAAAGGCTTAAGCACCCTTGATTTGATTTAGCCCAGCTAAATAAAGTAGACAGCTGAGATGGATCATCAGGGGAAAAAATGTTCCAAATGTACATGACATTCTTTTAATTCATTGTTGGTTACCACTTTTATGTAGAATAGCATATGACCAATGACCAATGGGGGGCGCCCTTGGGAGTGCATAATGCCTCCATGTTAGGGCTGGGCGATCAGACTGCCTTGCCATCCCTGCTTCTTGGGGCATCGGTGCCCTCAATATCGGTGAGAGGCGACTGGAGGTCTTGCTGGGAGATCATGGCTCTGGCTCCGTTTGAAACACCGCGGCTTGAAATGCCCGATCAGCTGTTTTTCGGGGCGGTTAGAGCCGCAGCTTGAATCGATCAGAAACGGCTTGTAATGGCTGTAGGAACTGCGACAGGAGTGAATGCTCCAGCCTGGAACACTTGGAATGGCTGGAGAGGCTGGAGGAGAAGCTGGAGGAACTGCGGCAAGAGTGAATGCTGCCGGAGGAGCCATGGCTTGAAACGCCCCAGTCAGCTGGTTTTCGGGGCAGATAGAGCCATGGCTCCGAATGGCCGGAACAACCGGAGGAACTGCGGCATGGGTGAAGGCTGCTGGAGGAGCCGCGGCGTGGGTAATGCTGCGGGTCGCCCAGCGCAGAATCCTGCATGGCGGCCCTTCCACAACGGTCCTTGCTGCGGACTACCAGGCAACAGAGACCATTTTGGTTTGGGGCCTGCGGAACATCAATGGAATACTCCTACCTACTCCTCGCTTGCTCCTATTTGTTACCTGCCGCTATCTACTCCCCGCTTGTTAAAACAGCCATTGGAAACCATCGAGGAGAAGATCAGGACGGTGCTGGTCTCCTATGTTGACTAAGATCTGCTGCCTGGAGTTATGGCTTTCAAGTTGGGTTGGGCTTATCACCTATATGGAGTTGGACTCTTGCATGCTGTTTCTCTTGTCCCCCGAAGACTCAGGAGGACCCGGGGTGAAGAGTCGCTGTGAGAAGGCGGCTCAGTTTCTTCTCCATCTAAAACCTCTCTGGATGTGAGAGATCTGTGAGGGTATGTTTTTTCCCCTGGATGGGGTTTCCATCTGCCTCCCAGACCAGCCTCGAGGTCGGGGTGAGAGAATGACTGCTGACTGGTTCTGGGGCACCCAGCGCAAGTGAGAGTGGTGCTGGACTGGTGATTTTGGACTCATATGCTCCTTCTGATCTGATTTGATATCATCTTTACTCAACATCTGACTGCCATTTCTCGAACTCACATGGCCATTTATGGCACGCTTACGTTATTCAGGCACAGACTTATACGCCCTCAGGGGTGCTCCCCCCTCCTGGGTGCATCCCGCCTTCTTTTCTTCCTCTCCTCTTGATGATGGGCCCAATTGTTGGGACCCTGAGAGATGGCTAGGTATGGATTGGGGTCTCCGGTTTATTGTTAGGAAGAGACCCCTGATCTGTTTTTTAGCTAAATTTTTAAGGGGTTAAGGGGGAGGGTTGGGTTGCAGTTTGGGTTGGAATCTGGGGGGCTTCCACCAACCGAATTTCAGTCCAGGCTTGTGACAGGTCGCGGTGGGACTGGGCTTGGGTTGGATGCCTCTGGGTCTCTGGAAGGAGGGGTGGGGTTGCGGATCCCCAGAACGATTGGGAATGGCAACAGGTGGTTGTACGGGGGGGCACATCAACACTCGGGAGCACGCCCCCGCTATCATCAAGAGGTGGCGCGCTCTGACCCCCGGGTCTTACCGGGAGTGGGGATGAGCAGGCCCCTGAGCTCAGGCTGGTGTACCTTAATGCCAGATCGGTAGTTAATAAAGCTCCCCTTATCTGTGAACTGGTTGAGGAGGAGCATGCCGATCTGGCTTGCATTACTGAGACCTGGTTGGGCTCAGAGGGAGGTGTACCTCTGACTGAACTTTGCCCACCAGGTTTCTGTGTGTTTCACCAGCCTTGGGCTCAGGGAAGGGGTAGGGGTGTTGCGGTGGTTGTAAGGGAGACCTTGTGTCTGCGGGAGGCTACCGTTACTCAGATTGTTGGGTGTGAGTCGCTCCTCCTGAGACTTGGCCCTGGGGTTCAGTTGGGCTTGTTGCTGGCGTATCTTTCGCCTACCTGTGTAGCAGCAGCCCTGCCCAAGCTCCTCGACACCCTCTCTGGGTTGGCGGTTGAGTTCCCCAGACTTATGGTTCTGGGGGACTTTAACCTGCCATCCCTGGGAGGTTTGTTGGGGTTGGCTCGGGACGTCATGACCTCCATGACGGCCATGGACCTGACCCATGTAATTCATGGCCCGACTCATGGGAGGGTCACACACTCGATCTTATCTTTCTATCTGGACGGTGGGTTGATGATCTGGGAGGGGGATCTCCATTTATTACTCCCCTGTCATGGACCGATCATCACCTCCTGCGGCTGGCCTTCCACTTTGCCCCCCCCATCGCGGGGTTATGGAACCAACCAGGTGGTTCCGTCCCAGGCGCCTAATGGACCCTGAACGGTTCCAGGAGGCACTTGGATCTGTGCCTGCCATCTTCGCTCACAGCCCGGTCGATGCCTTAAGTGGAAGCCTGGGAAAGGGCAGCCATGGAGGAACTCGACCGTGTTGTTCCCATGCGGCCCCTGACCCGGTGCAGATCCCGGCGGGCACCATGGTTCTCCATGGAGCTTCAGGAGATGAAGCGTTGGAGACAGAGCCTAGGGAGCTGTTGGAGGTCCAGCCAGTCTGAGTCTGATTGATTGCGACTAAGAACCTTCACGAGGTCTTATCTCGCAGTGATGGAGGCAGCGAAGTCCAATTACTTCGCTGCCCTCATCGCGTCCGCAGATAATCGCCCGGCCGCCCTGTTTGGGGTGACTCGCTCCCTCCTGAACCAGGAGGTGAGGGAGGAGCCCCTGCAGGGTCGTGCCAAGGAATTTAGTCAATATCTGGCAGATCAAATCGCTCAGATTCGGGCCGGATTGGACTCCAACTGGGCAGAGTCTGATGATGGGGAATCGAGCGGTCTTGGGAATATTATTTGGGAAGAATTCGATCCTGTGACAGTGGACAGGATCATGGGGAGAATGAGTTCCACCACTTGTTTACTGGACCCGTGCCCCTCCTGGCTGGTTTATGCAGCGCTCCAGGCAGTAATAAGTGGCTCCAGGCAGTAATAACTGCTTCTTTGAGAGAGGGCAGCTTCCCTGCCACCTTGAAGGAGGCGGTGGTGAGGCCCCTCCTCAAGAAGCCTGCCCTGGACTCGTCTATTTTAAATAACTATCGTCCGGTCTCCAACCTTCGCTTTTTAGCAAAGGTTGTTGAGAGTGTGGTGGCTCATCAGCTTCCTCTGTTCCTGGAGGAAGCAGATTATCTGGACCCCTACCAATCGGGCTTTAGGCCTGGGTACAGCACGGAGACGGCATTGGTCGCACTGGTGAACGATCTCTGGCGGGCTCGGGACAGGGGTTGCTCCTCTGTCCTAGTCCTATTAGACCTCTCAGCGGCTTTTGATACCATCAACCATGGTATCTTACTGCGGCGCCTCAGGGGGTTGGGAGTGGGTGGCACTGTCTTACAGTGCTTCTCCTCCTACCTTCTGGGTCGTTCGCAGTCGGTGTTGACAGGGGGACAAAGGTCGGCCTCGAGGCCTCTCGTTTGTGGAGTCCCTCAGGGATCGGTCCTCTCGCCCCTCCTGTTCAACATCTATATGAAGCCGCTGGGTGAGATCATTCGTGGTTTTGGGGTGAGGTATCATCAGTACGCTGATGATACCCAGCTTTTTATTTCCACCCCAGATCAACTCAGTGATGCCCTCTCCGTGATGTCCCGTTGCCTGGAGGCGGTGAGGGTCTGGATGGGGAGGAACAGGCTTCGTCTAAATCCCGACAAGACTGAGTAGCTGTGCGTACCGGCATCTCGGGTTGTCCATTCTATTCCATCTTTATCTATAGGGGGTGAAGTGTTACCCACACATAGATAGGGCTCGCAACTTGGGTGTCCTCCTTGATTCACAGCTCAATTTTGAAGATCATATAGGAGCTATGACTAGGGGGGCTTTTGCCCAGGTTCGCCTGGTGCACCAGTTGCAGCCCTATTTGGACTGGGATGCCCTACACACAGTCACTCATGCTCTCGTGACCACTCGGGTAGACTACTGCAACGCTCTCTACATGGGGCTGCCCTTGAATACCACTTGGAGGCTCCAGCTGGTGCAGAATGCAGCCGCGCGAGTTGTGATGGGGGTCTCCCGATACTCCCATGTAACACCTCTGCTCCACGAGCTGCACTGGCTTCCAGTTGTCTTCCGAGTGAGATTCAAGGTGCTGGTGATGACCTATAAAGCCCTAAATGGCATGGGTCCGGGTTATTTATGGGAGCACCTCTTGCCGACATTAACTTCCCATCGCCCTGTGCGCTCCTACAGAGAGGGCCTCCTCAGGGTGCTGTCGGTCAGGGAATGTCGACTGGCGGCTCCCAGGGGGAGAGCATTCCCTGTGGGCGTGCCTGCCCTCTGGAATCAGCTTCCAGTTGAGCTCCGGATGGCTCCCGACCTTCGCTCATTTTGCCACGACCTGAAGACTTGGTTGTTTGAACAGGCCGGCCTGAACTGAGGGATTGGGATTTTAGAGTTTAAATTTTAAAATTTTAAATTTTAGAATGTATTTATTGTTTAGGGCTATTTGATTTAATCTTATTTTAATTTTTATACATTGTGTGTTGTTTATAGCATTTTAATTGCCCTGTACACTGCCCCGAGTCCTTGGAGAGGGGTGGTATATAAATCTAAATAAATAAATAGAGTTATTATTAAGATGAATCTGTATGTTTACTGTTGTTCTAGAGTTCATTACATCTTAAACTGAATTAATGAAAGTGGGAATTTGTTAGCTGCTTACAGTATGTGGATTAAAATGGCAAATAAATAAAAAAATATTTTAAAATGAAATTAGTCAGGTTCTGTCATTGAAATATACAGTACATCTGGATGTAATTAAGGTTTCTTCCTCAGTAGAAAAAGGTATTTTAATATTTCCCTACAAATCAGGGAACTGGATGGCATTTTTTAAACAATACACACACACATGGCTCCTATATAATACATATAGCCAGTGTTATGTGCTCCTGGCTACTTTGTGACCAGGGGCAAGCTCGCCTGACCAATAACCAGCAAGACACAGTGAAGGCTTTTTGTTTCATTTATTGCAATAACCAGGGAGAGAAGCTATCAAAGCTTGGTTCTCTCCAAAGTTCCAACTTATTTTTTTATACATCCCTGCTCGTTCCCCATTGGCTGAGATACAGTGAGGTTACACTCTTCCTGACTGCCTCCTACATGTTTGCTGCTACATACTAAATCATACATCACATGTACATTAAAATTAGGAGATCATTTATGCAAGGTGTGTCAATATTCATCAGCTATTAGGCATGCTCAGTTGTTTGTTTTGAGTTCTGGGCCCTTTTCATGGCTCCTTAGTACAATAGGTTCTTTCCTATTTTTCAGTTCAGTTTGCCTTTCCTGTTATCCCATTCAGCTAAGTTTTCCTGTTAAGCTAGGTATCTCCTTTTACAGGAGATAAATGTTTTTATGTTTTTGTATTCTTCCATTTCCCACTCTGGAGACCTGGCTAATTTCTGCCTACGTGTCTATCTTACATCCTTCCTTTATGGTACTATATCCTAGTTCCCCATTGTGGTTTCTTTGGCAAGCTTGTTTTTTTCTACTCTGTAAATTTCCACTGCACAGCAGATTTGATTGTCCCTGAAGATTCATCATATTGATGGACACTTATTAACCAGCATCCTAAATTTAGATTTGTTTCTTGGGGTTATATTTTAGGCTTAAATCACCAGAAGTAAAATATATACTTCTAATTTTAGAATGTCATCAAGTTGCTTAATGAAATTACATTGTACTTTTTATTTGCAAGTGTATTGCAGAAAATGTTTGAGACATTCATACCTATGAGATTCTTGGATTATTTGTATCTGGCTTTCTAGAAAAGTATAATATGAAATGCAAGAAGACTGAATAGAGACTACTGAGTTTGAATAATAAATACTATATATGTGCTTTGAAGGTTTCCCCTGAGAAAGGCTTCTCTGAAGTATTTAACTGTATTGTGAATTCAAATGAAATTCAATACATCTGTCCTGAAGGAATGTCCCTATATTTTAAATAAATAAATTTCAACAAAAATGGGAGCCTTTGGGAGCTTAAAAAAGGAAATATTATTGCCGTTGTTACAAATACTGTAGGCTACTTTAGAGGACACTCAGTCATTTGGACCTAGGAGCAATATTCAAATGGTGCTTACACATGGGTTTGCTGTAACATCTAGCAAAGTCTGGGCTTCATCTGTTGGTGAGTACCAATGTTTGCAAGAGAGATCAAGATTTAGTGTTGCAACAGACAATTCACAATAATTATTAAACACAGTCGAATCTTCCTTCTGAGATAAAAGTTGAAAGCCGTTTTTGGAAATCTAGGGAACACAGTTCCTAAAGAAGCAACTTGCTAGATTCTATTTTCCTGTCCTTCCTGTCCTGAAACTGATGCACCCTGATTATGCCAGTACACTGTGCTTTCTAGCTGATGAAAAGCAGGCAACAATTATTTATAATGGTAACAGAAATGTGTTGTTTGGTAATATAAATATGCAAATCTTTTTGTATAAAAATGGTGTCCCCATACTGTCAGTGCTCTTGGCTTTAACTTTTTATTTGTTTTTAAATTTAATGGTTTTAATGCTTTGGTATTTGTACTTTCACACTATTGTAAGCTGCCCAGAGTCACTCTGGTCAATGAGATGGGAAAGAAAGAAAGAAAGAAAGAAAGAAAGAAAGAAAGAAAGAAAGAAAGAAAGAAAGAGAGAGAGAGAGAGAGAGAGAGAGAGAGAAGAAAGAAAGAAAGAAAGAAAGAAAGAAAGAAAGAAAGAAAGAAAGAAAGAAAGAAAGAAAGAAAGAAAGAAAGAAAGAGGGAGGGAGGGAGGGAGGGAGGGAAATGATTTGTAGTGAATGGGTAACTATTTTGTATACTACAATGAGGAGAATGGAACTTAAAATTAATGTATCAAAGACCAAGGTAAGGCAGAGCTAAGTTGAATAAAAATTATAAAATAAAAAATAATAGAGGGCAGCGTATGTTTATGGGTGGGGACACTTGCTGGCAATTTCTTAAACTCTGCCATTTCCTGGGCTTCATTTTTGGAACAGATGCATCTGTTTTAAAGAGATGTCAGCAGATACATTCATGTTCAATCACCTTTCTGCTTAAAATCTTGATTGCCTCACTGCCCGTGAATGTACTAAAAAAGGAAAAGTGGATGGAGAAATTTTAAGATGTGCAAAAGTAGCAGGTTTATTGACTAAGGAGCTTTGTTTGGTGAAACCCAGTATACC
Organism: Vipera ursinii; assembly: GCF_947247035.1. Lineage (NCBI taxonomy): Eukaryota > Metazoa > Chordata > Lepidosauria > Squamata > Viperidae > Vipera > Vipera ursinii. The sequence continues at coordinate 182,618,345 of NC_139512.1, forward strand.
CAGCTTCTTGGGCACCCATAATTACCCCTGATTGGCCCCAATTCTGTCAACCTTCTGGAAGGCCTTCAAAATGTGGATGTGCGTGGAGCCCATTAAATGGTTGCACTATAAGTTTAGATGGCATTCTTCCTTTTTTGTTGTTATTGTAGTTTTTAACTCTTTTAATTTGTTTTATGGTTGTTTTGTGGTTAATTTGCATTTTATTTGTGTATGCTCAATAGATGGGCAACCATATAAATTCAATAAATAATGTTGATAAAAAGATATCCACCCAGATGCAGTTGAATCTGACCCCCAAAAGGAAACTTAATTGTGAGGAAGAGATTAATTAATATAATTAACTGAGTTCCATCTGGGTGGTTAAACCATGCAATAATATATTGGGGGATAAGATCTGATAACCAATGGCATGGATAGATTCAAAAAACTGTAAAGACAAAAAAAGGAAGGCCATAAAAGAAAGTTTTTAGAACTACTTTTAGCCATAATGTTTGAAATTTAGAAGATAGGATGGATAGAATCAGTCTAACTTGGCAACAATAGCATTTAAACCAGTAATCTTTATTTAGTTGCCAAGTTCTTAATCCTTGTTTGGCCAGTCTCAAGTCTCAAAATTACCCTGGATACACATCTTGGGGCATGGAGCAGTGCTTTGATCAACTTGGTTTGAACCTCTTCCTTTGATCTAAACTTGGGGAGAGACTTAGCTGGGAATCATAAAGCAATTGAACTAGAGCAGAGATGTCAAACACAAGGCCCAGGGGCCGGATCCGGCCCGCGAAGTGGTTTCATGTGGCCCGCGAAGCCATCCTGGAAACAGTGAGGGAACGGCCCCCACTGCCTTGATCCTGGCCCAGAGACCCTCAGATCTGTCCCACTCCTGCCCAGACCCCCATAGGCACCTTTGATGCGAACGATGTAGAGCTGACCATGCCCACCCAGTAGTCCATATGCACTTTAGCCACGCCCACCCAGGCCACACCCACCCGCCCCCCTGAGGGCAACTGCAATGCTGATGCGGCCCTCAATGAAATTGAGTTTGACACCCCTGAGCTAGAGATTTAGTTGTGAATAGTTTTAAAGCTATAGGGGTGAATTCTCTGCCTTTAATGTGAGAAAACATTAAAATGGCTGAAGCATTTTAAGCCTACAAGATCAGAGTCAGTATGTGCAGTCTGTGACTCCCTTGTCTTGAAAAACCATATCCAAGAATTTAAAAGCCCTTAACTGCTCAATCTTTTGCCCCTCTATCACCTTTCAGAGCTTCTTGAATGTTTTAGCAAAGACCATTGATTTGATCTTTTGATAGTTTATCAGATGCTGGTGATTCTTATAGTAGCATACAAGGTGTTAAAAGTGTATCTAAGGCCAATTAGAGTTCTAGAAGTAATGGCTGCATGTTCTGCATAAAATAATAGCGGAATGTTCATATTTGCAATTCTAGGAAATGATATCTTGGATCTGAAATTTCCTTAGCCAATGAGTTTATGTATAAAATAATTAGGGAAAGAGCAAAAATACAGCTCTGCATAGCTAGCTCTTCTGTGTATGCTTTCTAGGGGCCCTATGTGTTGAATTTGTACTCTAATCTTGCATTTTTATATAGTCTCTGGAATAGAAGCAATAATCAGGATTTTTAGTGCAAAAATAATACACTTTGAAAAGATCATGGATAAAAGTTACTTTAAAACTTTTATAAATAAAAAAGAAACTATACCACAACATACCAAAAAAACCACTGCAAAAGACAAACTAGAAACAAAAATTAAAATAAGCAAGAAAATGGTAAGAGAATACCTATTCGACCTTGACGAACATAAATCACCGGGACCCAACAGATTACATCCCAGAGTTCTGAAGGAGCTGGCAGATGTTATTTCAGAACCATTGCACCATATTTTTCAAAAATCCTGGAGCACTGGGAAGGTACCTGAGGATTGGAAAAGGGCTGATATGGTTCCCATCTTCAAGAAAGGGAAAAAAACAGACCCAGAAAACTACAGACCAATCAGTCTAATATCAGTCTAATATCCCAGAATCTTCCTGGGAAGATCCTGGAAAAGATAATCAAACCCTTTGAGTCCTAGTGGATGATCACTTGACCATGAGCCAGCAGTGTGCAGCAGCAGCCAAAAAAGCTAATACAATCCTGGGCTGTATAAACAGAGGCATAGAATCAAGATCACACAAAGTATTAATACCACTTTATAAAACCCTAGTGAGACCACACCTGGAATACTGCAGCCAATTTTGGTCACCATATCACAAAAAAGATGTTGAGAGTTTGAAAAAAATTCAGAGAAGAGCATTAAGATGATCAAAGGCCTGGAGACTAAAATATATGAAGAACAGCTGCAGGACTTGGGTCTGGCTAGTCTAAAGAAAATAAGAAATAGGTATTCCAGTATCTGAGGGGCTGCCACAAAGAAGAGGGGTTCACGTTATTCACCGAAGCACCAGAGGGCAGGACAAGAAACAATGGTTGGAAACTGAACAAAGAGAGAAGCAACCTGGAATTAAGGAGAAAGATCCTGACAGTGAGGACAATTAATCAGTGAAACAGCTTGCCTCCAGAAATTATGGGGAGACTAGACAGTTATTTTTCTGAGATGGTATAGGTTCTCCTGCTTGAGCGGGTGGCTGGACTAGAAGACCTTCAAGGTCCCTTCCAGTTTTATTCTATTCTATTGTAAATGCTTTATCTATAATAAAGTTGAAGACTTTTAATTCCAACTTGGTGGTTAACAGCAATACTGTCTATGTACTCATGAGAAGATTATTGCATAGAACAAATCTTTCTTAATTTAAAAATAATTTAGTGAAGAAACATCACTATAATAATTATAGTCATCAAAGGCAAGAATTAGTCTATAATCATTGGATCAAGTTTTAGAAGAATGGAGTTGAAAGGTGTTCAGTTATATGCTAATAAATGTGGAGGAGTTATAAATATCTGTAGGACAGCACCACAGAATTATTTAGGAACTAAACTAAGCACTATATGATCTTAAAACAACTTCTAAATTGATTAGAAATTAGAAATTAAATTAGAATTAGTTCTCTTTAGAATTGGGGGTGGGATTCTGTCCAGCCTATACCTGGTGTTATCTAATGCCTTTCGTTTAAATTAGGTCTGAGCTTACACAGTGTTTGAGGGCAACCATGGTCAGCTGGGTGCTGTCACCTTCTGAGGCAGTTTTTCAATATCAATGATTAAATTGCAACAAGAGATCAGGACCTGCAATTTTTTCAGGTTTATGTGTTGTAAATGTATGTGGAATCAGTGTACAGAACAAGATATTCATTAATATTTAATAAATTAATATTAAAATAAAATAAACACTCTGTCTTTAGCCAGATGACTGCTGTAGGCAATCCCAAAGCCATCCAGCCTGGAAACACCTGATGTACACTCCTATCTTCCAAACTGTATGGATTAATAGAATCATAGGGATGGAAGAGACCTTGGAGGTCTTCTAGAAACTTGTCCAAACACCCTGCCCAAGGGAGGAGACCTTATTCCATCCTGGATCAATGGCTGTTCAATATATTCTTGAAAACCTCCAGCAATTAAGTTCCCACTGTTGTAAGGCAATTTTGACCAGTCATTCTCTCTCAGTGTTAAGGAGAAGGCAAGAGCAAACTGCTTCTGAAAATGCCTAGATAATTTGTAGTTGCCTGGAATTGCCTCACAAAACAAAAAGCTGAAAGACAGTTTCCAAGGAAGGTATCACCAAATTTGGTTGAGAGATATGGAGGGCTGGTGTTGTGACAAGAATGCTGGTTGGTCCTTTCCTTGAAATAGTATCATCTATTGGAGCGCAGGAGGTGTGCTTATTGAACACACCCCAAGATTAAGAATTTTTTTGTTGTTTAAGTTTTAAAAATGTAGTTCTTTTCTCAGGCATTGAGCTGAGATGCTAAATAAGCCTGGTTGTGCAGTTGAAGTTTGTATGTTTGTTAGGATCTCAGCTGCATTATATTACGTAATAATGTTGCAGTTACTTTTATCTGAAGAGGAATTATTATGATTGTAATTGCTTTTAGCTGTCTAGCACTATAGAAGCAAGATGGGCAGCCATATAAATAATTTAAAGAAAACAAATACATTTATTTGGCAGCTACTCATACAATATTTCAGTAACAAGCTCTATTCTTTAGATTCTGTGAGCAATCTCTTTTACAAAAAGCAAACAGTCATAGACAAAGATAGACTACAGAGTAAATCTTTATCTCTCTTATGATCAGAAAGCTATATCATGCTTAATTCATTGGATACATACCTTCAACTTTGTCTATGATGCACTCTGTAACTGATACTGTAGTCTTCAAGAAGCTGCCTTCCTGCTTTACAAAGCAATATGGATGTCAGACTACTATGAATAAAAAATAATAATAGCCATATTGCTTTATTTCATTTCTGATTCTTTCTCAGTAGTATCAACCAGTACTTGCAAGAACTTTCCAACAGCTTCTTCTCTCCAAACCAGCTTCAGAAGCAGCCACACATAAAAACCACATTACAGGAGATTAGTTTGATTTGTTGACTAGAAACAGCCTAGGGCTTAGCAAGTGCCCAGTTTTCATAGTTTTCAAGAGCTATTCTTTAGCTGGTTACCCTTGTGCTATGAGGATGAATATTCTTTATAGTTAATTATAAAACATTGACAGTAAGCCTCTATACATTAGTCATTTTTAAATTGTTCTCATCAGCTTTAATATCACATATTTCAAATGCTTGAAATTTTAATTTTTAATTTTAATTTTTCAGATTCCTTTTTCAAGCCTGTATATATCAAATGCATATAAAGTATTTTTAAAGAATTTCTTTAATGTCAAAATAAGGTTTGTGTGATTGTGATAGGCTTAGTCTGCCAATACCTTTTACAATTGCCTAATGCTGTTCAGGAGTCTAAATTAAACCAAATCATGACTATTATCTAGTACTAAATTAATATTGTTTTCCTGTAACATTTAGTATTATTTATTTATTATTGGGACTTATATGCCGCCCTATCTCCCGAAGGACTCAGAGTTTACTCATGTAAACTCATTGTCAGAACCCATTCCTATTTCATTTCTATCTATACCCTCTAACCCAAAAGCAAATATCACCTTTCCCTGGGTTCTGCCAAGGGAAAGGGGGGATGTGCCTGCGGGTTTATTGCCTCTGTTTCCTCTATCCCCTAAAATGTAACCTTTTGCTTTTGTTTATTGCCTTTGCTTCCTCTATCCGCTACAATGTAACATCTTGCTCCCCTGTTCTATATCTCTCTCTGAACTTATCTCCCTAATCTGTCAGTGAGAACAAGGGAAGGAATAAAGAATGTAACATCTGTGCCTGGTTTATTTCTATGATCCCAGAGGAAGGTGTGAAGAACCATCAACCATCGCTGTGTGATCTGGAGACAGACCAATGTTATCTCCCTTTTTCCCACGATGTACCTAACACCTGGGGATTGGTCGTCCCACACTGGCTGGATGGACTATGGGGTGGGGTCTTGCTTGGGGATGCCGTAACCAATCATTCTGCACGGAAAATCTCAGATCCTGCCTATAATGCCTGCTATCAACTACTCTTAATAAAAATTCCTGCTGGAAGAATTCACTTCCAAGAGTTCTGCTTTCTTAAGTTGTGGGATTGAAGTGGGTCCTGACATTAGACAGGACCTGCAGTAATAGTCAACCTGGAAGGAAGACCCTTACTGGGGGACTTTGCAAAATCTACAATGTTGGACAATGGGGCATGGAAGGAAGAACCCACCCTTCCTCCGGCCGGGACCCTGCTAGCTGTCGGGATCCGAGATGTCCTACTCCTTGGAACAAGAAGTGGTGAATGCACAGCCACAAACTTCAGTGGTTGATGGGTATTGGAAAGAAAGACGAGTGGGAGAAGAGGCCGAGAAAGGTGACCCAGAGATGCAGCTACCAACCTGGATGGAAGCAAGAAATGGAGAGATCCCTTCAGCCTTAGGGAAGAGGAAGGAGATCACATGCAGCACTCAAATTGGATCTTAGAGAAAGCTATTGACCTGATGAAAAGGACCCTCAGCTATCTCAGGGATGAGAAACCTGAACCCCATAGCCGTACCATCACCTTGGGCTGCAGCCAGAGAAACACTGAGGGAGAATCAGAAGCTGAAGTCCTGGGGACGTCCGCTGAGACTGCCAAGACAGCAGCTACCACTTCGGCAGCCCCCACTCTCCACTGACCCGCAGCTGCTGATCGGGATGGGAGACATCACCGTCGACAGCGAAGGTACCGATCCATCCAAAGATTCCTACTGTTGGACGCGAAATTCAGGGGAGAGTCGCAATACTTGGGGTTCTTCCTAACCCAAGTGCTCAGCTATATGGAAGAATATGGATGAGACATCCCCAATGACAAAGCCCATATCCGTATCGTGCAATCCGCTCTGGACGGGGCGGCCACAGACTGGATGGTGAACCTGCATGATTCCAATGCCTCAGAGCTCCACAACTTCAACCACTTCATGTCCTCACTAAGAAGGTGATTTGAGGACCCCTTGGCTGACCAAAAAGCCCACAAGAAGATCAAAACAGTGAAGCAATGCAGATGCCCAGTAGTTGAATATATGCAAGAATTCTGGGCTATAGTCAGCAAACTGAACTAGCCGGAAGACATCCTCCTTAGTCACTTCAAAGATGGCCTAAACTATGACCTGTATGATGTTTACCTAACCCGAGGGAACCCATTCCAATTAGAGGAATGGTACATGCTAGTGGAGGAAGCAGAGATTGACCTACTGATGAGGCACCTCCAAGGAAAACCATGGGGCTATGTGTCCCCTGAACTGTCATGCGAACCAGCAAAACCACCGGCCAGAGCCAAGAAGTCAACTGACTGCTTTAATTGTGGGGGAGAGGGGCATTGTGCCGTAGAGTGCTGCTCAAAAGCCCCTCAACACAACCCAGATCGATCACTGACCAGAAAATCAGGGAAGTCCCCAGCCAAGCCATGAGAACCCGCCATGAAGGCAACAGAGGCTGTAGAGTCCCCACCCTCTGCCAAGTGTGGACAGGGAACTCCAGCCTACATCACAGGGTGACAGATTCCTTGGACGACAACTTGGAGAGCAAACACCTGGTAAGTGGCCCCATTGCGCCCATCCTCAAGACAGTGACTATATTATCCCCCTCCATGTCCAAAGCTGTCAAAGTGAAAACCCTAATAGACTCTGGCTGCACCCACTGCCTCATTAGCCTGATGCTAGTGGGAAACTTGGGCATCTCGGTGAGGAGGTTGAAACAGCTGATCTCATTTGGCCAGTTAGATGGGTCCAAAGCAGAGTGGGTACCAGCTACCCTAGCCACTTTACCAATCCATCTATCTCTGGGGAGCCACGAAGAAGACATAACATTCATAGTAACGACAGGCATGGAATGCACAGTGATCCTAGGGCTGGCATGGCTAAAGAAATGGAACCCCTGGGTAAACTGGAGAACAGCAGAGCTCAGATTCCCAAAAGGGGATCATGCAAACTCGACACCCAAAGGAGCCCTACCAAAACCAGGAGTGGAGAAAGCATCAGTGGGAGAGGAAAAGAGGCCACCCGGAATACCGGAGTAATACCAAGGCCTTGCTGATGTTTTCAGCGAGGAACGGGCAGATGAGCTTCCTCCTCACTGACCCACAGACTGTGCCATAGAAATCAAACCTGGGGCAAAACTCCTGAAGCCCAGATTGTACTCCATGAGCCCTAAAGAGCAGGAGGAGATGAAAAGAAAAACTTAGAAAGGGGATTTATTGAACCTGCCAACCCCAAAGTAGCCGCCCCAATCCTTTTCAGAGAAAAGAAGGATGGTACTTTGTGCTTGTGCATGGAATACCACACCCTGAATGTAACCTGAAAGCAACCTGTACCCCCTACCCCTCATGAAGGACATGCTATCCCACCTATTGAAAGGAAGAATTTTCACCAAACTAGTCCTAAGTGAAGCGTACTACCACATTAGGATTAAGGAAGGGGAGGAATGGAAAACTGCATTTAATTGCCCGATGGGATGCTACCATTTCAATGTTTTGCCATTTGGACTGCAAGGTGCCCCTGCAGTATTTATGCAATTAATCAACAAGGTGCTAAGGGAGCACCTATTCAAGGAGGTCCTAGGTTATTTAGATGACATCCTTATCTTCACCAAATCCAAAGAGGAGCATGTCAAACTGGTCAGGGCAGTTTTAAAGAAACTGCAAGCTGCCCATCTATATGCCAAACTATCGAAATGCGAATTCCACCAGGAAAAAATAGACTATCTGGGTTATTGCATATTCCCACAGGGCATTGAAATGGACCCTGAGAAGATCAGGATGGTACTAGAATGGGCACCGCCCCGCACAAGAAAGCAATTACAGTTACTTGCGCTTCGCAAACTTTTACCACCAATTCATCCCTTTGTTTACCCAAATAGCTCTGCCCATCACGAACTTGTTAAAAATGAGGGGAGAAACCTCAGTGAAACCCAGCCAGCCACTGAAATGGACAATGGAATGCCAAGCAGTGTTTGAGACATTAAAAAGACTCTTTTCTGCCGAACCTGTACTGAGGCACCCAGACCCAGATAAACCTTTTGTGATACAGGCAGACACAAGCGATGTGGCGGTGGGGGCTGTACTATTACAAGAAAATGAAGGGGCACTTCAACTGAGCATGTACACGTCCAGGAAACTTTCAGAGATGGAGCAACACTGGGCCGTGTGGGAAGAAGAAGCGTACGCTGTGAGATGGTCATTACTCATGTGGCGCCATTTCCTGAAGGGAATAAAATCCCTTTTCAGGTCTGGATGGATCTCAAAAGTTTGGAAGCACTATAAACACTCAGAAAGCTCACCCCTAAACAAGCCCGCTGGTCCCAGCACTTTCACCAATTCTGCTTTATGCTCAAACACTTGCCGGGGGGAAAGAACTTCCTGGCAGATGCCCTGTCTCGTATGTTCCAATATAACAGCACATGAGCCACCGGTCCTAGCCCATTCATGCCCGAACTACAACTGGCAGCACCAGTAAGTACCAGGGCCTAAGCTAAAATAAAGCCGCAGCTGGGTAGCCAAACCGGAATCAAATTCTGGAAAACTTTAGAAACAGATGAATGATTTCAGAAGAACAAATGTGTGCATGATCAAGGACCCAATATTTCATTGCAGCTTGCTGAAATGAGAACAACAGTCGCCCTTACGGCCAAAAATCCGCCTTCCGCCAAATCATGGTTGAAGGAGAACAACACTTCGAAATAAAAGAAATCCTAGATTCTAGGAAATACCATGGGGCAACCCAATACCTAGTAGCGTGGAAACACCTTCCCTCTTCACAGAACGAGTGGGTCCACAAATGATATGTTAGAGCACCCAAACTGCTAAAAAAGTTTCATACAGAATTTCCCAAAAAATCCGACTAACCTATATACTTGTTTTGTTTTCTCTACATGTGGAGCTCTTCTATTTTCAAGGGGGGCAGGATGTCAGAACCCATCCCTATTTCATTTCTATCTATCCCCTCTAACCCAAAAGCAAATATCACCTTTCCCTGGGTTCTGCCATACTCCCAAGGGGGAAGAGGGATGTGCCCATGGGTTTATTGCCTCTGTTTCCTCTATCCGCTAAAATGTAACCTTTTGCTTTCGTTTATTGCCTTTGCTTCCTCTATCCTCTACAATGTAACATCTTGCTCCCCTGTGCTATATCTCTCCCTTTTTCTCAATGTTATCTCCCTTTTTCCCACGATGGACCTAACACCTGGGGATTGGTCGTTCCACACTGGCCAGATGGACTATGGGGTGGGGTCTTGCTTGGGGGTGCCTTAACCAATCGTTCTGCATGGGAAATCTCAGATCCTGTCTTGTTATGCCTGCTATCAACTACTCTTAATAAAAGTTCCTGCTGGAAGAATTCGCTTCCCAGAGTTCTGCTTTCTTAAGATGGGGGTTGAAGTGGGTCCTGACACTCATATCTTATAAAGCTTTGCTTAATGATCCCTTTGAGATATGCCAGGGAGGATGTGCTTTTTTTGTTTTTTGTTTTTTTGCTTTCCTTGACAATATGCTTTTTAAATAGTATGAGGTAGGGTTTATCTCTATGTGTCTGTTGATGGCTGATTTGTTAGAATGCTAGACTCTCAGAGTTTATCTAGAAGTATTTTGGGAGTTGCCTTGATTTAAAAATATGAAGAGTTTTCCAGTTGAAATTGTGATTGAATTTGTCTCTATATTGAGAGAAGAATTTTCTGACTGTCACTTTGTGGGTGTGTTGTGCCAATCTACCTATCTGTCCTATAAAATGACAGTTAATCTTTACACCAAATCTTGTAGATGACTTTTTTTTTTGTTCTTTGGTGACTGGTCCTTGTGAGTTTACTTAAGGTTTTTGGAGGGATTTTGTTAGTTTTATGGTGCAATGATGTCAAGAGATTGTAGTACTTTGCTGGTTGTTTTAGATTATGTTTTTGATGGAAGCAGGAAAAAAAAGAACTTGGAGTACCTCTCCCCCTAGTAATCAGCACCCAGATAAACAGGAATCAGCAGTAGGTATTCTGTCAGGAAAGAATCCACACCCCAACCAAGACTGCTGGACAAGCTACTAAATATAAACCGCTAATAAACTTCACTCTTTGACAGACTGATGATGCTACCTAGCCTGGTAATAAAATGTTTCCAGGTATTTAATGAAGATCAAAGAACATCAAAAAGCAAAGATTGAGCACTGAATTATACATATTCTCTACTATTAGATTTCATAGATTGGCTTTCTCCAATCTTTCAGATGTTTTACAACTTTGTTTAATGTTTTTAGGTTTAAACCAGTATCCATCTAGCATATTCATTGCCAATCTTGTTTTCTAGCATCTCCAACTATACCTAGCATGATTGATTTTTTTAAGGAATGTGAATATATAACATGGTCATATAAGACAGCCTTAGCTTAATAATATTAACTTCCTTGGATATTTTTTTTATTAAAGAGTTTTACAAAAACAAAATTTTACCATATATTCCCAAATCCCTCCCACTCCAAACCCGCCCACTTCCCCCCCCACTTCCCAGAGCTAAATACAGTATTATAGTTACAATAATCATATTCTAAATAAAAATTATGCATAATATACAATTAACCAAATTCATAATGTGCTTTAACTCCCCTTTAACATAACTACAAACAAAGTACCAATAACAATATCCCACTAAAATCTACTCATAAGCTAAATGGAACTTTTTAGTCCCATATTTGTTCTGAATATAATTTATCCATCTCCTCCAAACTGAAATATATCTTTCCTGTGAATGATCTTTCAAATAAGCAGAAATCTTAGACATTTCTGCAAGATTCGAAACTTTAAACACCCATTCTTCTATAGTGGGCAAACTATCCTTCTTCCAATATTGTCCCACCAGTAACCGTGCTGCTGTTATCATGTTCAACATCAAGTTAGTTTCCTTAACATCACAATCTACAACAATACCCAATAAAAAGAATTGCGGAGAAAACTTTATCTTTCTCTTAAAAACCTTTTGAATGTTCCACCAGATTTTAATCCAAAAAGCTTTTATATTTCTACAAGTCCACCACATGTGAAAATAGGTAGCTTCTAAACTACCACACCTCCAACATTTAGACTGTAAATTAGGATACATGTTGGACAACTTCTTGGGATCCAGATGCCATCTATAAAACATTTTATAAAAATTTTCTCTTAAATTTTGAGCCTGAGTAAATTTAACATTTCTGACCCAAATTATCTCCCAGGTGTCCAACGAAATTGGTTCCTGAATATTTTGTGCCCACTTTATCATGCAGTCTTTAACCAGTTCCGTTTCCGAATCCAATTCAATTAAAGCATTATATATCCTCTTTATATGTGCACAATTTAAATCTCTAATTTGCTTTACTAAATTTTGATCTGTAATTGTGATGCCAACCTTTTGATCTGACTTCCACCTAACTTTCAATTGGGTATATTGAAACCAAGAGTAACTTATGTTTTCTTGTCTTAACTCCTCTAATGGTTTAAGTTGCCAATCATTCCCTTGCAATCTAAGTAGTTCCTTATAAGAAACCATATCCATACTCACTCCCATAAATACTCCCTCTATCGCGTGTCCAGGAATTCCCCAAATCGGTATTTTATAATTTAACTTATAGTAATACTTTTTCCAGACACGCAATAAAGCACTTCTAAGAATATGGGATTTAAAAGCCCTGTCTACTTTCTTATCATAAAGCAAGTATGCATGCCATCCATATACCAAACCCCATCCCTCAAGATGAAGTATTCTCTTGTTAGTTAAATTAAGCCAATCACTAACCCACGTCAAGGCAACTGCATCATAATACAATTTCAAATTTGGCACCTTGAGTCCCCCTCTTTCCCTGGCATCTTGTAAAATCTTAAATTTAACTCTTGGTTTTTTCCCCGCCCAAATAAATTTGTTAATACCCTTCTGCCATTGATCAAGGTTGGCATCCTTTTTCAATATAGGTATCATTTGAAACAAAAAGAGAAACTTTGGTAGAACATTCATTTTAACAACTGCAATTCTTCCCAGTAATGATAATTGTAATTTTTTCCAATTATTTAAGTCCCTTTGTACCTTCAATCATAGTGTTTCATAATTATTCTTATACAATTTTACATTTGAGGCTGCAATATATACTCCTAAATATTTAACCTTCTTCACTATTTCAAAACCTGTTAATTTAGATAACATATCCCTTTCACTCATAGATAAGTTCTTAGATAATATCTTAGTCTTATTACTATTCACCTTAAACCCAGAAACCTTACCATACTGAGTTATAATTTCCATCAAATCTACTGTAACGGTTGGGATACTGTCACAACCAAGTCATCAGCAAAAGCTCTCAGTCTATAATCATTCTGTTTTATTTTAATTCCCTTTATCATAGAGGACTCTCAAATTTTAATTAATAAAATCTCTAATGTCAAAAAAAACAATAATGGTGAAAGGGGGCAACCCTGTCTTGTACCTTTTTCAATTTTAAAAGTCTCTGTTAATCCCCCATTAACTATAATTTGTGCAGTTTGTTGTTGATATATAGCTTTAATCGCATGTAGAAAACCTTCTCCAAAATTCATCTCCTCAACAACTCTTAATAAAAATTGCCAATTCAATTGGTCAAAGGCTTTCTCTGCATCCAAAAATATCAATGCTGCGGGGACTTGGTTGTTCTTATCCAAATATTCAAGCAAGTTAACAATTTGTCTAACGTTATATTTCATATACCTCCCAGATATAAATCCTGATTGATCACTATGAATCATTTGTTTCAAAACTTGCATTAATCTATTAGCCAATACTTTAGCAAAAATCTTATAATCTGTATTTAAAAGCGATATAGGTCTATAATTTTTAGATTGAGTAAGGTCTTGATCCTCCTTTGGAATCAATGATACAAAAGCTGTCCTCCATGATGGAGGAACTACACCTCCAGTCTGAATTTCATTGAACAAAATCTTTAAGGGTTCAATCATTTCCGGCAACAACTTTTTATAGTAAATTGCTGTTAATCCATCTGTTCCCGGAGCCTTGCCCAATTCCAACTGTTTAATAACTAAAGAAATTTCTTCTGATGCAATTGGGCAGTTCATCTCAAGTTGTTGTTCTTGTGAAAGTCTTGGAAAATGAGCTCCCTGTAAATACTTGTCTATATCTAAAGCTTGTATATTTTCTTTAGAATATAATTTCGAGTAAAAATCTAAAAAACTCCTCTTAATCAAATTTTGTTGGTAGACTTCTTTTCCTTTATATTCTATTTTATCTATAGTACGTGATTTCTGTTTTTTCCTTAATTGATAAGCCAGCCATCTACCAGGCTTATTGGCGTTACAAAAAGTATTGTGTTTTGCATAGCGCAAATTAGTTGCTACCTGATCAGCCAATACCATATTAAATTGTTCTTTCAATAAATGTATTGAGATCTTTAAATTATTATCCAATGGATTCAAAATGAACTTTTTCTCCTTAGTTTTAATCTCTTCCTCAATATCTAAACGTTTTTGCATTTGCTTACGCCTATAAGCATTATTCATATAAATCAAAACCCCTCTCATATAGGCTTTACTAGCATCCCAAACCATTTCCATCGAGGTACCTTTATGCATATTTGTGACAAAAAATTATTTCATATGTTCTCTACATTTCTGCAAGAACAAGTCATTTGTAAATAAATTCTCCAGGACCTCCTACTAGCGTCTTCAGCAAAGAACTCCAACCAAACAGGACTATGGTCAGACATTGTCCTAGGAAAAATCTTAACGTTCTTAACCGAAGAAGAAAGATCAGTAGTAATCAAAATAAAGTCAATCCTGGAGAAAGATTTATGTCTATCCGAAAAAAAGTAAAATCTCTGTCTCTCATATTCCTTTCCCGCCATACATCTCTTAATTCCAGATCTTCCTTCAAATCAAAAAAAGCTTTAGGCAATTTTGAATTAAAAAAGTTTTTAGAAGATCCCTTCTTGTCTTCAGATGGCACCAAAACCCCATTCCAGTCCCCCATCATAATAACAGATTTGTAATCCAGTTCAATTAGTCTCTGATGTAAAAATTTAACATTTTTTTGCTGTTGTTGATTTGGAGCATATAATCCAATAAGAAGAACTTTCTTTCCTTGTAGTGTTAATTCAATACTAACATATCTCCCTTGTTTATCCGATTCAATCAATCTTGCCAAAAAGTCTTTTCTTAAGTAAATAACCACTCCAGCCTTCTTGTCCGAAGCAAAAGATGCAAAATGTGTTCCCAATCGGGAATTAATCAAATATTTTTGATCTTTTAATGCAATATGTGTCTCTTGTCAGCAAACAATGTCATTTTTATGTTGTTTCAGATAAAAAAATTCTTTCTTTTCTGTGGTGAATTTAACCCATTAACATTCCATGTCAGGAACTTCACCATCTCTGGTGACCATGAGCCTTTGGAACATGGCCTGAAGATCAGCTGTTGCTCTCTTCGGATGTGCTCCTCCCACAGGCTCTGAAACGGCCGCATCTTGTGTAGCTGGACCAGTTACAGGCTTTTGTTTTTGCTCTTTTTCCATACGCTTATATGCAGCTCTTGTCATCCTCTGTTCTTTTGGATCTTCCTTTAATGCCAAACTATGCTCTATGGCCTCCGCCTTCTGCATCTCCTCAAGAGGCAATGACATTGCCCCTTCACTCAATTGTTTATCATCTTGTCTTGCTTCTGTTCTTTTAATTCGGGGAGATGGTGGTAAACCTGCTTTCAGGACCTTAGTGTAGAAATCTTTTGCTTTTAAGATTGTATCCAAATCTGTATCTGGTCCCTGCATAATTTACCACAATTCCAATAGGTATTTCCCATCTGAACTGGATTTGTCGCTTCTTAAGCTCATCAGACAAAAAGGCAAAGTCTTTTCTCTTTCTAAGAATTTTTGAAGGTATCTCCTTTAAAATCATAATATCTTGGCCTGCAATCTGAAATTTTTCCCGATAAAAAGCCTGGATAATAGAATTTCTGGTTGATCTCCTGGAAAAATAAATCACTACGTCTCTAGGTAGACTTTTTTGCCTAGCAATCCAGGAGTTAACCCTAAATGTCTTATCCATTTCCTTAAGTAGTTCTTCAGGTTCACATTTCAAAACAGGAGCCACTGCTCGTGCTATTTCCCATTCCAAATCTTCTTTAGGATTCTCTTTGAGGCCTCTAATACGCAAAGCAAACTCCATGTTCTTGTATTCTGATATAGTAACCTCTTCTTCTGTTCTGTCAATCTTGGCCTCTGCTCTATCAATCTTCTGTTCAGCATCAATAATTTTATTTTCCAAATTCTCCACATACTCCATAACTGAGTCCACACGAACATCCAGGCGTTCTATATGTGCAGCCAAACCCTGGAGTGCAAGCACTATTTCTTCCCTCATCTGGTTGTTTTGGTTAACAAATTCTTCCCTTGTTTCCTTTATTTCTTGCTGCAAAACATGCGTTGACTGCATCACAACTTGCTGAATATCTGTCAGTGTAAATGCAGGAGGTGGGGGAGAGGGTGGTTGTACTGTAGGTTTCATCGAAGTCTGCCCTGCAGCTTGTGGTATAGGTGAGGAAATAACATTGTTAGAAAGCGGAGGCCCTCCCCCACGTCTCGCAGCCATCTCTTAGGTTTCGATTTCCTCTTTCACCCAGCAGAATCAAAGTTCAGGGGGAAAAAAGGGAAGAAAAAATAACAATTCTCCCAAAGTTCTTAACCTTCAATAAGAAGAAAAGGGAACAGGCTTTCAAATAAGCAAAATCCGATACTGGATAAAGTCAGTTGCAAATTGTATCTCTTGCTTTGTAGCGAAATATAACAATTTTCAAACACAGTCACTTCACACAGGAGAGAAACATTCCAGCGCCATTTTTACTCCATTTCAAACTTGAAACTTGAAGAAGATAATGAAACTGAGTTAAAGTTAAAATCCAATTTGAAAATTCAGATCTTCCTGCTTTGCTCTGCCTGCTTTCCAAAGGAACAAAATACTCACAATCCCCTCTAAGCAGCAGGTGCAGTTGTCGCGTCTTGTTCCACTCCTTTTGGAGCGAAGACGTCCTGAGAGTGGAGAAAGCCTGGGCTCCGAGGGGGCTCACCCTGTTATCCCCCAAACTACTTGGGAGAATCGCAGGGGAGCTCTACCTCTACCCAGTCCGGCTCGCCTCTCCCTCTTCTCCCGAGGGAGAAGCTCCAGCATCGCGGGACAGCTGATTTTCGCTGCCTCCGGGCGCTTTGATGCTTCCCAGGATCGGGCGGCTTCAGAACGCTGCCATTTGGCGCGGCAGCGCTACCAGAAGCCCAACTTCCTTGGATATTTTTTTTTTAATTGAAAAGTTTTAACATACATTTTTTCTTTAAAAAATCCCCCCTCCCCCCCCTTCTCCCTCCCCCCCACCTCTCCCCCCTCCCCCCCTCCCCCCCGACTTCCCAGAGCTAAATACAAGGTATATATAAAAAAACAATCATAAACAACCATATACTAACAACTATAAACTCTAAAATCCATCACTCTCTAGCTTATATAGAATAAAACAAACCTTAGTAATATTAAATATATATAAAGAAACTAAAATAGAAAAAGAAAAAAAAGAAAGAAGACTTATTCAAATGCTACATGAAACTTCTTAACCCTATACTTGTTCTGGATAAACTCAATCCATTTTCTCCATTCCATAATATAGCGTTCTTGCGAGTGATCTTTCAAATAGGCCGAAATCTTCGCCATCTCTGCCAGGTCGGAAACCTTTAAAGTCCACTCTTCTATGGTCGGCAGTTCCTCTTTCTTCCAATACTGACCTATCAAAAGTCTTGCTGCCGTAATTAAATTCAACATCAACTTAGTGTCCAAAACTGTAACATCTGTAATTATTCCCAACAAAAAAAGTTGCGGACAAAACTTTATCCTCTGTTTAAAAATCTTCTGCATGTTCCACCAGACTTTTATCCAAAAAGCCTTAACCTTTTTACAAGTCCACCATATGTGAAAATATGTTGTGTCTTCATCACCGCACCTCCAACATTTAGGCTGATAATTCGGATACATACTTGCAAGCTTTTTAGGGTCTAAATGCCATCTATAAAACATTTTGTAAAAATTCTCTCTTAGATTTTGAGCTTGTGTAAATTTTACGTTCCTCACCCAAATCTTTTCCCACGTGTCCATTGTGATAACTTCCTGGATGTTTTGGGCCCATTTTATCATACAATCCTTAACAAGTTCTGTTTCTGAATCAATCTCTATCAATGCAAGATATATCCGTTTAATATGTGCTGGTCCCTGATTTCTAATTTGCTTTATCAAATTTTCATCAGTCATTGTAAAACCATTTTTCTGGTCTTCTTTCCACCTGGCCCGTAACTGAGTATATTGAAACCAGTTTTGAACAACCTCCTCTTCTCGCAAGAGGCTATATGATTTCAAACACCAGACATTTATTTCCAAGCTTAGGATCTCCTTGTACGTAGTCACATCATGTTTGAAACCAGCATGTATATTTTCTATTGCGTGTTTTGGAATTGCCCACAGTGGTATCTTGCGATCTAGCTTATGTCTATACTTCTTCCAAACTCTCAACAATGCCTGTCTTAAAATATGCACTCTAAACACATTGTCTACCTTCTTGTCATACAACAAATATGCATGCCAGCCAAACAACAAATCGTGGCCCTCAAGATTTAATAATCTCTCTTGTGTCAAATTAATCCAATCACTTATTCCTACTAATGCAGCAGCTTCATAATATAGTTTAAAATTGGGCATTTTAAGACCACCTCTCTCACGAGTATCCTGCATAATCTTAAGTTTAACTCGTGGCTTTTTCCCTGCCCAAACAAATTTATTGATACCTCGCTGCCATTCCTCCAAATTAGAATCTTTCTTAAGAATTGGTATCATTTGAAATAAAAATAAAAATTTAGGCAGGACATTCATTTTCACTGCTGCGATCCGTCCCAACAAAGACAATTGCAATTTTTCCCAACTCTCCAATTCTTTTTGAATTTTCCCCCATAGTTTTTCATAATTATTTTTATATAACTTTGTATTAGAGGGCGACAAAAGCACCCCCAAATATTTAACCCTTTTAACAATCTCAAATCCAGTTAACCCTTCTAAAAGGGCCTTTTGCGAAACTGTCATATTTTTGGCCAGAATTTTGGTTTTCTGTATATTAACTTTAAATCCAGAAACCTTCCCATATTGTTTTATTATCTCCATCAGGTCCACAACAGAGTTCTCTGGCTGGGTCACTGTAACAACCAGATCATCTGCCGGTTGCATGAAACCTCTTGGCAAGTTATTATCAATATATTGTCTCAGTTCCTTCATCTCCTTAGGTATCATCGCATACATCCGGGGCTTTGGCAGTTTGGCCCCTAGCAGGATGTCGGTGGCACACACGGTGTGCTGGTGAGGAGGTAGTGCATCACATTCATGCTCGCTGAACACTTCAGCAAAGTCGGCGTACACCTCAGGGAAGGGAGCCTTCCCCCTCGTGCTCTCCTGTTCTATGAGTGCCTCCCTGGCTCTCTCTCTGCCCTTGTTTACTTGTTCCTGGGTAGGCGGTTGCGGGCCAACACCAATCCGTAACTTATGGTAACCCTCTTCCCATCAAATCGTGGGACCCTGTCATGGAGGGGACCATGATGAATTGGAGGACTTCCCAATGGGCCCCCATCTCTAGACTTACTGGCTCTTTGATAAGGGTAGCCCGTGCCCCTCCCAGGAGGGAACCATCCACCTGCTCAAAGCGAATGGGTTTGGCCAGCTGCCTTACTCTGATCTCTACCTTCGCCACTATGGAATTGCTGATTAGACAATGGGAATCTATCAGGGCCCTGTACTACCCATGATGCCCTGTTTGTGGACTCGTCAAGACGATGGGGATGACAAATGGTCGTATGGGTTCATTCACCATCGGATCCTCCATCGGCTTGTCCTCACTGTCATGGGCCACCAGTTGGTATTGTGTGGCAGTAGTCGCCTCCTCCTCCTCTGGGATACCCCTTCGAGGGGCAGACCCCTCTGCCTGATGTGCTGCCTGCAGCTTCTCTGGATTCCACTTGGGTGTGGCCCTGGCTTCCTGGTTGATGTTCAGCGCCGGAGAGAGAGCAGTCAGCATGCAGCCAGGAGCCTCAGCTGCTCAGAGGTCAGGCAGAGGGATTCCCAGGCAAAGGGGGATTCCCTGGTCATCAGGCAATGACATCAGCAGCTTGCTGTCCAACCACGGCCTCACTCGGCTGTCTCCCTTTCCCTTTCTTGAAGTGGCAAGCCCACAGGGCTTGACATTTTTACTTTCTTGCCATATTCACCTCATGATTTTTCCATGAATTTCAGTCATTTGAATTTGTTTCTTTTTCTATTACATATAGAGATGAGGTTTTGTTGATATTGGATAATCTGGGTATGTTCTTTTTGGTGTTGCAGAATTTGAAATTAAAACAGAATACAGAATAACAGAGTTGGAAGGGGCCTTGTAGTTCATCTCGTCCAATCTCCTGCTCAAGCAGGAGACCCTATAACATTTCTAACAAGTGGCTGTCAAATCTCTTCTTGAAAGCTTCCAGTGATGAAGCACCCACAACTTCTGAAGACAAACTGGTTGATTGGTTGATTGTTCTCACTGTCAGAAAATTTCTCCTTATTTATAGGTTGAATCTGTCCTTGATCAGTTTGCATCCATTGTTCCTTGCCTGACCTTTGGGTACTTTGGAAAATAAGTTGTCCTCCTCTTCTCTGTGACAGTCCCTCAAATATTGGAACACTGCTATAATGCCACTCCTGGTTCTTCTCTTCACTAGACTAGCTATGCCCAGTTCTTGCAACCATTCTTCCTATGTTTTAGCTTCCAGGATCCTAATCACCTTTGTTGCTCTTCTCTGCACTCTTTCTAGAGTCTCAACATCTTTTTTATAGTGTGGTGACCAAACCTGGATGCAATTTTCTAGCTATGGTCTTAGTAAATCTTTATAGAGTGGTATTAGTTACTCACGTAATCTTGGTTCAATCCTTTTGTTGATGCAACTTAAGATTGCATCATTGGGATTTTGGCTGTTGCCGGGCACTACTGGTTCATATTTAATTGATTGTCCATTCAGATTACAAGATCCCTCTCAGGTTACTATTATTAAGCCAGGTTTCACTTAATCTGTATGTGTACTTTTGGTTTTTCTTGCCTAAGTGTAAGACTTTACTTTTCTCTATGTTGAATTTATCTTGTTAGATAGGGCCCAGTGTTCAGGTCTGTCGAGATCCATTATCTAGCGTGTTGGCTATTCTTGCCAGCTTAGTATCATGTGCAAATATGATAAGTTCCCTTTATATTCCCTCATCTAAGTCATTTATGAAGATAATAATAATAATAATAATAATAATAATAATAATAATAATAATAATAATAATAGAAGAAGAAGAAGAAGAAGAAGAAGAAGAAGAAGAAGAAGAAGAAGAAGAAGAAGAAGAAGAAGAAGAAGAAGAAGAGGAGGAGGAGGAGGAGGAGGAGGAGGAGGAGGAGGACCTTGGAGGTCATCTAGTCCAACCCCCTGCTCAGGCAGGAAACCTTATACCATTTCAGGCAAATGGCTGTCCAGTCTCTTCTTAAAAACCTCCAGTGTTGGAGAATTCACCACCTCTGGAGGCAGGTTGTTCCACTGGTTAATTGTTCCAACTGTCAGGAAGTTTCTCCTTATTTCTAGGTTGCTTCTCTCCTTGACCAGTTTCCATCCGTTGCTTCTTGTCCTGCTTTCAGGTGCTTTGGAGAATAGCTTGACTCCCTCTTCTTTGTGGTAGCCCCTGAGATATTGGAACACTGCTATCATGTCACCCCTCACTCTTCTCTTCGTTAAACTACACATACCCAATTCCAGCAACCGTTCCCTATATGTTTTAGCCTCCAGCCCCCTAATCATCTTTGTTGCTCTTCTCTGTACCCTTTCTAGAGTCTCGACATCTTTTTTACATCGTGGTGACCAAAACTGGATGCAGTATTCCAGGTGTGGCCTTACCAAAGCATTGTAAAGTGGTATTAGTACTTCACTTGATCTTGATTCTATCCCTCTGTTAAAGCAGCCTAGCACTGTGTTGGCTTTTTTGGCAGCTGCAGCACACTGCTGGCTCATATTGAAGTGATTGTCTACTAGGACTCCGAGATCCCTCTCACAGCTACTACTATTGAGCAAGGTACCACCTATACTATACCTGTGCATTTGATTTTTCCTGCCTAAATGTAGAACCTTACTTTTTTCACCATTGAATTTCATTTTGTTAGATAGTGCCCAGTGTTCGAGTCTGTCCAGATCCTTCTGTATCTTAAGCCTATCTTCTGGAGTATTGGCTATTCCTGCCAGCTTGGTGTCACCTGCAAATTTGATGAGTTCCCCATCTATCTCCTCATCCAAATTGTTAATGAAGATATTGAAGAGCACTGGGCCCAGAACAGAGCCCTGGGACACCCCACTACACACTTTCTTCCATGTAGATGCAGTTCCATTGAATTGAAAAAGACTAGAAACTAATGAAGAGAATGAACACTCTAACTATGTTTAGTTTTTAAAAGAGATTGAAATGGGCTTCCGGTTTTGCGCAATAGCCAAGGGTTTGAGGGGGTCCACACCCTACGGCTGATTTTATGCCTGTTAAGGACCCTAAATGGGCCAGAATTCAACCTGAAGAGGCAGCAAAGAAGGAAGGAAGTCTTGTGGATCATGGATAGATGGCGGTTGACCCAATCGGTCCAGGAAAAGTCTTTCAAAAACCAACAGGAGAAAGGCTAGCCTAACTTCAAAGTCTAGCCAATCTACAAGCAACCGAAGCCCAAAAGCACTATTTTAAGCTTATTGTAAATAACGTGCTTGGATCTGGGTAAGAACATAGATTTTCTCTATTCTACATATTAACTAATTTCCTGGTGAAAAACCCCAAGAAGAAGAAAAAAACCTCTGAAAGTGAGGAGGGGGGAACTTTGCTCCACTCTTCTGCAGATGGAAGTGGCAAATTAAACATTTTATGGCGAGAAATATACTGTAATGAAATGAATATAAGACCTAAATCTGGATAAGTTTGTTATTTGTCTAAAATCTCTTAAGATCTTCATTTTAAACTATGAAAATAAAAGATAACTCTTTATGTTGAAAACTGAAAAAAATGAGCAGGTGCTGACATCTAGTGGTGGATGAAAATTGCAACAACAGTTGCTCTAATACAAGACTAAAGCCTGAGAAAAGTTAATCTGTTCTTATGACCTTCAAAGTTCTAATAATAGAGAACAGCTGTAACAAAAAGAAAACACTCTGGGCTACATATAAAATGAGAACTATAAACTTTTTTAAAGATCTAACCTTTCTTAACTGTGACTCTAAAGCTGTTTGCAGAGAAAGGAAAACCTTGATTTTTGGCTATTATAGAAAATCAGAGATCTGCAGAAAGAATGTATCAAAGAAAAAACAAATACTTTCCAGGAGGAGATGTACAACAACAATGATCTTAAACCACGAGGAAATTAAAAATAATTTTGAAAGTATAAATGAATCCATCTCCAATTTGACTTCATGTCAAAAATATCTCTCAGAGGATAATAATAATGGAGAGGGAGCAGATCAAGTGAATAACTGAATATTCAAATTTCCTTTTGCTGACAAAGAGTTAAATGGGAGACTAGGATAGCTATTTCGAGCTTCGGTGGCCTAGAGTTTAATACAACTGCCTAGTATGCAGGCTGCCTAGGTTTGAATCCCACAAAGGGTATGGCTAGCTTTGTCAGCAAAAAGAAATTTGAATACACAATGTTTTGCAGTAGTAACTTGAACCCTGATTAACGTCCCTAGGTTGGAGCTTCAAGTCAAAAGAAATAATAATAGAACTGCAGTATAGCAAGTTCAAAAAACCCAAGGTGCATCAAACTGGTCTGACTGAAAAAAACTTACACATAATTGAATATAAATTAGAGGAAAGAGATTTAAAGATGGAACCAAGTATGGCTTGACTCAAGTGGAGAAGGATTTACAAGAAACATTGGACATGGAAAAGATAACTTGTACTAAGACTACAAAATAAATCTGAGGATAAGAGAAAAGATGTGACAAAATGGATTGCAGAGCTGTCGGGAGTACCATGAGAAATGGGGAGACAAGGGATGATGAGAGAAACTAAGAGAGAAAGAAAAGACAGGATCTTCAGTGAATATGAAGGGGCAAAATATTTTTACAAAGACATGTTGCTTGATTTGCCTCTTATACTTACAATAACATTTGCAGGATTATGGAAAGACTCTTTGATTCAATGGAATATATTGATTGGGAAATATGTTTGGCAAAAGAAGTGCTAAAGTGAGAATTGAGGAATTAAATGATGGGATGTATCAGAGGGAATATTTAAAAATTAAACACATGTTTAATATGATTGAAGAAATAGAAAGATTTTAGCTTAAGAGGGATGAACCTCCTAAGTAATATAGTATTCTTTCTTTCTTTTCTTTGTTTTTTGATATGAGAAATATAAAAATGTTTGGGATGGACAATATAAAGAAAATGTTTTAGATATTTAAATGTAGTTGACTTTGGTTAATTTTAAAAAAAATTTTGAATAGAGTTAAAAGATTAGATGATTGGATTTATTAAATGGAACATATAAAGATTAAACATATTGTCAGAATCCATTTATATTTCATTTCTAACTCTCCTTCTGTGCAAACCCAAATCTCACCCCTCCTTGGATTCTGCCATTCCCAAGGAGGAAAGGGAATAAACATGGGAGTTTATTGCCTCCATTTCCTCTCCTTAGATGTATCTAGCCTGCCTGTTACCCATCACAATAAGATCGATGAGAGTCATTCTCTCTCTCTGATCTTATGAGCAACTAAGAAAGGGGGTGGAGGGATTCTGGTTTGTTTCTCAGGATGGAATGTGAAGGGGAGGGAGTGATTGTGCTATGAATGGACTGATGGTTCTCCCTTTCCCACAAGGGGCTTGCCACCTGAAACTTGACTGATCCGGAACTGACCAAATGAACTGAGAGGTGGGGTTTTGCTTGGGGACACTTTAAAAATATCGATCTGTGAGGGGATTTTTCAGATCCTTTCTATTATACCCTCTATCATCTATGTCTTAGAGTCCAAGAGTCTTTCTTTCTTAATGTTTAATTATGGGTAAAAAGAACAGAAAAAGTTTGGAAATAAATGTATATTAGTTTACGAGGGATATGTATTTAAAGTAGTATATTATTTTCTTATTCTTTTCTCTCTTGTTTTTTGTTTTGTCTTTTTTTTACTTTTTAAGACATGAGAAATGTAAAAGTGTTGGGATGGCCTGTATGAAGAAAATAGATTTAAATACTTAAATGCAATTAATCTTGATAAAACCTTAACCAGTAAGAATGTTTTGAACATTGTAGGGAAAACAAATTTAAATAAGAATTGTAAACAGGATTTATGACGAGGCAACAAAGATGACCAGATAGAAAAGAAGCATGATATTGATGTGATTATTATTTGTAGAAATTTTAGAAAAACCTTTATATTTAAGAGATTGAAGTGGATGTAGTAATATTTTTCAAATGCCTTTCTTCATATTTCATGTTATCTCCTGAAGCACATGTGTTAAGAGCAAAAGTTTTTTATTTACTGTTCTGACAAAATCCTGGTACTATCTTTTCCCCCTTCTTTTGCTATTTTTCTTAGAGGGAAGTTGCATGTATATTTCTATATGTAACAGTATGTGAAAAGCAAATATTAATTTTATAAAAGGGATACTTTTCACAGATAATTATTTTTATTTAATGATATTAGTTCAACTAATACCAATTCCTTTTTTCCCCTTAGTCCTACTGTTTCTTGGAATATGCCTTTTGGCAGATATATGTACAGATACACAGTATAAAAATGTGTCAAAAGGACACTGATTTGGGGGTGGGTTGGAATTCACAGTCATGCTCCTTTGTGGTAATATAGTTGTTGTTGTTGTTGTTAGCTGCGAAGTCGTGTCTGACCCATTGTGACCCCATGGACAACATTCCTCCAGGCCTTCCTGTCCTCTACTATCTTCTGGAGTCCATTTAAGCTCACACCTACTGCTTCAGTGACTCCATGCAGCCACCTCATTCTCTGTCGTCCCCTTCTTCTATTGCCCTCAATCTTTCCCAGCATTAGGTTCTTCTCCAGTGAGTCCTACCTTCTCATTAGGTGGCCAAAGCATTTGAGTTTCAACTTCAGGATCTGGCCTTCTAAAGAGCTGTCAGGATTGATCTCCTCTAGGACTGACCAGTTTGATCGCCTTGCAGTCCAAGGAGTCTTCTCCAGCACCATAGTTCAAAGGCCTCAATTCTTTGACGCTCAGCCTTTCTTATGGTCCAACTTTCACTGCCATACATTGCAACTGGGAAGACCATAGCCTTGACTATACGCACTTTTGTTGACAGGGTGATGTCTCTGCTTTTTAGTGTGCTGTCTAGATTTGCCATGGCTTTCCTCGCTAGGAGCAAGCATCTTTTAATTTCTTGGCTACAGTCCCCATCTGCAGTGATCTTGGAGCCCAGGAAAATAAAATCTGTCACTACCTCCATTTCTTCCCCACCTATTTGCCAGGAATTGAGAGGGCCAGATGCCATGATCTTGGTTTTCGTAATGTTAAGTTTCAACCCAACTTTTGTACTCTCCTTCTTCACCTGCAACAAGAGGCTCTTTAGTTCTTCTTCACTTTCTGCCATTTAGAGTGGTATCATCTGCATATCTTAGGTTGTTGATATTTCTCCCGGCAATCTTAATTCCAACTTTTCATTTATCTAGCCCTGCCTTTCTCATGATGTTCTCTGCATAGGCAGGTTGACAGTATAGAGTCTTTTTAAAAAAAAAATCCCATTTATATCCCGCCCTTCTCCGAAGACTCAGGGCGGCTTACAATCTAAAGCACAATGTGCTTAGCAATAGCCTTCATTCTATGTATATATCTGCTTATTAAGCGGCATTATTACAAAGTCAGCTTATTGCCCCCAACAATCTGGGTCCTCATTTTGCCTACCTCGGAAAGATGGAAGGCTGAGTCAACCTTGAGCCTGGTGGGATGCGAACCTGCACTAACTACAGGCAGCTGGTGTTACTTAAGGAGGCATTAGCCCACTGCTCCACCAAGGCTCTTGCCGGACTCCTTTCCCAATTTTGAACCAATCAGGGGTTCCGTGTCCAGTTCTCACTGTTGCTTCTTGACCTGCATATAGGTTTCTCAAGAGACAAATAAAGTGAAGAGAAAGTGAAGATGTGTTGGGCTTTTCAGATCTAAATATCTTCTGTGTTGATCTCTGGTCATTTCTAGCTCCGTTCCCACATTATGCTAAGTTATGCTAGAAACAGTTTTTTTGAGAGCAAGGCTTAGCTTAGCAAAGAATGGGAAACAGAACCTAAGTGATGTTAGTCTCTGAGCTCTTTCAGTCCAGTTTCTTAACTATATCATTTTTTGTCCAGTTTTAATCATCACTTTCTCTATTTGCTACTTGCAGCTTGGCTTTACATCCAAGAAAAGACATTGTTGTCACTGGAAGTGATGATCACTTATGGAAAATGTGGGCTTTTCCTAATGGGAACATTATCGTGAAGGGCGAAGGTCACACAGATTGGATTTCTGGATGCTGCTTCCATCCAAGGTAAGTGGAAACTAGCATAGATTCTTTTAGGCCTTAACCTATTAAAACTGATTTACTTTCAGTACATTTTAAATTTTAGTCCACATGCTTCTGTATGTCAGACCTTTTCCAATCCAATCCCTTAGGGGGAAAAAACCTTCAACTCTATTTGGTTAAAGCTAAGAGTGATTCTTGGAGTAAATTCAAGCCAGCTCTGAAATCATCATGCTTGCTGGATACAAAAATAAAGTGTAGGTTTGCCATCAGGCCATTCCTCCCCCCCCCCCCGACCAGTCCGTTTCCAACTAACCAGACCTCATCAAGATGTTTGTAGAACTCTGAGACGTTTAGGGGTAATCCACATACATTCTGGCTGTGGGATGCTGGTACAACAGGTTCCAGCTGCTCTGGTCCTTCTAACCTGTCATTCCCCCACTCCTGATTTCCTATCACATACATACAAAGCTTTATTTCCCCTTCATTTTTCCCTCTTTCCTCCTTCCCCTCTTCTTCTTTTGATGACAGGATGCCTGTGAGGCCCCCATAGCCAGTGTCAGAATCCATTTATATTTCATTTCTAACTTTCTCTTCTGTGCAAAACCCAAATCTCACCCTCCCCTGGATTCTGCTATTCCCAAGGAGGAGAGGGAACAAGCAACTTTTTGTTTATTCTGCCTGCCTGCTATCCATCACAATATAATCAATTACTCTCTCACTAGGCATTCCCCCTTATCTTGCGGGCAGCTAGGAAAGAGGGTGGAAAGGGAAGAATGAAAGCCTCTGGAATCTGGTTTGTTTCTCCGGATGGAATGTGAGGGGGTGGAAATGATCCTGCTACGAACGAACTTTGTCTCTCCTTTCCCACAAGGGGCTTACCACCTGGAGATTGGCTGATCTGGAACTGACCAAATGAACTGTGGGGTGGGGTTTACTTGGGGACACTTTAAAAATATTGATCTGTGTGTTCTGTACCAGCCTGCTACCGGCCCTGCAGAAAAGGCAGGGTCAACCCCTTTACAAACCGCAAGAGGCTGGAATTACGCCTGCCAAATTTATAGCTACAAAAACAAACAAGACACGAACCAAGAAACAGGAGCTTTAAGAAACATGAACCATCCGAGCGGTTGCCTTCAGCAAACCAGCCCTCCCAGACATGCCCCTTATATAGAGTTCAGGGTGTGGCTTCTCTCTGCCTCCTTCCAAGAAGCCCCATTGCCTTCCTCTGTTTACTCCTAATTGACTGCCTCCTGCGTCGGGCGTCCTTGAACAGGGCCAGCTGTGGGTCATCTTCATCCACACTGTCAGGCTCATACAGCTGGGTCTCCGTGGTGACCAAGTGGGAGGAGCCTGGCTGAGGGCTATCATCAGCAAGATCTTCAACCCCCTCAGCAAGGTCTTCAACACCCCCCTCCTCCTCTGAGTCGTCCGACCCAACTGCCGAACCCACAGGCTGACCCTGAATCACAACACTGTGAGGGGATTCTTCAGATCCTGTCTACTATGCCTATCTCCAATTTCTTTCTTAGTAAAAGTTCCTACTTGGAAAACCTTGTCTCCAAGACTCCTTCTTTCTTAAGATATGGGCTGAAGTGGGTTCTGACATTAGACAGGATCTGCATTAAGAGTCAACCTGGAAGGAAGAAACTTACTGGGGGACTTTGCAAAAAATACAATGTCTAGCAATGAGGCAAGGAAGAAGGGAAGCCTCATGGAAAGGGAGCTTTCTCCCTGACCAAAATCCCACCAACTATCAGGAGCTGAAGCATCATATTCCTCCAGGGAAGAGGCGGTGGAGATGTGTGAGCACAAACCGCAGTGGTCGATGGGTGTTGGAAGGAAAAAAACCTGTCCTGGACCCGGCTGTTTTAAATAACTATCGTCCAGTCTCCAACCTTCGCTTTTTGGCGAAGATTGTTGAGAGTGTGGTGGCGCATCAGCTTCCTCTGTTCCTGGAGGAAACTGATTATCTGGACCCGTACCAATCGGGTTTCAGGCCCGGATGTCGGGCCCGGCACGCCCAACATTCAGAGAGGCCGCGGAGCGACCCACCGGCCCCCGAGACCAGCCACCGGTGCCCGCTGCCTCCCGAACAGCCGGGAAAGCGCGCAGCCACCGTAACAGCCCAGCGGCCGGCCGCCCGACGCCTGGGGAAGCCGCGGAATCCCTTACCGGCCCCCGAGACCAGCCGCTGGTGCCCGCTGCCTCCTGAAGAGCCAGGAAAGCACGCAGCCGCCGTAACAGCCCAGCGGCCGCCCGCCCGACGCCTGGGGAAGCCGCGGAATCCCTTACCGGCCCCTGAGACCAGCCGCCGGTGCCCGCGGTCTCCCGAAGAGCCGGGGAGGCGCGCAGCTGCTGTAATAGCTCGGCAGCCACACGCCCGATGCCTGGAGAAGCCGCGGAATAACTTACCGGGCCCCGGGAGCAGCCGACAAGCCGACGAGCCGGAGGAGAGTGCAGCCGGTGAGACGGCCCTGCAACCACCCGCCCATCAGCTGGAGGGGCCGCAGAGTGACTCGCCGGCCCTCGGGAACAGCCGCCGGTGCCCACATTCCACCAGCAAGCCGGGGAAGAGCGTAGACGCCCACGCGGCCCAGCAGCCTCCGGGGCCGTCCGGAAGGCCGGGGTGCGGCCGTACGGTGGTGCAGCCGGCAGATGCCCAGCACCCGAGCAGCAGCCCGAGGAGGGGTGCCAGGGTGGACCTGGGGGCAGCAGGGCCTCCCGGCGGAAGGGGGAGGGACTCAGGACAAGCACTGGCGCTGCATTCCCCTGGGAACCCGTTCCCGGTCTCCTCACCTGCCAGGGGACGGCCTACACGTCCCAGTGGGCAATGGTCGTGGCCGTGAGTCCGGAACGAGAGCTGGTTCTCCTGAGATGGCATTGGTCGCGCTGGTGAATGATCTCTGGCGGGCTCGGGACAGGGGTTGTTCCTCTGTCCTGGTCCTATTAGATATCTCAGCGGCTTTTGATACCATCGACCATGGTATCCTACTGCGGCGTCTCAGGGGGTTGGGAGTGGGAGGCACCGTTTTACAGTGGTTCTCCTATCTCCTGGGCCGCTCGCAGTCGGTGTTGATGGGAGGGCAGAGATCTACCCCAAGGCCTCTTGTTTGTGGAGTTCCTCAGGGGTCAGTTCTCTCGCCCCTCCTGTTCAACATCTATATGAAGCCGCTGGGTGAGATCATTCATGGTTTCAGGGTGGGGTATCATTAGTACGCTGATGATACCCAACTTTTTCTTTCCACCCCATACCAACCCAGCGATGCCCTCGCCGTGATGTGCCGTTGCCTGGAGTCGGTCCAGGTCTGGATGGGGAGAAACAGGCTTCGTCTCAATCCTGCCAAGACTGAGTGGCTGTGCATATCGGCATCTCAGGTTAACCAGACTATTCCACCTCTAACGATGGGGGGTGAGGTGTTACCCCCCATTGATAGGGCTCGCAACTTGGGCATTCTCCTGGATTCACTGCTCAATTTTGAAGACCATATAGGAGCCGTGACCAGGGGGGGTTTTGCCCAGGTTCTCCTGGTGTGCCAGTTGCGACCCTATCTGGACCGAGATGCCCTACGCACAGTCACTCATGCGCTCGTGACCTCCCGTTTAGACTACTGCAACGCTCTCTACATGGGGCTGCCCTTGAGGACCACTCAGAGGCTTCAGCTGGTGCAGAATGCGGCCGCGCGAGTTGTGATGGGGGTTTCCCGATACTCCCATGTAACACCTCTACTCCGCGAGCTGCATTGGCTTCCGGTTGCCCTCCAGGTGAGATTCAAGGTGCTGGTGATGACCTATAAAGCCCTAAATGGTGAGGTCCGGGATATCTGAGGGAACACCTGCTGCCGGCATCAAGCTCCCTTCGTCCAGTGCACTCCCACAGGGTGGGTCCTCTCAAGGTACCGCCAGTAAGAGATTGCCGGCGAATAACACCCAGGGGGAGGGCCTTCTCAGTGGGTGCGCCTGCCCTTTGGAACCAGCTGCCCGTGGAGCTTAGGACTGCCCCCGAACTCCGTTCATTCCGCCGGGACCTGAAGACCTGGCTCTTTGAGCTCTCTGGCCCAGGCTGAGAATTTTAATTTTAATTTTAACTGGGGTTTTTATTTGTTCAGGGATTGATATAATTTTTTTAAATTCTTTTTAACTTTTGTATTTTTCATTTTAATCACCCTGTAAACCGCCCTGAGTCCTTCGGGAAAGGGCAGTATAAATAAATAAATAAATAAATAAATAAATAAATAAATAAATAAATAAATACATAAATAAATAAATAAATAAATGCAAGTGGGAAAAGGTATCGAGGAAAAGGGCAGTATATAAATATAAATATAAATATAAATATAAATAAATAAATAAATAAATAAATAAATAAATGCAAGTGGGAAAAGGTATCAAGGAAAGTGACCCTGAGACAGGGCAGCCACCAACCCAAATGGAAGCAAGGATGGAAAACTCCCTGCACATCAGCAGAAAGGACAGGAGTTATGCACCACACGCAGACTGGATCCTAGAGAAAGCTATTGACCTGATGAAAAGAAACCTTGGCTCTCTAAGAGTGGAGAAACCTGAGTACCACAGCTGCACCAGCGCCTGGAGCTACAGCTGGAGAGACAGTGGGGGGGATCCGGAACCTGCAGCACCACAGACGTCCACTGAAACTGAAGCTACCACCTCAGCAGCACCCACCCCCCACCGACCTGCGGATGGGGATCAGGATGGGAGGCAATACCACCAGTAGTGAAGGCACCGATCCAATCAAAGACTCCCACCTCTGTAAGCGAAATTCAAGGAGGAGCCCCCACGCTTGGGGTTTTTCCTAACTCAAGTCCTTAATTATATGGAAGAATACGGACAGGACATCCCCAGTGACAGAGCCCGCATCCACATCATGCAATCTGCCCTGGACAGACTGGCCGCAGACTGGGTGGTGAACCTGCATGACTCCAACGCCCCAGAACTCAACGACTTCAACCGGTCCATGTCATCCTTGAGAAAGTGATTCGGGGATCCTTTGGCTGATCGTAAGGCCCGGGAGAGAATCAAGACAGTGAGGAGGGCAGATGGCTGGTGGCTGAATATACACAAGAATTCCGGGCCATTGCCAACAAGCTGAACTGGCCAGAAGATATCCTCCTTAGCCATTTCAAAGATGGCCTAAACTATGACATGTATGATGCTTGCCTGCCTCGAGGGGACCCACACCACCTTGATGACTGGTACGTCCTGGCAGAGGAGGCAAAGATAGAGCTACTGAAGAGGCACTGCCAAGGAAAATCATGGGGCCTCCTGCCCCCCGAGCAGATGCGTGAGCCAGCGAAACCACTGGCTACAGCTAAAAAGTGAGTGGGCTATTTCAAATATGGGAGAGCCACTGTGCCACAGAATGCCGCTCAAAAGCCCCTCAGTGCAAATCAGACCCATCACCAGCCAGGAAATCAGGGAAGCCCCCAGCCAAATCAAAAGAACCCACCATGAGGGGGATAGAGGCTGTAGAGTCCCCAACCCCTGCCAAATAATGGGAGGGAATTCTGACCTACACCGCAGGGGCAGGGGACACCTCGGAGGATAGTTCAGAGGCCGAAACCCTGGTAAGTGGATCCATTCCACCTATTGTTAAGACAGTGACTATATTAGCTTCCTCCATGCCCAAAGCCATCAAAATAAAAGTCTTAATAGACTGGCTGTACCCGCTGCCTCATTATAATAATAATAAACTTGGAAGGGACCTGGGAGGTCATCTAGTCCAACCCCCTGCTCAGGCAGGAAACCCTATACCATTTTGGACAAATGGCTGTCCAGTCTCTTCTTAAAAACGTCCAGTGTTGGAGCATTCACAGCTTCTGGAGGCAGGTTGTTCCACTGGTTAATTGTTCTAACTGTCAGGAAGTTTCTCCTTAGTTCTAGGTTGCTTCTCTCCTTGATTAGTTTCCATTCATTGCTTCTTGTCCTGCCTTTGGGCACTTTGGAGAATAGCTTGAGTCCCTCTTCTTTAGGGCAGCCCCTGAGATATTGGAACACTGCTATCATGTCCCCCCTTGTCCTTCTCTTCATTAAACTAGGTAAAGATAAAGGTTCCCCCGCACGTGCGTGCTAGTCGTTTCCAACTCTAGGGGCTGGTGCTCATCTCCGTTTCAAAGCCGAAGAGCCAGCGCTTGTCCGAGGATGTCTCCGTGGTCATGTGGCCGGCATGACTAGATGCCAAAGGCGCACGGAACGCTGTTACCTTCCCACCGTAGTGGTCCCTATTTTTCTATATGCATTTTTACGTGCTTTCGAACTGCTAGGTTGGCAGAAGCTGGGACGAATAACAGGCGCTCACTCTGCTATGCAGCACTCAGGATTCGCCCGCCCAACTGCCGACCTTCTGATCGACAAGCTCAGCGTCCTAACCCACTGAGCCACCACGTCCCTAGACATAAACTAGACATACCCAATTCCAGCAGCCGTTCTTTATATGTTTTAGTCTCCAGTCTCCTAATCACCCTTGTTGCTCTTCTCTGTACTCTTTCTAGAGTCTCATCATCTTTTTTACATCGTGATGACCAAAACTGGATGCAGTATTCCAAGTGTGGCCTTAGCAAGGCATTCTAAAGTGGTATTAATACTTCACGTGATCTTGATTCTATTCCTCTGTTAATGCAGCCTAGCATTGTGTTGGCTTTTTTGGCAGCTGCAGCACATTGCTGGCTCATATTTAAGTGATTGTCCACTAGGACTCCGAGATCCTTCTCACAGTTACTACTATTGAGCAAGGTACCCACTATACTATACCTGTACATTTAATTTTTCTTTCCTAAATGTAGAACCTTACATTTTTTGCCATTGAATTTCATTTTGTTAGATAGTGCCCAGTGTTCAAATTTGTTTAGATCCTCCTGTATCTTTAGCCTATCTTCTGGAGTGTTGGCTATTCCTGCCAGCTTGGTGTCGTCTGCAAATTTGATGAGTTCTCCATTTATCCCTTTGTCCAAATCATTGATGAAGATGTTGAAGAGCACTAGGCCCAGAACAGAGCCCTGGGGCACCCCACTACATACTTCCTTGATGTAGATGTGGTTCCATTGAGGACCACACACTGAGTACGGCCGGTCAGCCAGCTACAAATCCATCTGGCGGTGATTTTGTCTAAACCACATTTTTCTATCTAATCAAGTAGAAGGTTTGATCTACTTTATCAAATGCCTTACTGAAGTCCAAGTAAATTATATCTACAGCATTCATCTGATCCACTAATTTTGTCACAACAATTTGGTCAAAGAATGCAATAAGATTTGTCTGGCATGATCTGTTTTTGTATCTTGTATTAGAATGGGTACCACCCCATACAATTTCAAAGTTTCCTGGGGTTTGCAAATGTCTACCACCAATTCATCCCTTTGTTTGCCCAAATAGCCCTGCCCCTCACAAACATGTTGAAAATGAAGGGGGGTCCCCCAGTGAAACCCAGCCAGCCCCTGAAGTGGACAATGGAATGTCAAGTGGAATTTGGGAGGCCGAACCCGTACTGAGACACCCAGATCCTGATAAACCTTTTGTAATACAGGCAGATGCAAATGATGTGGTGGGAGCTGTATTATTACAGGAAAATGATGAGGGGGCATTGCAACCATGTGCATATATGTACAGGAAACTCACAGAGACAGAACAATGTTGGGCTGTGCAGGAAAAGTAGGCATACACTGTGAGGTGGTCATTAGTTACATGTTGACATTTCCTTGAAGGAAATAAAATCCCCTTCCAGGTCTGGACAGACCACAAAAATTTGGAAGCATTAAAAACACCCAGGAAACTCACTCCTAAGCAAGCCCGCTGGTCTCAACATTTTCACCGATTCCTTTTCACACATAAACACTTACCGGGGGAAAAGAATTTCTGGCGGATGCATTATCTTGCATGCCCCAATATAACAGCACACGAGCCACTGACTCTAAACCACTTATACCTGAACAACAACTGGCAGTAACCACCAGGGCCCAAGCTAAAATAAAGCCGCAGCTGGATAGCCAAACTGGAATCAAATTCCGAAAGTTCTTGGAAACAGATGAATGGTTCCAGAAAAATAGACGTGTGCACAATCAAAGACGGACTACCCTGGGTGGGGGAGAAGTTATACATACCTGCCACCCAGAGGTTCAATTTCATGCAGTTGTGCCATGATACAAAATCAGCAGGACATTTTGGGTTTGTAAAAACTTTACATTTAACTAAAAGGCAATTTTGGTGGCCATCCATGAAAAAGGACATAGAAAGCTATGTGGCCAGCTGCCAAACATGCACAATGGCTAAGAGGCTGCAGGGGAAGTCGCCCAGACTGTTACAACCAGTGGTGAAACCCTCAGCCCCCTGGAAAGAAATAGCCATGGATTTTATAGTGGAATTACCAGATAGCAACGGGAACACTTTCATCTGGGGGTTTATGGATTTGTTTTCCAAACAGGTGCACTTTATCCCTTGCCAAAAGATTCCCACCACAAAAACCTTAGTGAAACTATTCGTGCAGCACATTTATAGACTGCATGGAGCACCCTAACACATCATATCTGATAGGGGAGTGCAATTTACATCAAAGTTTTGGAAGAAATTTTTATTCCTCTTACGAACTACTCAGGGACTGACATCTAGTCATCATCCTCAGGGGAATGGTCAATCAAAACGCGGGAACTCAGTACTGGAACAATACTTAAGATG
Organism: Vipera ursinii; assembly: GCF_947247035.1. Lineage (NCBI taxonomy): Eukaryota > Metazoa > Chordata > Lepidosauria > Squamata > Viperidae > Vipera > Vipera ursinii. The sequence continues at coordinate 182,654,148 of NC_139512.1, forward strand.
CTTTATTAATTTCCACGAAACAAATTGGACGGACTTATTCCCCTTCACAGAAGTTGCTTACAATAATGCAATCCACTCCAGCACAGGCTACACTCCATTTCAAATAGCCACCGGTCAAAGTTTCAACCCTATGCCAGAACTAATCCCAAACGAACTGGAAATCCCATTGCTGAAAGAATGGATTGCACAATTGCAAAACACCTGGACAATCATTAGGAAAGCTTTAGACAAAGCTAGGAAGCATACAAAGCACAGGCAGACAAAAAGAGTCAAACCCACACCATTCAGGGTAGGAGAGAGATATATTTATCTAGAAAATACCTAAAATTCCTACAATCCTGTAAAAAACTCGGACCAAAATATATTGGACCTTTTCTAATTAAAAGAATCATAAACCCAGTAACAGTAAAATTAGAACTACCCAAAAATCTTAGGCAAATACACCCAATATTTCACTGCAGTTTGCTAAAAAGGGAACAACAGTCACCCTTATGGCCAAAAACCCCACCATCACCACCTCCTATCATGGTTGAAGGAGAACAACACTTCAAGGTAAAAGAAATCCTAGATTCTAGAAAGTACCATGGAGCAATTCAATGCCTAGCAACTTGAAAACACCTTCCCTCCTCAGAAAACGAGTGGGTCCATAAACTTCACATCAATGCACCTAAGTTGCTAAAGAGGTTTCATACAGAATATCCCAGCAAACCAGGCTACCATCTATATTTTTATTTCCTGTATAGGTGGATCTCTCCTATTTTTAAAGGGGGGCAAAATGTCAGAATCCATTTATATTTCATTTCTAACTATCTCTTCTATGCAAAACCAAATCTTTCAGCCATGCAGTCAATGGGGTCGCCTGAGGTAATTCAAGGATAGCTACAAATTCTTGTCCTGTGGCCACTTTAAATGGAGTGAACCTGGTGCTAACGTGCACAGAGTTATTATAGACAACTTCCATGAAAGGGAGGAGGTCTGTCCAATTGTCCTGTTGGTATTTAATATAGCATCTGAGGTACTACTCTTGGATGCAATTGGCCCTCTCGCATCCCCCATTAGTGATGATGCGAGGAGCTGAGCCCCTGAGTGGTCCCCAAAAGTTTTAGGGAACTCCTGCTGAAGGTGCAAAGTAATTGAACTCTGCAATTTGAGATTATTCTTTCTGGAGCACCATGCAGCCAATAGATGTACTGCATGAAAACACGTGCTGACGGGAATTTTTAACAGGGTATAAAGTGCACCTGCTTGGAGAACAGATCAGTTATCACCCAGATCACTGTATTACCCAAGCATTCAAGCAGTTCTGCAATAAAGTCCATTGATATCTCTTTCAATGGGGCTTAGGGCTCTGTTACTGGCTGGAGAAGCTTGGGTGTTTTTCCTTGTCATCTCTTGGCAGCTAGTCACATAGCTTTCTATGTCCTTATTCAGTGATGGTCACCAAAATTGCTGCTTGATTAGGTGCAGGGCAGCCAAAATGCCCAGCCACTTTTGAATCATGGCTTTTTTCTAGAACCATTAATCGTTGGCTTTGTGGTACATATAGTTTGGCTTCCACACAAGCTAGACCATCTAGCATTGTACATTCTTCCTTGTACATTTGTAACCACTCATCCTCCTCCAAAGCTGTCTTTAGAATACCCTTTAAATCATCAGCTAGTTGGGTTTTCATTTTGGCTTGTGCCCGGGTAGTGACTGGGACTGCTTAATCTCCTCTGGAAGAGAGAGAGAGAGAGAGAGAGAGAGAGAGAGAGAGAGAGAGAGAGAGAGAGAGAGAGAGAGAGAGAGAGAGAGAGAGAGAGAGAGAGAGAACGAGAACCTTCACAAACACATACCATGGAAGGGAACCCCCTCCAACAAGGTTTTGGGAAGTCCCCGGTTGCAAGTTGGGCTGGAGCGTGCTTGCCTTGCAAACTTGAAGACTTGCACGAAGGGAGCAGAAGCCCAGCTGGGATGCCAGGAGGGGGAGAGAAGGAAAGTGAGGAAGAAGAGGAGGAAGAAAAAGTAGCAGGAGGGAGAGAAAAGCAGGAAGAGGAGGAGGAGGCAGAAGAAGAGAGAGTACATAAAGCAGGAGGAGGAAGAGGAGGAAGGACACTGAGCTCAGATGTTTCAAGCCAGTTGCAAGCGCAGCTGCTGGAGAACCTTTGCACTAAGCAACCCGGCTTCTGCCCTGCCACTCTCCCACCCCTGCCCAGACCCCTGCAGATTCACCGCATGCCTCTAGCTGTGTGGTACTGGTCCACAGACCAGGGATTGAGGACCCCTGCTCTATAGGATTATGGGGTAGATTTCTTCAAGGCAGCCTACATGGCTTTATTTTGCTTTTACTTTTGCTTTATTTTGCTTTTGCTTTATTCCTACAATTACAACCCATGAGGTAGCTCGAGCAGAACCTACCATAACTATAAGTACATAAGCCAAGAATTTTAGATTCCAAAATACACCACCAAAATCTGTGAATGACTTACCTGCAAGTATATATAGAGTAGTTTTTCTAGTCCTAGTCCAACTCTTTAATCATTACAATAGTACTGGCTATTTAAATTCTCAAACAATTGTTGAAGGAAAAGTCTTCATCATGGTTCAGTCCAAGCCAGGAATAAACAACATAGCGACTGCTTTAGAAAGAAGGTTGCAGTTTATTGAAGAGGAGAGCCAGACAGAAAGATGGCTCTGGAAGAAAAGAGAAACAGCACATGTAGGGTGTGGGTTTTTATACCCTCTGGGGCTCTTGAGGTTGTTTCCTGTTCCTGTTTGAGGTTTTGTATTTCCTGTGTCATGTACTTTTGGCCTGAGTCTGACTATGCCCCTTTGGTATCTGTGGGCTAATCCTATTATGTCCTGTCTTAGAGTTTGGGCAGGCTGTGTAGATTTTAGCTGTCTTTGTCTTCTTAATCTTTTAGCTTCAACCTTCCTGAATAGTTTACATCTGCATTTCTACAGAGCCGGTTTCTGCTTGGGGGAGGGAGACTTGGGGCTATTAAGAAAAACTGGACATGCTTTTCTGCCTCTTTAAGATCCTTTGAGGAAATATATTTTTCTGTCCTTTTAATATTTTCTTCTCTGTGGGGCTGACTTTCCACACAACATTGAAAAATTTAAAATAATGGTACAGGATCTCAATAACAATAGTTTTAGTCTTTCTATGGAGTTGATTAACAAATGTTCCTTGCATGTTTTGTCAGTTTGAAACTGAAACTGATCATAATGCATCAAACTTTTTTTTAAATATTTATTTATTGTTTTATTTAGAGAATAAAATACAAAACAATAAAACAAACAAGCAAAATGAAACAAAACAAAAGCATACATTCAGCCCTTTAAATGTTTAACATTTGACATGCAGGATCTACCCTGGCTAGGTGCTGAAAGAAAAGAAAAAGCACTACATTATCCTCCATATACATATATGTATGTGTATATGTGTGCGTGTGTGTATGTATTGTATCCATATATATGAAAAGCAGTCAAAAGGTTGAGCTAAAAATTACACTAATCCTCAAATCCCTCTGTTAACCATATATTACTATATTTAGCACGTAGAAAGTCTGAAGCGGTTTCCAGTCTCTTATAAAGCTGTCTAGTCAGTCAATTTCAAAATCCATTCTTCAACCTTCTGCATCCCTTTTTCTTTCCAGTGTTTGGCATGTACAATCCTCACAAACATCACCATGTGAAGGAATAGCACCCCATTAATTGTTTTTTAATTGGCTTGTCCATCATACCAAAAAGAAAAGCTTTAAGTTTCATTAATTGTATTTTAATTTTGTTTTTGCATTGTCATTGTTATGTTTATCCAGTATGTTTTTACATATTTGCAAGACTGCCACAGACGATAAAATGAACCTGGATTTTGATTACATTTCTAGCACTTATTAGAAATTCCTTTATATATTTTTACTATTCTATCTGGGGTCAAGTTCCAATGGCAAATCATTTTGTAAAAGTTTTCTTTCAAAGTACAATTTAATGTGAATTTTAGTTCATTTGTCCAAACATTCTCTGATTTATCTAGCATTATATAGGTAATCCCCCAGGTACGAGCATTTATTTAGCGAGTTTTCACAAAAACAAATTAATTCAGAAAAGGTACATTAGAAATTCAAAATTACGACCAAAAAGAGGCCTGTGTAGCCATGGGACTTGGTTTAGTTTCTACTACAGCGACAGCCATTTTTATCTCTCTGACTTTCCTGGGCCGTTCAGCCAGAAATGTTTTTTTTTCCCTGGTCACATGGCCAAATAAGAGCTGAGCCGGCACTGGTTTTTCTTTTGCTGCAATCTGCTACTTCCTGGGCTCAAGTGGTAGAATTACTTCTGTAAGTATTTTAAAATATTTTTTTGTTACTCTATAGTGTTTGTTTGTAGGCACTTTGGGAACTGCTCTGCTTTTTAAGTACTGCATTTTGTAAAGTATTGTGTTTGCAAACTATTGAGCTTTTATTTTGGAGATTAGCATATATTACTGTAGTCCAGACATGTCAAACTCGCAACGTCACTGTCAAGTTTCCGATGTGTGGGCTTTTCAAGTGACTCTTGAGGCATTGTTTACCTTAAAAGTCCTTTATTCAGCCTAATATACCAGCAAATGGTTGCTCGAACGAAGCTGGAATCTGAAATCTCCGCCTCTTGCACAATATATTAAAACACAATTCTCCACCTTTCTAATTTTGTCATTAATCTTATTCTCCAATTAATTTAAAGAATCAGTTTCCCTTCCGTTAGAAAACTCGCCAAGTTCTTATCTTCTTTAATTTCAGATGGCCTTGAAGGTACAATCCTCCTCTTCCCCCCTCCCGACCTTAAACTCAATCTCTGAAAGCTATACACAAGTTTAACATATGAAATGGCTGCTTCTTCATCTCTTGTCAAGCAATAACATTTGATGTTAGCAGCATTGACAGTCACATGACATCATGCGACATATCGGAGCTTTTTCCCCATTGCCGGCAATGGGGTGGGCATGGTTTTTGTGACGCGCCTAGCCCGTGGGCCAGCAGTTTGACACCCCTGCTGTAGTCTGTAGGTTTTAAATTTAAATTGCCTCCAGAAGTTGTGGGTGCCCCATCAGTGGAAGCTTTTAAGAAGAGACTGGATATGCATTTATCAGAAATACTCTCTTGTGAGAGCAGTGAGTTAAACTAGATGACCACAAGGTCCCTTCCATCTCTGTTACCATTGCAAGTCAACAGTTTTGCAGATTTGTCTCCCATCTCCCTCTGGATGCCTGGCTGGAAACTCTTAAGCTAATTAAGAGTCTTTGTTTTTTAGAGCAATGGCCCCACCCACCCCCCATCCCCCTGGGCAGCTAGCTGAAGACACTTGAGGTGGCTAGCAGTAGTTGTTATTTTTTAAAAAAGAAACTTCAATGGCTCCAAGTTAAATTGGAGGCAATTTAGTTCCTGAGCACACCGGAAACAGCTGATAGGCTAGTGGGAAACCCTCCCAGTTCAGTTAACATGACAGCTATCAGAGGAAATAGTAAGTCAGATCTTTGTTCATTTAACAGCCCATTTGATTTAATTAATAAATTTGATTTTAAAAATTTGTAAAATTGAGTCTGATTCATTTGATGAATTTTTTTGACTTATGAGCCTAAGGCTCCATTCGGTTCGTACCTCGGGGACTACCTGTATTATATCCATATTTTTTTTTGCCCATTTTGCAATACAGTTTTTAACATATTCATCTTCTGGGTTCTTCTTACGTAGCATTTTATATACTTTAGAAATCAAGTGGTCAACTCCAGAACATAAATTAATGTCCAATTCAGATTTAGGTCTTGTGAAAATAAAACTTTTTTTATCAAATTTAAATCTTACAAAAGTTCTATAATAATTACATTAATCACAAGCAAAACCTTCACTTATTAGTTGTTCTCTTGTCTTTATCTTAAATCCCTCTTTTTCAAATATCAATAAGTCTCAAAATGTCTTCCATTTTCATTCCAAAATCATCTCTGTTCTATGTAATGTTTCCTAAGGTGATAGATGGCACTTTAGCAGGTAATCGTCTTTTATACTTCCACCATACACATGCAACCAATTGCCTAATAACATGAATCTTGAAACCAGGGTTAACTTTTACTTCGTCATACCACAGATAGACATGCCACCCAAATCTCAAATCAAAATCTTCGAGGTCTAATAGCCTTGAATTTTTTAAAGTTATCCAATCTTTTAACCATACCAGATAACATGCATCATAATATAATCTAATATCCAGCAAACCCAGACCTCCTCTATCTAAAGAATCTTATAGCTACTTATATCTAAATTTATTTGGCAAAATAAAAAAAAAGAATTAAATACAAGTTGCTACAAGATTCTAAAGATAGAGGAGGTCTGGGTTTGCTGGATCTTAGATTATATTATGATGTGTGTGTGTGTGTGATGTCTGCATGTGCTTGGTTTAAACTATTACACATTTTAAGTAGAAAAATTAATTTCCTTCTTGAACGCCTTGGTTTAAAAAATGGAACCAATCCTCTGTATATTACTGGGATCACACTTAAGCTCAATTCCTCTTCCATCATGTTTGAGTTGCACCTTACTCTGCTTTGTCATTAATGTGGTACTTAACAAGATTAGCCAACCTTTTCCACAGCTTCAATCAACAGTATACTATATATTCGTATAAAGTAAAAATATAAAGTATTACATTTCTTTGAGCATTTGAAAATAATATATAAATAATAGTAATAGCAATACTAGTAGTGTGAAAAATGGAGATTTTCATCATATTGACTTGGAAAAATTTAGTTGAACAGCTGTGCAAAAACTTTCCTAAAGTTCTAATTCAGATTTATGTTTTTCCATGACAGTGGATCCAAACTTGTTACTTCAAGCGGAGACAAAACAGTTCGTGTATGGGACTTCACGAAGGGTGGCTGCATTCTAACACTAGAAGGTCATAGCTATGCAGTGTTGGATTGTTCTTGGCATTCATGTGGTGATTTTGTCGCATCTGCCTCTATGGATGAAACAAGCAAAGTCTGGGACCTGAAGAGGTATGTGACTGTTTATAATCTCTTTATTTTTTCATATGTGTAAATGTAAACGGGGTTAAAAGTGTGGAGTTTTTAGGCAAAACAAACAATAATTTAGAGAGCCACTTTAGTGTAATGGTTAAGGCATTATGTTACAAACCAGAAAACCATGACTTCTAGTTCTGCCTTAGGTATAAATTCAGCTGGCTGATTTTAGGCCAGTCATTCTCTGTCATCCCTAGGAAGCAGGCAGTGGCAAACCATTTCTGAAAAAATTTACCAAGAAAATTGTAGGTGCCAATCCAGGAAGTTGCCAGGAGTCAAAACCTCACTGAGAGGCACAAAAATAATAATTGAATGCAGCTATTCTATCCTTAAATGAAGCAAGCACATTTAGGTCACCTTAAGAAATAATTGCTGGGTTCTTAAGTAAGTGCAGAACAGAGCAAGAATGGATGGAAGCTCAGATTCTTTATCTGATACTGTGTCCTGCCTTGGTTCCCCAGTCACATAGCAGGCACAAATTAATTTGAGAAAAGTCAGAACTACTTGATTGCAAAAGGAATTAGAACTTAAGAGTGTAGGATGCTATGCATTGCCCATCAGTGCAAGGAAAACCACAAATTATTGTATCATATTGCTTTATAAAAACCATTACTTTGCAAAGGGCATTTTGATTGACATGAAAGATTACTGCTGAACTCAGTATTCTATCTAGAACAATACTGTGTAGGGTATCTTAATTACTGCTGATTTTCTCTAGTGTACAGGTAATCCCCGAGTTACAAGCATGCCCTTAGCAAATGTTCAACTTTATGCAATAAGCGCCCCCTAGTATTTACGGAAAAGTCCCAAAATTATGAATATTGCCGCACCACAGCCGTCATTTGCCCTTAAGAACAACCTCAGTGCCATTGCAACATTCACCCTGACTATTTCATCCTTCTCCCCCCCGGGTCTCCCTAGGCACTAGGCCTATGGATACTCAGCTTGTGAAGATCAAGAGATCTTTCACTTTCTTGGCTCTTTCTCTGCTTCTTTCGGTGCATTCACAGAGAATGGAGGCCTAAAGAAATGCAAGATCACAGAAAAATGCAAGATCACAGAAAAATGCAAGATCACGCAAAAGCCTCCCCCCGGCCTCTGTTCTGGGCCTCCGAGGCCCAGAACAAACCTCCAGAAGCACATGGCCACAGCCGACGGCCTCCATTCTGGGCCTGGAAAGAACACTTCAGTGGGACTTTGAAGGCCCGATCTGGGCTTTGGAGGCCTTTTCTGGGCTACTGCCGCCTGGAAAGGATGTCGCGGGATACTTCAGAGGGCTCCAAAGGCCCAGAACGGAGACCATGGGTGGCAGCCACGTGCTTCCGGATGTCCATTCTAGGCCTCAGAGGCCTCCCTGGAGACAGATCTTCACAAGGTAAGTGACCCAGTGTGGCAAGATGGGGGGAAGCAATTGTGGATGGGAGGGAGTATGAGGTATTTCAGTGGGTCAGGGGAGGCCTTGGGTGGTCAGAAGCACTAGGCCCTCCCCATGGCTTTCCCCACCCTGAGATACCTCATGCTTACTTAAGGAGCTGTGCATTCACCCATGCATTAAATTAGCGAATGCATGGGCGAAAGCTGGGATTGAATCACTTTCAAGGTACGAGATTTATTCCTATGAATGCTTGAGTTACGAATGGAATGGGCAGACTCCATTACATTGGTAACTCGAGGACTACTAAATTGCTTTTGCTATCATGATATATTTGAGAAATAGAGCCTTTTATAACTATCTCATGTCTTTTACATCTTGTGTTTCAGTTTAGTAATATATTGAAAAATACCATAATTTTTCATGCTTTGTTGTTGTTCATGTTTGAATTATGTAAATAATGGCACTCATTCGGTTGTGCAAATATAAAACTTTAGGTTGACTTATAACAATGGTTTACAGCCCTAGATTGTGAAGCTGAGAATAATTGTAGTGATTCATCCTGCTTCTTTATTTGCCCCTGCAATAACTTATATCTGCCTCTGAAAAACATTTCATTTTTTTAAAGTAGATTGATACCTTATATACATTTCCTATGATCAGAAGAAAGGCCGCTTAATTTTGGTTTGATCTCCAACTGTAAATTAATGACTAATAATAGTATTAATATCAAATGTAGTTAATAATAAGTAGTTAAGTAAGCAAGATGTCTACTTTGACCTGGAATTCAGGACAAAGAATTTAAAATTGTTTTGTTTATACATGCTTTTGATGAAATATCCCAAGAGGTGATATGAGATCAAATTTTGTTTAATTTATTTTATTAAACTAAATGCATTTGTTTAAAGAAACAATAGGATTTCCCCCCCTAAAATATTATTTTTAAAACAAAGATATCACTTTTGATTTGTTGAGAATATGGTAACAGAGACAGATATTGTAATTTCAGTCTAATCTTTTTTTGAGAGACATTGTTTTATATTCCAGGATATTTACTTTTAAAAAGCTTATTGCTTCAATAATGCTTTGAACACTAGTGGAATTAGAGAAAAATATCTGAATCCCACCTCCTCATAGGTATAGTGCATTCAAGCATAATGTGAGCCTATGTTTTGCAATTAGAAGTTCATGAATCTGCAGTATGTACCATGAATAAGAGCTCTTATTATTCTTCTCCTCTGCAAAATTTCCTTGTTCCTGGTTCCTAGGACTAAAAAGGTCTGTCACTTGCAAAGTACATTACCCATATCTGCACAACTGCCTGTTTACAGACACCCCCTTTTAGTGCACACTTCCTGTATTTTATTGTAAAGCATCTTACCCTCCCCCTATTAGGGTCCAATTTTTTTTTAATACTAAGGCTATGTCCATTTCCAAAAGGCACTTTGCTTAGTTGGATATTCAAGCAAATTTACTCTTTAGAACTTTGCCACAAAAAACGACAATGTCCCGTTTCAACAAGAATTCAACAAGCTTGCCATTTGGCTTCATTCATTTATCAGTGGCCCGGTAGCCACAGTTAGCAAGATTGATTGGCCATCTAAGACCAATTAGCACTCCTTTCATGTTTTATCAAAGAGAAGCAATGTGCCCCCTTAAGATATTTCCCTGTTGAAAGTCTGCCACTTTAAGCAGATTGCCTATGATCTATACTCCCCTAGTGAACATATGTATAGACCTTGCACATAGCCCACTTGCCCTACTACGTCAGCTACTGGTAGGACTGGCAATTGAAACTATAACTACAGGTATTCCTAAATATTTTTTTATAAGACTTTTATTAGGTTTTCCCCCCCCCCATACATTCAGTAATAATTTCTCAACAAACGTGTTGTCTGAGTTTACATTCGCTAATACATATTTAATTCTTAATCCTTTATTCTTTCCTCTAGCCATCAATAAAATAAGTCCCAAGTTTGATATTATTCCGTTTTTTCTTTTTCTTTCAGTCTCATAATCAGTCTATCCATCACTGCGCATTCTAATATTTTTTAAATTATTTCTTCATCTGATGGTATTCCTTCATTTGTCCAGTATTGCACAAATATAATTCTTGCCGCTGTTGTGACATGCAAAATCAAATATATGCATTGTTTATTAATCTTTTCTGGCATTATACCTAATAAAAAAAGTTCAGGTTTAAAATATACATATTCTCCCAACATCTTTTCTAGCCAAGCATGTATCTTTTTCCAGAAACTCTTTACTTTGTCACATGTCCACCAAACATGATAATAAGTGCCTGACATATGTTTATATTTCCAACATCTATCTGATATGTTTGTGAACATTTTTGCTAGTCTTGCTGGTGGCAAGTGCCATCTATAAAACATTTTATATAAACTTTCTTTGTAGGAGGTTGACATTGTCAGTTTGTACTTTCTTTCCCATAAATTTTGCCATTTTTCTAATTCTATATTTTATCCAAAAATTTTCACCCACCTTATCATTGCTTCTTTAACTTGTTCGCTTTCCATTTTCAAAGTTAATAGAAAATTATACATTTTCTTTATTAGTTTCTCATCAGAAGTTAACAATGTTTTATCAAACACAGTTTGTTCCTTTATAAAATCATACAGTTTAACATCTTTATCATATCTAGCTTGCATTTGTAAGTGTGCCCACCATGATAAATTGATACCGATTTTCCATTTCTAGTTTAGATTTTAAACTCCCTTCAGAATTTAAGATATCTCTATATTTCCAGATTTTTTCAAAGTTAACTAAATTTGGGTGTAAAAATGCTTCCATTGTTGACAACCACCCTGGAATTTTCAAATATATTTTACATTTTATTTTTTCCATGTTGTTAATAATGCATTTCTTATATAGTGATATTGGAAATATTTATGAACTTTACTTTTTCCGAACCATAAAAAAGCATGCCACCCCAATTGTAAATCATGCCCCTCCAGATATAACAGCCTTTTGTTTCTGAGAGTTATCCATTCTTTTACCCATGTTAATGCAGATGCTTGATAATATAAAACCCACTCTGGTAGACCAAGAACTCCATTTTCCTTCGCATCTTGTAGCATTTTCATTTTAATTCAAGCTTTCTTTCCTTGCCAAATAAATTTCAAGATTAATAAATTTAAGTCTTCAAATAATTTTTTCTCAGGTTTTATACGTATTGTTTGGAATAAGAATAAGATTTTTGGTAGTATGTTCATTCTCACTGTAGCAATTCTTCCTAATATTGACATTTACAAGTTTTTCCATTTTTCCAAATCCAATCTTATTTGATTCAATAGTTTTGTGTAGTTAACTTCTTTTATTGTTCAACATCTTGCTGTTATTTATTTATTATTTATTTATTTATTAATTTGGTTTATATACCGCCCTACTCCCAAAGGACTCAGGGTGGTTTACAAGGCAAAATTTAAAAACAATACAATATAAAATAAAAATTAAATTAAATTAAGTCTAGCTGCAAAAAATTAAAATCACAATTTAAAAACATTAAACCCCTCAGTCCAGACCAGATAGCTCAAAGAGCCAGGTTTTTAGGTCCCGGCAAAATGAACGAAGGTCGGGGGCAGTCCGGAGTTCCGTTGGCAGTTGATTCCATAGGGCAGGCACGCCCACAGAGAATGCCCTCCCACTGGGGATTGCCCATCAGCAATCCTTGACTGGCGGTACCCTGAGGAGGCCCTCCCTGTGGGAGCGCACAGGACAATGGGAAATTGACGCTGGCAGCAGGTGCTCCCTCAGATAATCTGGGCCCATGCCATTTAGGGCTTTATAGGTCATCACCAGCACCTTGAATCTCACCCGGAGAGCAATTGGAAGCCAATGCAGCTCGCGGAGAAGAGGTGTTACATGGGAGTATCATGTTGTGATTCAGGGTCAGCCTGTGGGTTCGGCAGTTGGGTCGGACGATTCAGAGGAGGAGGAGGGGGGTGTTGGAGAGCTTGCTGAGGATAGTATTGAGGCTCCGCAGAGCCCTCAGCCAGGCCCCTCTCATCTGGTTACAACGCAGACCCAGCTGTGTGAGCCTGACAGCGTGGATGAAGAAGACCCACAGCTGGCCCTGTTCAAGGACGCCCGATGCAGGAGGCAGTCAAGCAGGAGTAAACAGAGGAAGGCAATGGGGCACCTCGGAAGGAGGCAGAAAGAAGCCACGCCCTGAACTGTTTAAAAGGGGAATGTGTGGGAGGGCTGGTTTGCTGAAGGCAACCGTTTGAATAGCTCCTGTTTCATGGTTCGTGTTTTGTTTTGTTCTGTTTGCTTTTGTGTCCATAAATTTGGCAGGCTTAGTTCCAGCCTCTTGCCTTCTTGTAAAGGGGTTGTCCCTGCCTTTTCTGCAGGGGCAGTAGTAGGCTGGTACAGAACAGTTTGCCTTCAGCCTCCCACCCCTTATTATTATTATGGAGCAGCTACGTGCTAAGAATGCCCAGCTCGCCCAGCAACTCACTTTGTTGGCAGCTCAGGTCGCTCAATTCCAAGCTCAGGTCCATGCTGCACCCCCACCATCACCCCCACCCAGGAGAAAATGCCAAGTTGATGCCGGTTAAATTTACTGGCAATCCAGAACTGTTTCCTGCTTTCCTGGGACAATGCCAGCTCTTTATCGGCGTGAGAGCAGCTGATTTCCCCACTTACCAGGATAAGGTAGGGTTTGTGTTAAGCCTTCTTTTGGGTGATGCAGCTCGTTGGGGCACACCTCTGCTGGCTCAACCTAGTCCATTGTTGGACAACTTTGTGGGGTTTTGTGATCATATGCGTCTGATGTATGAGGACCCTATAAAGATGCAGACTGCTACTCGACGCTTGAAAGCTCTGACACAGGGTCAACGCCCCCTACAGGGCTATATCAGCGATTTTCAGCTGCTTAGCCAGGATTCTGCCTGGAATGAGGCTGCGCTTGTGGATGACTTCCAGGATGGATTGTTGGAGGAGATGTTGGATGAGCTGGCCCGTGTGGATATTCCCTCAGACCTGAATGGGCTGATCCATCTCTGCCTGCGGAACGATGGTCGGTTGCAGCAGTGAAGGAGTCGCCGTGCCACCCCACAGACCCCTGCAGCCCCTGTTGTGCGTGAGACACCAGTTCAAAGGGAGGAGCCAATGGAGCTGGGTGCTGCCAGGTCTCATCTATCGGTGACTGAAATGAACAGATGACAATCGGGGGGGTTGTGTTTTTACTGCGGGGACCCTGGGCATTTGGCTGCTTTTTGCCCAAAGAAGCAACAGCGGGCATCAGTAACCGAGTCTGCCCCGAGAAAGTCCCCTACTTTTCTGTCGGAAAACACCCTAAGCCCGATCTAGACGGTGTGATAGATTGGGCATCCCACAACAACACTGAGCGACATCTTTCCGATGCTGCCTGTGGACCTCCACGGCATGATATTGGAGGCACGTCTGATCCTTCCTGGCAAGCCAAAGGGGATTCCAGTCCATGCCTTAATTGACTCTGGGGCCACCACAAATTTTATGGACTTAGCATTTGTGGCCAAATGGGCTGTTCCCCAGTGCCTGGTGGAACCGCCCATGTTAGTGGAGACTATCGATGGTCAAGTGCTCCTGTCTGGGCCAATTACGGCCACCACGCAACCATTATGTATGGCCATCAGTTCCCATGTGAAGGCCATCCAGTTCTATATCACCTCAGATCTGCAGTTCCCCGTGGTCTTGGGACTGGCGTGACTTTGGGTGCATGACCCACAGATCTATTGGTCACAGAACTTGGTCACCTTCCCAAGCTTGCAGTGCATGGACCACACCCGCCATATCTGTGCCGGCCAGGTGGAGGGTTCACCAGGGGTTTCCTTGCCTCCCGAACTGTCCAACTTTGCTGATGTGTTCAGCGAGACAGAGGCAGATCAATTACCCCCGCACAGGCCCTATGACTGCCCCATTAATTTAGTCCCTGATGTGCCTCTCCCAGTGGGGCATTTATACTCCATGGTGGACCCCGAGTTGGCTGCATTGCAGGACTTTCTGGAGAAGAATTTGGCTCGCGGTTTCATCCGGCCCTCGTCCTCGCCAGTGTCTGCACCCGTGCTCTTCGTTAAAAAGAAGTCTGGCAAATTGCGGCTTTGCTGAGATTATAGGAAACTCAACGCCATCACAGTGCGCAATTGTTACCCGCTGCCCCTCATCCCCGAACTCTTGGACCGAATCCGGGAGGCTAAGATCTTCACGAAACTGGACCTGCGTGGAGCTTACAACCTCATCAGGGTTCGGCCGGGTGATGAGTGGAAGACGGCATTTGGTACTTGTTATGGACATTTTGAGTACACGGTGATGCCGTTTGGTCTGACCAACGCCCCCGCCGTGTTTCAGCATTTCATGAACGACATTTTCCGGGATTTGTTGGATCAGTTTGTCGTGATCTACTTGGACGACATCCTGATCTATTCCCCATCACGTGAAGTGCACCATCAACATCTCTATCAGGTCCTGCAGCGACTCCGAGAACATCGGCTGTTTGCCAAGTTGGAGAAGTGCCAGTTCTACCAGGTGACCATCGATTTCCTGGGTCACCGCATTTCTCCTGAGTGCATCACCATGGAGCCGAGTAAGGTTGAGTCTTTAAAGAGTTGGCAACCCCCACGTCGTGTGAAGGATGTTCAGCGACTTCTTGGCTTCGCCAACTATTACCGAGCTTTCATCCCTGGGTTTACTGCCTTAACAGCTCCCCTCACCTGGCTCCTGCAGAAGAAGACTCGGTTTCAGTGGAACGCTCCAGAACAACGGGCTTTCCAGACTTTGAAGGAAGCCTTCATGAAGGAGCCCATCTTGAAGCATCCTGACCCGCAATGGCCGTTTGTCGTGGAGGCAGACGCCTCCGACATTGCCATTGGGGCGGTGTTACTCCAGGCAACGACGCCCAGCGGTACCCTCTTCCCTTGCGCGTACCATTCACAAAAACTGAACCATTTGGAGCGCAATTATACAATCTGGGAGAAGGAGCTGCTGGCCATCAAAGTGGCGTTCGAGGCCTGGAGGCATCATCTGGAGGGAGCGCGGCATCAAATCGAGGTCCGGACGGACCATAAGAATTTGGAAAGCCTGCAGACTGCTCGGAATTTGAACCAATGCCAGATCCGGTGGTCTCTTTTCTTTGCGAGGTTCGACTTCCGAGTTCGGTACATAACTAGCAAGCACAATCAAAGAGCGGATGCTTTGTCCAGGAAGCCCGAATATTCCCGAGTGGAAGACAAGCTTCTGCCCAGGACAGTGATCCCTGTCGAGTCTTTTGCTGCGGTGCGGGAGCCGGTTGATATACGGGCTCGGATCCGGGGGGCACAGCAGCAGGAGGTGTGGGTGGCTCAGTGGAAGGAGGAGGTGGGGCCAGATTCTCCTTGGACGGTCACAGATGGACTCTTGTATTATCGTGACCGGCTCTACGTTCCGGGAGGGCCACTCAGGGGACTCATCCTCAGCCAGTGTCATGATAACCCGGCAGCAGGGCATTTTGGCCTGTTCAAGACCCTGAACCTGGTCTCCCGTACCTTCTGGTGGCCCCGAGTCCGACACGACGTCCAGTCCTATGTCACTTCTTGCATCCCATGCAGGCAGGCCAAGTCAACGACAGGGGCCCCTCCTGGATTACTGCAGCCCTTGCCGACACCCAAAAGACCCTGGGGGGCTGTGTCCATGGACTTTCTGATGGATTTACCCCGTCCTCTGGTTTTACGACAGTGTATGTGGTGGTGGACATGCTGACCAAGATGGCGCATTTCATTCCCTGTCGCGGCTTACCGTCAGCCCGCGCCACTAGTCATATGTTCATTCAGCAGGTGTTTCGGCTGCATGGCCTCCTTGATAGAGTCGTCTCTGATAGGGGGGCCCAGTTTACAGCCCGCTTCTGGCAGGAGTTGATGCATGCATTGGATATCAAGATTTGCCTCTCGTCCGCACATCATCCTGTTCAAGGACGCCCGACGCAGGAGGCAGTCAAGCAGGAGTAAACACAGGAAGGCAATGGGGCACCTCGGAAGGAGGCAGAGAGAAGCCACGCCCTGAACTGTTTAAAAGGGGAATGTGTGGGAGGGCTGGTTTGCTGAAGGCAACCGTTTGAATAGCTCCTGTTTCATGGTTCGTGTTTTGTTTTGCTCTGTTTGCTTTTGTGTCCATAAATTTGGCAGGCTTAGTTCCAGCCTCTTGCCTTCTTGTAAAGGGGTTGTCCCTGCCTTTTCTGCAGGGTCGGTAGTAGGCTGGTACAAAACATATCAGGAGACTCCCATCACAACTCGCGCAGCTTCATTCTGCACCAGCTGAAACCTCCAAGTGGTCCTCAGGGGCAGCCCCATGTAGAGAGCATTGCAGTAGTCTAGCCAGGAGGTCACGAGTGCATGAGTGACTGTGCGTAGGGCATCTCGGTCCATATAGGGCTGTAACTGGTGCACCAGGCGAACCTGGGCAAAAGCCCCTCTGGCCACAGCTCCTATATGATCTTCCAAACTGTGCCGTGAATCCAGGAGGATGCCCAAGTTGCAGGCCCTATCAATGGGGGGTAACACCTCACCCCCCCATAGTTAGCGATGGACAAAGCTGGTTCTCCCGAGATGCCGGTATGCACAGCCACTCAGTCTTGGCAGGATTGAGACGAAGCCTGTTTTTCCCCATCCAAACCTGGACCGCCTCTAGGCAACCGGACATCATGTCGAGGGCATCACTGGGTTGGTCCGGGGTGGAAAGAAAGATCTGGGTATCATCAGCATACTGATGATACCCCACCCCGAAACCACGAATGAGTTCACCCAGGGGCTTCATGTAGATGTTGAATAAGAGGGGAGAGAGGACCGACCCCTGAGGAAATCCACAAACGAGAGGCCTCGGGGCAGACCTCTGCCCTCCCGTCAACACTGACTGCGAGCAGCCCAGGAGGTAGGAGGAGAACCACTGTAAAACAGTGCCCCCCACTCCCAACCCCTTGAGACGCCGCAGTAGGATACCATGGTCGATGGTATGAAAAGCCGCTGAGAGGTCTAACAGGACTAGGACAGAGGAACAACCCCTGTCCCGAGCCCGGCAGAGATCATTCACCAGTGCAACCAATGCCGTCTCCGTGCTGTACCCGGGCCTGAAACCCGATTGGTACGGGTCCAGATAATCAGTTTCCTCCAGGAACAGAGCTAGCTGAAGTGCCACCATGCTCTCAACCACCTTCACAAGAAAGCGAAGGTTGGAGACCGGACGATAGTTGTTCAAAATAGCTGGGTCCAGGGCAGGCTTCGTGAGGAGGGGCCTCACCACCACCTCCTTCAAGGTGGCAGGGAAGGTACCCTCCCTCAAAGAAGCAGTTATTACTGCCTGGAACCAGCCTCGTTTCTCCTCCCGGTCTGCATATACCAGCCAGGAGGGGCATGGGTCCAATAAACACGTGGCGGAACTCAGTCTCCTCATGATCCTGTCCACCTCATCTGGGGTCACAGGATCGAATTCACTCCAGGTAACATTGTCTAGACCACTCGATTCCTCCCTGTCAGTCTCTGCCCAGTCAGAATCCAAACCGGCTCGAATCTGAGTGATTTTGTCCGTCAGATGATAGCTAAACTCGGCCCGCCCCTGCAAGGGCTCCTCCCTCACCTCCTGATTAAGAAGGGAGCGAGTCACCCTAAAGAGGGCGGCCGGGCGATTATCTACAGACGCGATGAGGGCAGCGAAATAATTAGATTTTGCTGTCTTCATTGCTGCGAGATAAGACCTCGTAAAGGTTCTTAACCGCAATCGGTCAGACTCAGACCGGCTGTATCTCCAACAGCTCTCTAGACCTCGTCTCCGACGCTTCATCTCCTGGAGCTCCACAGAAAACCATGGAGACCACCGGGATCTGCGCCGGGTCAGGGGTCACAAGGGTACAACATGGTCGAGCGCCTTGGTGGCAGCCCTTTCCCAGGCATCCACCAAGGCATCGGCCGGGCTGTGAGCAAGGGGGATAGGTATAGACCCAAGCGCTGTCTGGAACCGTTCCGGATCCATTAGGTGCCTGGGGCAGAACCACCTGGTCGGTTTCGCAGGCCCAGCAGCGGAGGGTGGCATAGCGGAAGACCAACAGCAGGACCTGATGATCGGACCATGACTGGGGGACAATAGTTGGCGAACCCCCTCCCAGATAATTAAACCACTGCCCAGATAAGAAAACTATGTCGAGAGTGTGTCCTCCCCCATGAGTCGGACCCTGAATTACTTGGGTCAGGTCCATCGCTGTCATGGAGGCCATGAACTCCAGGACCAACTCAGACAACCCTCCCAGAGAAGGCAGGTTAAAGTCGCCCAAAACTATAAGTCTGGGAAACTCAACCGTCAACCCTGAGAGGGCGTCGAGAAGCTCGGGCAGGGCCGTTGCTACACAGCTGGGTGCCAGGTATGTTAGCAACAAGCCCAACTGAGCCCCAGGGCCACACCTCAAGAGGATGGATTCACTCCCACCTATCTGTACAATAGTGGTCTCCCGCAGACATAAGGTCTCCTGGATAACTACCGCCACCCCACCGCCCCTGCCCTGAGCCCATGGCCGATGTAACACACAGAAACCTGGAGGGCAAAGCTCAGTCAGAGGGACACCTCCCTCTGAGCCCAACCAGGTTTCTGTAATGCATGTCAGATCCGCGTGTTCCTCCTCGATCAAATCACGGATGAGGGGAGCCTTGTTCACAACGGATCTGGCATTAAAGTACACCAGCCTGAGCTCAGGGGCCTGATCCCTCTCACCCCCGGATAAATGGGTACCAACTGGAGGGTCGGAGCACGCCACCGCTTGAAGACACATATATTCCCAGATATTTAACCTGTTTGTTGTTGTTGTTGTTGTTGTTAGCTGTGAAATCGTGTCCGACCCATCTCGACCCTATGGACAACGTTCCGCCAGGCCTTCCTATCCTTTACCATCTTCTGGAGTTCATTTAAGCTCACACCTACTGCTTCAGTGACTCCATGCAGCCACCTCATTCTCTATCGTCCCTTTCTTCTATTGCCCTCAATCTTTCCCAGCATTAGGCTCTTCTCCAATGAGTCCTACCTTCTCATTAGGTGGCCAAAGCATTTGAGTTTCAACTTCAGGATCTGGCCTTCTAAAGAGCTGTCAGGGTTGATCTCCTCTAGGACTGACCGGTTTGATCGCCTTGCAGTCCAAGGGACTCGCAGGAGTCTTCTCCAGCACCATAGTTCAAAGGCCTCAATTCTTTTGCGCTCAGCCTTTCTTATGGTCCAACTTTCACTGCCATACATTGCAACTGGGAAGACCATAGCTTTGACTATATGCACTTTTGTTGACAGGGTGATGTCTCTGCTTTTTAGTGCGCTGTCTAGATTTGCCATGGCTTTCCTCCCGAGAAGCAAGCGTCTTTTAATTTCTTGGCTACAGTCCCCATCTGCAGTGATCTTGGAGCCCAGGAAATTAAAATCTGTCACTACCTCCATTTCTTCCCCATCTATTTGCCAGGAATTGAGAGGGCCAGATGCCATGATCTTGGTTTTCCTAATGTTAAGTTTCAACCCAACTTTTGTACTCTCCTTCTTCGCCTGCAACAAGAGGCTCTTTAGTTCTTCTTCACTTTCTGCCATTAGAGTGGTATTATCTGCATATCTTAGGTTGTTGATATTTCTCCCGGCAATCTTAATTCCAACTTTTGATTCATCTAGCCCTGCCTTTCTCATGATGTGCTCTGCATATAAGTTAAATAGGCAGGGCGACAGTATACAGCCTTGCCGGACTCCTTTCCCAATTTTGAACCAATCAGTGGTTCTGTGTCCAGTTCTCACTATTGCTTCTTGGCCCACATATAGGTTTCTCAAGAGACAAATAAGATGGTCTGGTACTCCCATCTCTTTAACAACTTGCCACAGATTGTTGTGATCCACACAATCAAAAGCTTTAGCATAGTCAATGAAGCAGAAGTACATGTTTTTCTGGAACTCCCTAGCTTTCTCCATGATCCAGCGTATGTTGGCAATTTGATCCCTAGTTCCTCTGCCTCTTCGAAATCCTGTCTGTACTTCTGATAGTTCTCGATCCACATACTGCTGGAGTCTAGTTTGTAGGATTTTAAGCATAACTTTACTAGCATGAGAAATGAGTGCAATAGTGTGATAGTTTGAACATTCTTTAGTGCTGCCTTTTTTGGAATTGGAATGTAAACTGATCTTTTCCAATCCTGTGACCACTGTTGACTTTTCCAAATTTGCTGGCAAATTGAGTGTAGCACTTTTATTGCATCGTCTTTTAAGATTTTGAATAGCTCAGCTGGAATACTGTCACCTCCACTAGCTTTGTTGTTGCTCAGCTTTTCTAAGGCCCACTTCACTTCACATTCCAAGATGTCTGGCTCAAGGTCAGTGACCACCTCATTGTGATTATCAGGGACGTTAAGCTCATTCTTGTATAGTTCTTCTGTGTAATTTTGCCACCTCTTCTTAATCTCTTCTGCCTCTGTTAGGTCCCTGCCATTTTGGTCCTTTATCATGCCCATTTTTGCATTGAACGTTCCCTTCATCTCTCCAATTTTCTTGAAAAGATCTCTGGACCTCCCTATTCTATTGTTTTCTTCTATTTCTTTGCACCGTTCATTTACGAAAGCATTCTTATCTCTTCTAGCTATTCTCTGGAATTCTGCATTCAATTGGGTGTATCTTTCTTTTTTCCCTTGCCTTTCGCTTCCCTCCTTTCCTCAGCTATTTGCAAAGGTTCCTCAGACAGCCATTTTGCTTTCTTGCATTTCTTTTTCTTTGGGATGGTTTTAGTTGCTACCTCTTGTACAATGATGCGAACCTCTGTCCATAGTTCTTTAGGCACTCTGTCTATCAGATCTAATTCCTTAAATCTATTCGTCACCTCTACTGAGCCTTGGTAGAGCAGTGGGCTAATGCCTCCTTAAGTAACACCAGCTGCCTGCAATTAGTGCAGGTTCGCGTCCCACCAGGCTCAAGGTTGACTCAGCCTTCCATCCTTCCGAGGTAGGTAAAATGAGGACCCAGATTGTTGGGGGCAATTAAGCTGACTTTGTAATAATGCCGCTTGGGTGTGTGTGTGTGAAAGCCCTAACAAGCAGGCATATACATAGAATGAAGGCTACTGCTAAGCTTGTAAGCCGCCCTGAGTCTTTGGAGAAGGGCGGGATATAAATGGAATTAAAATTAAATTAAAATTAAATTAATTAAATTAAAATTAAATTAAATTACTGTATATTCATCAGGGATATGATTTAATTCATACCTGAGCAGCCTAGTGCTTTCCCCTACTTTCTTCAGTTTGCAATGAGAAACTCATGGTCTGAGCCACAGTCAGCTCCTGGTCTTGTTTTTACTGACTGTATAGAGCTTCTCCATCTTTGGCTGCAGAGCATATAGTCAATCTGATTTCTGTGTTGACCATCTGGTGATGTCCATGTGTATAGCCGTCTCTTGGGTTGTTGAAAAAGAGTGTCTGCTATTACCATCGTATTCTCTTGACAAAATTCTATCAGCCTGTGCCCTGCTTCATTTTGTACTCCAAGGCCAAACTTCCCTGTTATTTCGGTTATCTTTTGGCTTCCTACTTTAGCATTCCAATCCCCCATGATGATAAGGACATCATTTTTTGGTGTTAGTTCTATAAGGTGCTGTAGGGCTTCATAGATCCAGTCAATTTCATCCTCTTCAGCACTGGTGATTGGGGCATAGACTTGGACTACTGTGATATTGCATGGTTTGCCTTGGATTTGACCTGAGATCATTCTGTCATTTTGAGGATTGTATCCCAGTATTGCTTTTCCTACTCTTTTATTGACTATGAAGGCTACTCCATTTCTTCTGAGGGATTCTTGCCCGCAGTAGTATACCTGATGGTCATCTGAATTAAATTCACCCATTCCTGTACATTTTAGTTTGCTGATTCCTAAGATGTTGATGTTCAGTCTTGTCATCTCTTCTTTGACCACATCTAGCTTTCCTTGATTCATGGATCTTACATTCCAGGTTCCTGTGGAGAAAAGATCTTTACAGCATCAGACTTTCTTTCACCACCAGACACTTCCACAGCTGAGCGTCTTTTCGGCTTTGGCCCAGTTGCTTCATTCTTTCTGGCGCTTCTAGTACTAGCCCTCTGGTCTTCCCCAGTAGCATATTGGACGCCTTCCGACCTGAGGGGCTCATCTTCCAGCGTCATATCGTTTTGCCTTTTGGTACTGTCCATAGGGTTTTCATGGCAAAGATACTGGAGTGGGTTGCCATTTCCTTCTCCAGTGGATCATGTTTTGTTAGAACTCTCTGCTATGACCGGTCCGTCTTGGGTGGCCCTGCACGGCATAGCTCATAGCTTCATTGAATTACGCAAGCCCCTTCGCCACGACAAGGCAGTAATCCATGAAGGGGTTAACCTGTTTAACTATTTGCAATTCTATTTTTTCTGACATTTTTTTTTGCTTGTCTGTAAGATTTGTAACTATTACTTTAGTTTTTTTCTCTGTTTATTTTCAGTCCTGCCAGTTTTCCAAATTGTTCTCTTTCCCAATAGTTTAGGAATCATCTCCAAAGATAAATCTCTCTAAGATAAATACAAAATCATCAGCAAATTCTTGTAATTTGTATGTTTCACCTTTTATTTCTAGTCCTTTAATTTCTATATCTTATCTAATATTTCTATTTAGAACTTCCAAGGTGAAAATAAATAGCAATGGAGATAATGGGACTTGTGCCTTTTCTTATCTCAAAGTTCTCAGTATAGTCTCCATTCACAATGACTTTCGCTGTTTGTTTATGTATATTGTTTTTATCATGTTTATAAAGTTCTGTCCATAATCCATTATTTTTAATTGCTGAATCATAAATTGCCAGGAAATGTTATCAAATACCTGTTGGGCATCTAGAAATATTAGTGCTAGTTTTTTCCCTGGGTGTAATTCATAATATTCCAATACATCCATTAATTATTTTTAATTTGTCTCTTTGGTAAAAAAAACATTTTGGTCTGAATAAATTCAGTTAAGAATCTTTTCAGTCTCTTTACCATTATTGAAGTAAAAATTTTATAATCCACATTTAGTAATGATATCAGTCTATAATTTTTTTTCTGTGTCAGATCTGAATAGTAATATTTGCTTCTATCCATGTATCTGGTATTTTAGCCTCCAACAGAAGTTCATTGCAAACATATTTCAGCGGTTCACTTAATATATCTTGTAAAGCTTTATATAACTCTGCCGGTAGTCCATCTGACCCCAGTGTTTTCTCGTTTTTTTGTCTTGTTATGGGCTCTGTTATTTCCATCATTGTTATTTTTTTTCTCTAACATAATCTTATAGCTTTCTGAAATTTTTGGAAGGTTATTTTCTTCCAGATATTGGATCATTCTCTCTCTTGGAAATTCTTCTATATCATACAATTTCTTGTAATATTCTTTAATTATCTTTTTTATTTCTTCATTTTTAAATTGTAGGCAACCCTTTTCATCTACTAAGTTATTTATCAGCTAACCATCTTCCTGGTTTATTTGCATTTTCGAACAAGTCTTGTTTTGCTCTTTTTATTTGCTGTGCAAATTTTTCTGAATCCAACAAATTTATCTTTTATTGTTTCCATTTATCTTTTCAGAATCTTCTTTTGCGGGTTTATTTGCAGTTCTGATTCTAATTTTTCAATTTTTTCTTTTAATACTATTTATTGCTGTCTTTTCTGTTTTGTTTTTTTGCCATGTATGTTATAGCTTGGTGGTGGCGAACCTATGGCATGTGTGCCAGAGGCCGCATTCAGAACCCTGTCTATGGGCACATGCGTCACCGCCAGCAGCTTGCGCAGGTCTATTAGGCCATTGCTGCCCAGAGTGGCAGCCCTGCCCAGCACAAAGGAGGCAAAGCGGCCAGCTAGCAAGCTCGAGTAGAGGTGGTAGAGCATGCCCATGCCTGGAAATCCAAAGGCCACTCAGGCCCAGCAGAGTTGAGGGGGAAGCATACAATCCTAGCTGGGACTGGGGGGCCATGGCGCCAATTGGGATCTGGCTTTCCCCGCTTGGGGTGGCCTTTGGCTTGCTGGGCGGGACTGCCACTCCAGGCAGTGGTGGCAGCCTAATGGACCTATGCGAGCTGCTGGCTGCGGTGCCCCAACGCGGGGCCAAGGTGCGTCAGGTGCATGAGGGGAACAGGCTCCATCTGCAGGCCAAGAGCAAGATCTGCGAGTGGGCTGAGGAAATGACCAGCAGCGACCTGCTCTCCAACCGCAAACAAAATCAGATGGGACAGAGTAGGTGCGCCTGGCAGTCTGCATCACTTGCCTCCCTCCTCCCCTACTCCACCTGCTGCTGGAGGGCTGGCCTGGTATTGGCAGCGGGCTGTAGTGTGCTGGTCAAGGGGCCGGCAGGCTGTGGCTGCTGATGGGCACTGTCAGTCCCCATGCACTCGCTGGCCTCTGTGTGGGGGGGGCGATGGTGTCAGGCAGCAGCTGCCCCTGCCCCTGTCTCGCCTTGCCTTGCTCCGCAACAGTGGTACCCCTGCCCTGCTCCCTGCCTCACCCTGCAGGACGAGCCTCCTTCCCACTTCCCAACCCACCAGAGATCCCCTGGATCTCCCCCTACCCTGCCTGGCCCCCACAGGTGTCTCTCCCATGAGCAACATTGAGGTGGCCATGCCCACCCCACCCACACATTCTGCTGTGACCACTGCAGCCACACCCACCCAGTGGACAAGCCCACCAAGTGGACCACGCTCCCCTGAGGGCACCCAGTGCTGATCCGGCCCTGCCACTTTGCAATAAATATTTTTTAATTTTTTTTATTATTTTAATCCCATTTATATCCCGCCCTTCTCCGAAGACTCAGGGCAGCTTACAATCTAAAGCACAAATCAATGTGCTTAGCAATAGGTGGGGTTTGGGTTGCGGTTTGGGCACTTGGTCTCTAAAAGGTCCGTCATCACTGTTATAGCTATACCTCTAAAGTATGCTTTGGCTGTATACCATACATTTTGTAATGTTGTATCTTTTTTGTTTTCTTTGAAGAAAAACACCATTTCTTTTTTTTGCTAGTTCTATACAGTAAATTCTCTTTCTTTTAATATAGATTGGTTCAAAGTCCATCTTGATTTTTTTTTTATTCCTCTCCATATCACTTTTAAAGGGTTGTGATCTGCCCATGTACCTAGTTCTATCTCAATTTCCTGCATATTTGTCCTCAATTCAGTTGTCATCCAGATCATGTCGATTCTGGACCAGGATTTTTGACTGTTTGAATAAAATCTGTACTGTAATTTTCCTGGATTAGTTTCCCTCCAAACATCTTGTACTCCAATTTATTCTATCATATTAAAAAAGGTCTTAGGTAATCTTTTTCTTCCAGTTTTTCCTGTTTTGCTACTTTTATAGAGGGGCAACGAAGAAGGAGGGACACTCCAGGAGCTAGGATCAGGCAGTGGTCTATCGGAGTGGACTGAAGAAATCCTCTGAATGGACAGAGGAAAGGCTGCTGGGTGAGCCTAGGCAGCCCAAGTTGTTCCCAGCCAGAAGGAAAGCGAGGAGCCACGGTGTTCCGCTAAACAGCTGACTGTCAACAGCGTGCTGAAGCTGGGTGAGCCAGTGCTTTTTCCTTTTCCTTGTGGATTATAAGATATTGAGCCCCTGATGGGGAAGAGCTAAAAGCAAAGACCCCAAAAGGATTAAGATCTAAAAGTGGCAAGCAACTACAAAAGGGAAAAATGCTTAAGGAATATCAGACATTGATAAATGAGTGTATGAGGACATCTTGTGGCGAAAGAAGAAATGACAGTACTAATAAATATTGAAAAAAAAATTGGGGAGATATTTGACCTTGAACAACACCTGTAGAAAACAAAGTCCTTTGGCGTGAGATTACAAGGGAAAAGACTTCTCTTAGCTATATTTGTTGACTTTGGCTATAATTAAACAGGAACTATTTGGAAAAAGTGAATGCTTTACATCAGAGACTCGGCTGGAGGAGGTAGATTTGGCCTAAAACAGCTGGCTCCCTTTTACATCCTGGACTTTATTCTAAGACTGTTGGCTGAAAAATGAGTACATCAAACATTACTAGACTAATGAAGAAGACCTCTTCTGCACCCTATTTTGGACAATCTGGCCCAACAACCCAGGG